>NC_090923.1:913503262-913806292 GCF_040938575.1 Ambystoma mexicanum | reverse complement strand
ATCTCACGTTCCCTGCACCGCGCCTCAAATCTTCTCCATCTGCATGCGTACAGAGATCTGCTCGACTGTCTGCGTGTTGCCAGCAACACCTCAAGTACCTCCTCTGAGAGGTCCCAGTTGTCATACCTCATCCTCTCAAGAGCCATGCATGTAGGTTGAGGCACTCTGGGTTTCGGGTGAAGTACCTGACCTTCCGACTGGGTCAGGGGATCCGAGCGCAGAGGCAACCAGTGTGGCAGACAGATTGTCAGACCCAAGAGGTCAGACTAGAAGTTCTTCTCGGCCAGTTTGAGGCGATCAAGATCATGGTTGCTCGAAACCTCTTCAATTTCCTGTGAACCCTGGGGATGACAGGAATGGGAGGAAAGGCGTAGTGTATTAGAGAAGGTCCAATCCACCAGAAACGTCCAGGCCCATTTGCAATGACTGCTTGGCTACTTTCTTACCATCTTCCACCAGCCGTGTAAATCCATCCTGCATTTCACTATCAGGGATGTATTGTGCTGCCTGCTCCTCTGCTTTCCATATTCCAAATTAGTATTTTACAAATCCACAAGTCACATTGGGGGCTTTCAGGCGGCCAGAATTAACAACCTTTTTGACAATTGCATCCAACCTTTCACCTTCCCTGGAGGCAGATTAGATGTGGAGGCTGCAGGCCTGGTGGATATTATGGCTGCCTGCACAACAAGCCCTTCCAGAGAAGGGTGAGAAGCCAGAAATGGTGGATCTCCTCTTGCCGGGATGTACTTCCCCGTAAAAGTAGAGTTGACCTGGGGAAAAGAGCAAGGATTTTGTTACAGTGAGGCTGGGGGTCTGCAATTGTCAGATTAAGTGGCATGCTATGTTCTGTCACAGGACCTTTATCAAATAGGTCTGTCAATTCGTAGCCCTGAACAGGGACTGAAGAGGACTTTAAACCCAAGGTGTCTACTACCCTTTCCGCTAGGGCCCTAAACTTAGCATGGGTGTGAGTGTATAGCGGACCCTGCTGAAGTTCTACATCTGGAGATATGTCTAGCCAATGGCATAGTGTACTCTTTGGGCAAGTGCCAACTGGTCTGCCTGTTTGTCGAAAAAAAACATTTTAAAAAAAAACAATGCCTCCTGACCCTGTATATTTGTGCAATAAGTGCCCTTGGTCACCTCCCTGGTCGACGCCAAAAATAGACCCCATTGACTCAAATAATCCGGACCTGAAGAGAGGTGCAAAGGATCAGTCGGCACCAAAGGCTTCTCTCACGACAACGGAATGGCCATCGGAACCGAACGGGGGTTGGACACCACTGTGGCATCGGGGGAGTAAGCCTTAGAGGGGCTGGCCATCGATGACTTTTGCACCTGTGTCAGCATCGAGCTCGAAGGCTTCTGCGGCACGGATGCTTTGGCAAGCGTGGGGTCAAGAGTGCCAAGCGCAGCTGAAGCCTGCTGTTTGAGCGGCGGGGTTACCTGCACCTGCAGCAGCCTGCACCTTAAACTTAACCAGCATTTGGCTTTTGAAATCTTCCCACTCTTCCCGAGTGGACGGCCCAGCCGACGGCTTACCTTTTTTCTGGCATCGAGCTGGACTTGTGTTGACAACAGTGGTGCTTCTTATGCGAAGACAAATGGCTCCTCGAGTGGGACTGCTTTTTGGCCTTCCATTGGTGCTTTTCTTTCTCCTTTTTGGCAGTGGGCCCTTTGGTCTCCAAAGACAGTATGATCGACCGTGCCAGGGATTTCGGAGATGGTCGCCTCCCAGGCAAGTTTGGCGTATGGACTTTGGGTGCATCTGGGAGCGCGACGCACATCCCTCTGTGTCATGATCCATACTCAGACACCACAAACAAATGTTGTGCAGGTTGGTCACCGACACTTTGGAATGGCAGATGGTGCATCTCTTAAAACCTGAAACCCAGGGAGCGGACATACTCTCAGCCGAGGTTTTCTTTTTTGTTTTTTTAACAAATTTGCCGAATTTAGTCAAACGCAGAGTCGAAGAGGCAATGTCATGTCCTCACAGTAGCGTGTCGAGCGCATCGAAAAAGGGAACTGCGGTATGGGCCGTAGTGACATTTCTGATGCTTATATCGGCTTAGATTCACATGCTATCCATAGGCTGACATCTGGTGGAAGTTGTAGAGTATTAGTTGTTTTCGAAACTCGAATAGGGACGTCGACAGGGCATGGCAATAATACTATTCCTAGTGTGACGTCCACTGTATCCATGATCCTCCACGCGTCAAGGTCCCTCAGATTGTTTTGTTTCTGACATGAGGTGCAGCGTGAGTGCAGGTGTATTAAAGCAGATATGTATCAGATAAAACATCTATGTACCTTCTCTCTAAGGGGAGGAAGGGTGGGCGCATGTGAAACTAAGCAAATGCAAGCATCAGAAATACAATTACGGTGAGAAATGTATCCCTTCTGAAGCTTGTGGAATCTGCTTAGATCACATGGTATGCATAGATTAGCAAGCCATTTTAGGAGAAGGTGGTGGGTTATGAGTAGGACCAGCGGCAAATAGATGTTTTAGAACCGCTTGCCCCACCTGGGTATCTGCTTTAGAATGAGTGTCACTGCAGTAGTGCTGAGTGAAAGTGTGTACTGTGCTCCATTTAGCTGCTTTGCAAATGACGTCCATGAAGGCCAAAGTAGCTCCTTTATCCCTTGGTGAGTGAGCTTGGTGTAAAAGGCAGTGTTTTGCTTGATAAGAGTAACAGTGCTGTATGCATCTGAGTATCCATCTGGAGATGGAATTTTTGGAAATACAGTCTCCTCTGCCTGGTGCTACGGAGACAAACAGTCGGTCTGTTTTTCTAAGCGGTCTGGTCTTGTTTACATAGTAAAGGGCCGCTCTCCTTACATCTAGTGTATGGAGTTTTATCTCAGCTGAGCTTGTTGGGTTCTGAAAGAAGGCCGGTAGCTCAATAGATTGGTTTACATGAAATTTGGAAATAAACCTAGGGTGTGTTCTCAATACCAATTTGTCCTTGTGGATGACAAAGATTGGGTCTTGCACCGACAATGCTTGAAGTTCACTGCCTCTTCTTATGGAGTTTATTGCCACTAAGAAAGCAGTCTTGTATGTGAGGTGTTGAAGATCTGACTTATGCATAGTTCAAAAGGGGTCCCATGAGTTTTGCAAGTACTACATCGAGATCCCAGGTTGGTGGTTGGTTTGAAATGGGAGGGTGGAGTCCCTTTACTCCTCACAAATGCCTTAATGACAGGAACTTTCCACCACAATACTTTATTGTGAGAGGTGGTTTATGCTGATAAAGCTGCCAGGTGAACCTTTATAGAGTTAAATACTAACCCTGAGTCTAGCAAGTGGAGCATGTACTGGAGGATGTGGCATTGAGTACATTCTATGGGGTTTGTTTAGACTGGCACCAAAATTACAAATCTCTTCCACTTGTCGAAATAACAGTGTCTGGTGTTTGGTTTACGTGTGTAACGCTTACCTCTGGGGCCCTGCAGAAGCGCCTGGTCCGGATTGTGGCAAGTGTGGCCCTCTGATGGGCTGTGCTATCCAAGCCACTCCCTTCCCATTGTTCCACTGAATGGCTATTGCGCGGAGTGGTTTGGTGGATTACAAATACTGCTGGAACCGATGGGCAAACAAGGGAAAAATATCAGTGTCTGCCCGTCTGCTCTCCCCCACCTCCCTCCTATGTCCCCCAAGGTTTGCTCGCTGACTGGCAGGCTGTGCAAGCAATCTGGCTCACCTTAGATTCAGTAGTTGGGGACCCAAGTGCCTGGATCTGCATCTGGTCCAGTTCCTTCACTGGGGATTAGTGGTCCAGTCCAGCTGCAAGGCACAGCATGCTCAGGGAAGTGTTCTGCTGCACTAAATGCACAGGTAAGTGTCTCTGTAGTGCTATTAAAGTCCTTCTTGTCTTGAGGCCGCTGCAATGCAAGGCACAATGGCAGTTCAAAGTTTCATGTCTTTGTTTTGCCTTCCTTTGCAGGTGCGGGAATGCTGTGTCCCTACCACCTGAGATGAAGGGCGAGGGATGTGCCTGAAGAGTAGAAGCACCAGCGAGTGGAGCGCAACTGTTCACAGTCCTCAGCCAGAGGTAAGCAGGTTTGTCGGGGGGCGGGGGGCACGTGGTGAAAGTCACTGGATGCCTGTTCGTTGCAGGAGCAAATCAAAGCTGCGATGCCGGAGTGGTGAAGAAAGCGTTCCTCAAGCTGATCCGGGTAAGTATTGAAGTGGAAACAAAGACCAGAGCTCAAGCAGCAGTGCTAGAGTTGTAATCAGGTAAGCAGAAGCTTCGGAGCATGAAACAGGCAATCGGAGGTCCCCGCCAGTAGCCGGATTGCAGAAACAGGAGTCTTCAGCGCATGTGGAGTCAACAAGCCAGAGCGGTAAGCATTACACTGCGTGCAGAGTAGCAGAAGAAACGCCAAGCACAGGGTGTGGCCCGGGGTGTGGTTTTATAGCCCTGGCCTGCACCCTGCCACTAGACCACCAGGGTTACTGAAAGTGTGAGCTATCTGGGGGCCATCTTGGGTTCCTGCTCGCATTCAAACCTGGTGGCCATCTTGGTGGGGGTGATCAGAGTTATTAACCAGTGGCTTATGCCAACCAGCAACCTTTAGTGTCCACACCTTCAATATGCCCTTCAGGGCCCCTATGTGAGGGTGCACCCTGCATCCTGCTGTGTATCCTGCTGGGGGTCATGATAGCACTCCCCTCCAAGCCCCCCCCTCCAGGAGAGCTATACCTGGCCCTGGCCAACCAGGGAAATTGCGGCGATAGCAAGCCAGTAGACTGGGTGCATATACATTCTCTGCTAGCTCCCAAGTCCTATCTAGCACACTGTATCCCTTTCAGTCTATGAGGCAATATAACTTTCTCCTAACGATCTTGGAATCTATGATGTCTCGGACCTCATACTCAGCTTCTTCTTTTCCTTGGGTTTCCACTGGAGGGGGTTTAGTTGTGGAGTCTAGAGTGCCAGGATGCATAGGTTTCAGTAATGATACATGGAAAACCGGATCTATGCGTAAGGAAGGGGGCAATTCCAGCTTCACAGCTACAGGATTGATAATGGAAGCTACAGGGTAGGGGCCAATGTATTTTGGATGAAATCTCCTTGGGCCTTTTAACTGGATGTGTTTTGTTGCTAACCATACCATATCCCCTACGTGGTAAGTAGGTGCCTCTGTTCTCCGCTCGTCAGTGAAACGCTTATGCGCTGCTTTCGTGTCATGAAGTGTTTTAGTGGCCTTTTGCAGGGTTTCCTTAATGCTCGAGTGCACAGAAGTAATAGCTGGCATTTCTAGTGGTGTAGGGATCAAACGCAGTGGTACGTGGATCCCTCCCATGCAGGAAAAAGAAGGGTGAGAAGCCCATAGAACTATGGATAGTGTTATAAGCATATTTTGCTGCCCAAAGAAGATCAACCCAACTCTTGTCTGCTTGTGTAACAGCGCAGATACTGCTCAAGGGTCTGATTGGTTCATTTGTTTGGCCATCCGTCTGCAGGTGGTGACTGGTTGATAGACGGATTTCAATCTGAGCATTGGCACAGCAACTTTTCCATAATTTAAAAATGAATGGACTCCCCGCTCTGATAGAACCACGGATGGGAACCCATGTAGCCGGACTAGGTTTGTTAGAAATACTTGTGCCAGCATTGGGTAGCCCCTTGAGAACAATGAAATGCACCATTTTTGTCAACAGATCGACGACAACCAAGATGGTATTGTAACCATTGTATGGAGGAAATTCAGTGATAAAATCTAAGGATATTGTGCGCCAGTGAGCAGGTGGTATAGGTAATGGTGGCTTAATTGTTTGCATCTTGTTTCTTGCCCATATATCGCAGGTTTTGACATAATGTGCAACATTCTTCCGCCATGTGGGCCACCAGAAGTATTGCCAGATTTTTGCTGTGGTCTTTGTGATTCCTGGGTGTCCTGGTGTAAGTGTATCGTGGTGGGCGTGTAAGACCATGTTTTGCATATTAGAGTTTGGTAGATAAGCGTTTCTGGAAATAAGGGAGTCCATTATCTTCTGTCCGCTGAAGATTCTGAGAGACCCAAACTCGTAGTTCTGGTTTCATGGACTGTCTGATCTCATTCTGTAGCTGATCAAAAGGAGACGGACTAGTGTTTGTGACACCCGAAAATGTCTCTTCTGGTATTATTACAACGGGTGCGGGGGCTGCGTGAACATCTTCTCCTGCCAGATCCCAGGCAATATGATAAGGCGTCAGCCTTCCCGTTTCGCACTCCATGGCGGTATGTTACAGTAAAGTCATATTCTGTAAAAAACTGAGCCCACCTTAGCCAAAGGCGCCAGGACTGACTCCAAGAGAGTCTTGGATGAGGTTTTAAAGGCCTTTCACCTGGCCCTAACTGGAAGGCTGACTTGCCAGTGAGGGCCCGGGGTAAGAGTCATGACAATTTATTTCAGCCGGGGATAACATTTTGGACCAGAACGCCACAGGATGCAGTTGGTTGGTTTCTGGGTCTCGCTGAGACAGTACAGTGCCCATTGCAACACTAGACGCATCAGTCTCCACCAAAAAAGGAAGTTATGGATCCGGGTGCCTGAGTACTGGTGCAATCGTAAACTGAGTGAAGGCCTGCTCACCCTCGGTGGTCCATGTGAAGGTCTTATTTTTGCAGAGCAGCAAAGTGATTGGGTGCACTATGTTCGAAAAGTCTGATATCAGACGATAAAAATTGGCAAACCCCAGAAAGCTCTGCAATACTTTCACAGAGGTAGGCGAAGGCCACTGGAGGATTGCTCCCACCTTGCGGTTGTCCATCTGAACGCCTTGCAGTGTTAAGATAAAGCCTAAGAACTCAACTTCTGTTACGTGATAGGCACATATTTCCAAATAGGCGTACAATCGATGTTGTCATAGCTTTTACAGGACTGCCCTCACATGGTGTACATGTTCTTCTCTTGTCGCAGAATAGATTCAAATGTTGTCAATGTATACCATGGCACAAAAATCTAGGAGTTCCCTCAAGATGTCGTTCATTAAGAATTGGAAAGCTGCTGGTGCGTTACATAGGCCAAAGGGAATAAAACTGTACTCGAATAGCCCAAACTTGGTACGGAAGGCTGTCTTCCACTCATCGCCAGCCTTTACGCGTACTAAATGGTATGCTCCCGGGAGGTTCAGTTTGGAATACATCTTGGCATGTTTTACTTGGTCCAGAAGCACCGGGATTAATGGCAGAGGGTACCGGTTCTTGATCGTGATCTTGTTTAGTCCTCTAATCTATGCAGATGCTAAGGTCTCATTCCTTCTTAGGGACGAAAAAGAAAGAGAGGCAGGAGACATCGATGGTCAAATAAAGCCATTAGCCAGGTACTGGTCTAGATAGCTGCATAGGTGTTGGTTTTCTTTCTCGGTGGCCGTTTTAAGTGTGGCATCTATGCACTAGATCTGTCCATGTATTTTGCATCAAGTTCTCACTAGATGAACAAGTTACTTACCAACTGCAACGTGCTTTCGACTGGATGTTCCTCCCACATATTCCTCATCTTAGATATATCCTTACCATCAGCTTTGCTGCTTCGGGAATAAATAAATTCTCCCCAACAGAGGTCGCTCTGCTCGAGGCTGCAACGTCGATGTCCCTGAGCGGTATCCTTCAAGTGTCAACGTCATCCGTAGTATGAATGGCTCGAGCCGCGCCAGTTGGCCTCAGTTCTGTTTTTTTGTATATTGTAGGCAATGATTAGTAGATAAGGCGTGTCCCTTTGAACAAAAGCTCTCAAACACAAACTGGGAGGGTCGATGAGGAATACATGGGAAGAACAATCAGTCGAAAGAACGTTACAGTTGGTAACTTGTTCTTCGAATGGATTGTGTCCTCCAACGTATTCCTCATCTTAGATAGGCTCCCAAAGCAGTATGAATTGGAGGAGGGAGTACCAGAAATATTAATCATGTACAGTATGAAGTACTGATTTTGCAAAGAGACCCCCAGCGTGAAGAAGTCGTAACTAGGGAGTAGTGTTTTACAAATGTGTGCATGGATGACCAGGTGGCTGCTGCGCAAATACCTTGCGCCAGGACACCTCCCTGAAGAGCTGTTGAAGTTGCCATGCCCCTGGTTGAATGAGCTCTCAGCCCATCTAGAGGATCTTTCCCAGCGAATCTATAACATTCAGTTATAGCTAAAATCATCCATCTGGACAATGTTTCTTTCGTCACTGCCAGCCCTAATTTGCGGCCAGTATATCCCACAAAAAGTTGGTCACACTGTTGAAATGTAGCCAATCTTGATATATAAAAACTAAAAGCCCTCTTTGGGTCCAATCTGTGTAAGCTATTTTCCTCCTTACTTGCGTGAGGAGAAGGATAAAAGGCTGGCAGTGCTATCCCTTGTGACTGGTGAAGATCTGAGACATTTTTTGATTGAATAGAGGGTTTGACCTTAAGAACAACTTTATCTTTGTGAAAGATAGTGTGAGAAGGCTTGCTAGAAAGTGCCTGCAACTCACTCACCCTGCCGGGTGAAGTAATTGCCACTAGCATTATTGTTTTTAAAGTCAAGAGCCTTAATGGGCAAGAATGCAATGGCTCAAATGGAATAAATGTGAGGAATTTCAACACCAAATATAGGTCCAACACAGGTACTTGAGAGGGCTTTGGAGGAAACACATTAGTAAGCCCTTTTAAGAACTGTACAATTAGGGTATCTTGAAATAAGTTTCCTCCTATGAGGAGCACTTAAAAATGGATAGCACAGCCAAATAACCTTTTATCGTGCCAACTCAGAGCCCCCAATTGGCCAAATATAAAAGAAAAGATAATATTGTAGTAATATTACATTGAAAAGGGTCCACATTCTTATCTATGGACCAGTTACTGAACTGGTTCCAACGACAACAGTACCGAGATTTAGTTGCAGGCCTTCTGGCCGAAAGCAAAGTCTCCATTACGTCATCCGGAAGGTCCCAATACTTGTATCTCAGCCTCTCAGAAACCATGCATGAAGGCTGAGTGTCTGGACCTCTGGATGGAGAACTCGACCCTCCTCTCGCGAGAGAAGGTCCTCACTTTGTGGAAGACGTATTGGAGGGCGGGTGGACATGTCCAGAAGTTCCAGGTACCACGTTCTCCTGGCCCAATCCGGGGAAATTAGGATCATGGTTTTCCTGAACTTTAACCTCCTGATTACTTGAGGAATCACAGGGACTGGAGGAAACGCGTACAGGAATGGAAATTCCCAGGCTACCACAAACGCATCTCCTAGAGCTCCTCTTTGGGGGAATTCCCTTGAGCAGTACTGATCGCACTTCATGTTGACCCTGGTCGCGAACAGATCCACTTGAGGGGTTCCCCAAAGGGTGAAGATCTCTTGAAGGACTTCCTGAGCTAGTTCCCATTCGTGGGATACTGTGCTCTGCAGGCTCAGAGCGTCTGCCGCTGTGTTCTGCTCTCCAGCTAGGTGAATTGCCGTCAGAGAGATTCCTTCCTGTATTGCCCAGAACCAGAGTTGCATTGCCTCTCTGCACAGTGGTAGTGATCCTACACCTCCTCTCTTGTTAAGGTAGTACATGGCCACCATGTTGTCCGTCATTATCAGGACATTCTTTCCCCGTACCGAGGGCAGAAAGGCTTTCAGCGCTGGTCTGATTGCCCTCAGCTTTAACAGGTTGATGTGTAGTTTGGACTCCGATGGAGACCAACAACCGCTGATTGTCAGATCGTTGGTGTGGGCTCCCCACTCTGTGAGTGAGGCGTCCGTCACAATCGTTATCTCCGGCCATGGTTGCCAAAAAAATGTGTTTGCAAGCCCACCATCAAAGATCTTGTGCCACTCTGGTCGGGACTTGCAAAAGATCTGACATTTCCCCTAAAAAATTGGGACCATTGAGTCCTGAGGGCCCACTGTAGTGATCTCATCCTCAATCTGGCCTCTGGCACCAGAAAATTGCAGGATGCCATAAGACCGAGCAACCTTAGAAAAATCGAAGGCCAGCAGATGCTTGGCATTTTGGAAGTTTGCTACCATCTGCAGAATGTGGTAAGCTCTCTTCAGGAGGCAAGGCTTTGCCCGAGAAAGTATCCACTCCTCTGATAAATTGGAGTTTCTGTGATGGCATCATATTTGACTTCCTGAAATTCAGAGAGAAGCCCAGTCTGTGTAGGAAGTGGCAGGTCTTGCTTAGATGTTCCTGGGCTTGTTCTGGAGAACGTGTCCCGATTAACCAATCATCCAGGTAGGGGTATACTTGAATTCCCCCTCTCCTGAGACTCGCTGCCACTACCACCACCAGCTTGTTGAAAACTCTTGGGCGAAGGTCAACCCGAATGGCAGAACTCGAAACTGATAGTGAGAATTGCCAATCGCAAACCTCAGGTACTTTCTGTGCTTGAGATGGGAAGGCACATGAAAGTAAGCATCCTGAAGGTCCAATGATACCAACCATTCTTGGAGTCGGAGAGCCTTAAGGATCTGAGAAAGGGTAACCATCTTGAACCTGTCCTACCTGAGGAACTTGTTCAAGTTTCTTAAGTCCAAGATGGGTCTCAATCCTCCGTCCTTCTTTGGGATTAGAAAGTAAGGGGAATACCAATCCTTCTTCCTCTCCACTACAGGTACATGTTTTATTGCACCTTTCTCTAGCAGGGCTAAGATTTCCTGCAACAGGAGCGTGTCTGGAATTTTGGCAGAGTTGTACCCCAGAGGGTGATTCTGAGGTTTCTTGTGAAAAGGAAGGCAGTAACTTTGGGATACTGTTTCCAGTGCCCAAGCATCTGAAGTAATGCCCTGCCATTCTTCCAGATGCTGAGAGATCCTGCCTCCCACCGGGGTCTTGCGTGTCAAAACCTCAGAGTGGCTTTGCGGCAGCTGCTGTAGCGGCTGATGGGACAGTTGCTGCTGCTGGGGCAGATCAAGCACCTTTTCCTCGCCCCGAGGAAATTTCTTTTGTCCTCTTTGGCCTGTCCCCTTCCTTTCCCAAATGAGGAATACAATCAAAAGGGACGACCCCTCGAGGAAGATGAGCCTGTGTAGGGGCGTTGTTGAGGTTGTCATATTGCAGCACTAAGCGACTTTGCTGCCGCATTAAAGGTCTGCAGCTCCTCCAAACTTTCATCCGCCTTGCTGCCGAACACCTTTAAGCCATCAAATGGCATATTGAGAAGTCTGGCCTGCACATCCGGAGCAAAACCTGACTTTCTCAGCCACGCAAATCTGCGTAGCACAGTACTAGATGCCATGGACCTACTGATACTGTCAGCAGTGTCCAAACCCGATTGGAGGCATTCCCCATAGCCTCCTTTCCCATCCCTTACTATGGCTAGGAAACCTTCCTGTTCCTCACCATCAGGGATATGCTCAGCTGCCGCTGTCATACAGTCCCATAGGGTTTATGTAAATCTTCCAAGGGTGCAAGTTACATTTGTAGATTTCAATGCCATGCTACCCGAAGAAATAATCTAACGGGACCATGCGTCAATTTTTTATCATCTCGGTCTGGGGGAATTGTAGAGTATGCTGCATTCCTTGAAGACGTGGCCGCCTGAACCACTAGACTTTCAGATGATGAAAGCTTCCTTAAATATTCAGGGTCTGAAGAAGAGGGCCTTTATTCAGCTGTGAATTTCTTACTGCAGGAGCGGACTCTGGGTTTTCCCATGCAGTCATCACCTTCCTTTGCAAAGCTATGTGAAAAGGAAGTATGGGGTCCTGTTGAGGTCCTCCCGAAAGGATGTCTGTCATGACATCCTCTTGGTAAGTAGGGGAATTTCTGTTCCATCCCATAAATTCTGTTACCCTGCTCGTTAATCTCCTGTACCCTGCATCTGCATGATCAGCAGGGTCGGGATTTTCAAACGAATACTCTGGAGATGTATCCAGACCACTTGCTGTTTGTAAGCACTCACAGGTCTGCCATTTCTGATTGAGGCTCAATCAACTCCTCAGGGACTTCCCTTGTTCAAAACTTTACACCAGCCAGTGAAAAATCCACCTCCTCTGAGGATCTTTCCTCATAAATGGATAACATAGATTTGAAAAATCCTGTCTATTTTCAGGATGAAAAATCTTCTGGTGGCATAGACCTTGCCTTCGACACAGATGCCGATTTAGGAGTAGGAATTAAAGACGTCGACAAGGGCGTCAATGTTATCGGCATTGGCTACGATACAGTCAAAGGAGCCTTCAATATCATCGAAGGAGCTATCGACACCGTCAAAGGAACCCTCGACACCATCGAAGGAGTATTCAACTTAAGAGTCTTCGGGTGGCCTGTCGAAGCCTTGGACTCGGTCACCTTCGACAGAGGCTTCGAGGAAGGAACAAGTTACTTACCTGTAACTGTTGTTCTCCAGCATGGGTCTGGCATGGATTCACATGCTCATGAATATTCCCCGTCGTCAGGCTGGGAATCCTCGGTAAAGAAAAAACCAGTATCAGTTTCGTTTCTGATCTGTCTTTCGTAGTAATAACCAATCACTGGTCTCTGCGTCATACTGACCACAGCCAATGACTGCCCTCTACCTAAGCACCGCCTCTGGCAGCCATCTTCAGATTTGGAAGCACGTGAAGTGGCAGTATGACCAAGTGAAGAGCCGCAGAGGGGTAGGCGGGAGGGTTCGCATGTGAATCCATGCCAGACCCATGCTGGAGAACAACAGTTACAGGTAAGTAACTTGTACCTTCTCCAGCATGGGGTCTGGCATGGATTCACATGCTCATGAATAAAGAATACATAGCAGTACACACATGCACAACCATGGGAGGTGGCAAAGGCTCAACATTAAGCATCACATCAACTCAACATTAAGCATCTTACCTCCTCACCAGGCTCACCTCAGGCGAACAGGTTGCGCAGCACTGCTTGGCCGACCCTGGACTCCTCCCTGGAATCCCGGTCGACGCAGTAGAATTTCGTGAAGGTGTGCGTCGACCTCCACGTAGCAGCCCTGCATATGTCCAGCAGGGGCACACCAGATAGGAACGCCGTGGTAGCTGCGATCGCTCTGGTGGAATGGGCTCTCGGACGGCCAGGCAGCGGTCGGTTTGCCAACCGGTGACAGTACATGATACAGCCGGAGAGCCATCTGGAGATGGAAGCCTTCGAGAGAGCCTTCCCCTGATTGACAGGTCCAAAGTTCACAAAGAGTTGTGACGTCTTCCGAAAACCTTTCGTGCGGTCCACGTAGAACTTCAGCGCTCTAGCTACATCCAGCGAGTGCAAAGTCCTCTCAGCCGGCGACGAAGGCGACGGGAAGAACACAGGTAACACCAAGGGTTCGTTGAGATGAAAGTCCGACGGTACCTTGGGCATGAAGGAGGGGTGCGTCCTGAGCACTACCCTCGTGTCGTGGAAAGTCAAGTACGGGGCCTTGCAGGAAAGGGCCTGGATCTCTCCCACTCGTCGTGCGGAGGTGATGGCCACGAGAAAAGCTGTTTTCCACGATAGAAACTTCAACGGGGCCGAGTGCAGAGGCTCGAACGGAGGTCCCATGAGTTTGGTCAGCACCACGTTGAGCTCCCACGCCGGGGCCGGAGCCTTCACCGGCGGGAACGATCTGAACAGTCCCTTCATGAACTCTTTCACCAGACGATGAGACCACAAGGACGTCCGGCCCGTGGTTCTGGTGTATCGGGAGATCGCAGCAAGATGAATCTTGATGGACGCGTGTGCCAGACCAGCTTTGGCCAGCGTCAGCAGGTACGGCAGCACTTGGGGAGCCGTAATCCGTAGAGGGTTAATCTTCTGTGCGTGGCACCAGACAGAGAACCTCTTCCATTTGTGTCCGTAGCATTTAAGAGTCGAGGACGCCCTGGCCTTTGCAAGAACCTCTCTGCAATCGGCCGGTATGTCGTATCCTCCAAACTCTAGCGCTGCAGGAGCCAGGCCTGCAAGTTCAGCGACTTCGGGTCGTGGTGGAGGATGGCGCCTCCTTCCCTGGAGAGTAGATCCGCGTCCGCCGGCAGCTTGATTGGCGGGGACGCCGACAAGTCCAGAAGGTCCGGGAACCATATCTGCCTCGGCCACGCAGGTGCGACGAGGATCATCCTGCACCGTGACCTCTTGAGCTGGTTGACGAGCCGGATTAGCAGAGGCAAGGGAGGGAACGCGTAGAGGAACAGGCCCTCCCAGGGGAACGAGAAAGCATCGCCCATGCTCCTCGTCTGGGGAAACCTGCTGGCGAACCTCCGGCACTTGGTGTTCGTCGCCGTCGCGAACAGGTCGATCTGGGGTGTGCCCCACCGTCGGAAGAGGCGATCCACCAGATCCTGCCGTAGTTCCCACTCGTGGCACGAGCGCAGCTCCCTGCTGAGTGAGTCGGCGATGGTGTTTTTTATCCCTGCCAGATGAAACGGCACCAGAAGAATCCCTTGGGCGACGGCCCAATGCCACAGGTCCTGCGCCTCCTTGGACAGCGCTGGGGACCTGGTTCCGCCCTGTTTCCTGATGTAAAACATGGTGGTGGTGTTGTCGGTGAAGATCCTCACCACCTTGCCCTTGAGGGACGGAAGGAAGGACCTGAGGGCCCAAAACACTGCACGGAGCTCCAGGACGTTGATATGCAGGGACTTCTCCGTCGGGAGCCAGAGTCCCCTTGCGTGCAGACTTTCAGTGTGCGCTCCCCACCCTTCTAGGGAGGCATCCGTGGTCACAGTCACCTGGTGGGCTGGGGTCTGGAAGTCCATGCCCGCCGTCAGATGCGCGCGGGTGCCCCACCACCGTATCGCTCGTCGGAAACTCTCGTCGAGCTTGATCCTTTCCTCGAAGCTGCCCGTCGTCTGGATCCAGCGCGCATCCAGGAACTCTTGCAACGGGCGCATCCGGAGCCTGCACATGGGAATGAGGTAGATGCAGGAAGACATCATCCCGAGGAGGGACTTGATGGACCTCACCTTGGCCGCGTCGGCCACCAACATCCGTTGCACCTTGCCCAAGATGGTCCTGGTCCTCTCCTCCGACGGGGAGGCCAGAAGGGACACTGTGTCGAGCCTCGCTCCCAGAAACAGTGCGACTTGCGCGGGCACCAGGTGGGATTTGGCGTAGTTCACGGAGAATCCCAGGTCCGTGAGGAGTTGGACGGTCCTTGCCGTGTGGACCACGGCGAGCTCCCTCGTCTTGGCGCGGATGAGCCAGTCGTCCAGGTAGGGGTAGACGTGAATCCCCTCGCGGCGCAGCTGCGCCGCCACCGGTGCGAGGCACTTGGTGAAAACCCTGGGTGCCGACCGCAGTCCGAAGGGAAGGGCTTTGAACTGGTAATGACGCCCTTGGACCACGAATCTGAGGAATTTTCGGTGCCCCTTTAGGATGGGAATGTGGAAGTAGGCATCCTCCAAATCCAACGACGATAGGAAGTCTCCTTCCTCCAGCTGACCCAGGACGTGCTGGAGGGTGACCATCCGGAACTTCTGCGCCTTGATGAACTTGTTCAGGCGTCGCAGGTCCAGGATGGGGCGCCATCCTCCCGTCTTCTTCTTCACGAGGAAGTAACGCGAGTAGACTCCGGAGCCCCGAAGCCTCTTTGGGACGAGTTCGATGGCGCCCTTTCTGAGCATCGCCTTTACCTCCAGGAGAAGTTGAGGGACGTGAAGTTCTTTCCTGGCCACGGGGGGGACGCGCGGGCACCTTCTTTGAAACTCGAGCGCGTGGCCCCGGGCCAGGGCGTCCAGCACCCAACGGTCGGTGGAGATGGACTCCCACACGCTGACGAAGTCCGCCAGCCGGCCTCCCACCAGGGTGCTTCGGTGGGGGCCCGACCCCACGGCCGGTTCAATCCTGCTTGGACGCGGCCTTGCCGCCTTGGCCTCCTTGGCGACGACGGCGGGGTCCGCCAGACTTGCCTCGTCCTCTGTAGGCCTCTTGCGACGACGAGCGGGCCGCTTGACGGTAGGAAGCGAAACCGCCGCCGGAACCTTTGGAGGCGCCCTTGCCTCCGCCGCTCCGAAAGGGCGTCCGCCGTTGCTGCAGTACTCCAAGGGCCCGGGCCGTCTCAGTATCCGCCTTGATGGCCTGAAGGGAATCGTCCACTGTCTTCCCAAACAGGTTGTTCCCGTCGAAGGGCATGTCCAGGACCCTGGTCTGGACGTCCTGCCGAAAGTCCGTAGCCTTGAGCCATCCGCGACGTCGAAGGCAAACGCCGTTGCCCATCTGGCGGAACCCAGTGTCGGCGATGTCCGTCGCCACGGTGATGGCGTGGTCCGAGGCCACCTCACCTTCCTGCAGGATCTCAAGGGCCTCCGCCCTCTTGTCGTCCGGCAGAAAATCCAGCAGGGGAGCTATCTTGTACCAGAGTTCCCTGTCGTAGCGGGCCACGATAGCCAAGGCGTTGGCCGCTTTAATCGTCGTCGCCGCCGACGAGATGACTCTGCGCCCCATGGCATCCAATTTCTTTCCCTCGCCGTCCGGCGGGGAAGTCGACGTGGAGGCCGCACCCCCCCCCGCTTTCTTCCTGGCTGCCGCGGAGACGACGGAGTCCGGGGTAGGCTGCGCCCGGAGGCATAGGGGGGCCGAGTCCGGGACCCGGTACTTTTTTTCGTACCGGTCTCTTTTCGCTGGCGTCGTGGAAGGGTTCTTGAGGAGGGAAAGGCCCTCATCCCAAATGTCGTCCAATAGAGGCACTGCGAGGACCGTCTTCCTCTTGGTCTCGCGCCGTTGGTAAAGGAAGCCTTCCTTTTTCTTCTCCTCAGGGCAGAGTTGGAAAAGCTCGGATGCCCTGGCGATCATTGAGTGGAACGATCCAATCTCGTCGGGCGGAGAAGCCCTGGTGGGAGGCGACGACGGAAAATCCTCGTCGTATGCCTCGTCGTCCGTACCCGTCGCTGCCGTGTCAGTCCCCGTATCATCCCCTCGGGTGGACGGGGAGGAGGGCTGGACGGGGCGCGACGGTTGAAAAGGAGGCGGTGGATGGATCCTTCTTTTCTTGGTAGGGGGAACACCAGAAGGTCCCGGTTCTGGATCCCCCGACGGGAGAGGTTCCTCCGTCGGTAACGGTAGTCTCGTCCTTATCTCGGAGCATAAGGACTGTATAGCCAACAAAATGGCCGCTGAGTTGTCTTGCGGCGCTGGCAGAGGGGAATCCGACGGGCGAGCAGGGGCCCCGTCGGTATCCTCGACGATGTCGTCGTCGTCACCTGCGTCGGGGCCCATTCCGACGGGCTGGTCTTGTTCCACGCCTAGGCCGTGGCTTAAGACCTCGATCAGTTCCTCTTCTGAGGTTGAGGCCGAATCTACGACGACGCCCTGCCCCCCCTTCTTCCCCACGGAGGGTTTCACGGGGGTCCTATCGATGGGCACGAAAGAAGACTCCCTCCGAGGAGGCAGGGAGATTCTGGGCCCCGAGGCCGCCACCACTGGTGCAGCCTCCACAGGCTGGGCCAGGGCCTCCGCGACTGTTTCGATAGAGGGCTTGGTCGAATGGATCAAGGCCTTCACCACCTTAGGTGCGCTCACCGCCTTATCCTTGAGGGAGGGGGCACTGCCACGCTCCTCCTCTGCCTTAGAGCTCGACCGGGGTCTCTCCAGGAGCTTCGCCGGGTGCTCGGCCTTCCTCTTACCCGACCCAGAGCGTTGGCTCGTGGTTGATGGTGCCGGGGAGGGTGCGCCCTGCCTGGCGCCCGTAGAGCCCGACCGTTCGGCGCTCCCGGTGCCAGCGGACTCGCGGTGCTTGGCCTTATGTTGGGCCCCCGTCGCCGAGGCGCCCTCAAAGGTCTTAGAAGACCGCTCAGATTTCTTCTTCTTCTCGCCAGACGGGCTCTTACCCTCCAGCCAGCTGGCGAGACGTTGATGGCGGTCCTTCATGGTCCGTTCCGACATGTTGCCGCAAAACGCACAGTCCTTCTCCACGTGCGTCTTGTCCCCATGAAGGCAGTAAAGGCAGAAAGAGTGTTCGTCCTCCTTGAAGACGTTCTGCAGCTGGCATCCAGGGCAGGCCCTGAACAGCTTTCCGGGCGTCGAGCTTCCCTTCTCCTGGGCCATCTCCGAGACCGGGCCTGAGAAGCTTCTGGAGTCCTCCGAAGTGTAGCTCGACGAAATCTTCACCCTTGAGGGGCACAGATGAATCCGACACGGGTCCCCGTTGATCGGATGTAGGATCGGTGGAGCTTGAGGCTCTTTTGACCGAAAGAATCGAAGTTTTTGTGAAAAAGCGCGAAAAAATAGCACTAACGCTCGAGAGCAATAGCACGAGGATCCCAACACATGAACGTGCGGTAAAAATCTGAAGATGGCTGCCAGAGGCGGTGCTTAGGTAGAGGGCAGTCATTGGCTGTGGTCAGTATGACGCAGAGACCAGTGATTGGTTATTACTACGAAAGACAGATCAGAAACGAAACTGATACTGGTTTTTTCTTTACCGAGGATTCCCAGCCTGACGACGGGGAATATTCATGAGCATGTGAATCCATGCCAGACCCCATGCTGGAGAAGCCTGTGATGACGATTTTAATGGTGGATGAGTATCCAACGCCATTTTGTTGAGTATTGCCTCCGGTGTTTGCACTGGTAGGTGTTTGAGAGGAGCCTGGGAGGATCCCCTCGACGACACCCTCAATGATATTTCATCAGATCTTTTTGTCTTAGATCTTCCCTCGTCACTTTTAGTATGAGCAGGGACATGGCCTTCACTAGCCTTCTTAGAGGGGGTCTGGGCCGCATTCTCAAAGATTTTCATCACTGAAGCTCCGAAGGACTGCCACTTCTTTAGAAGGGAAGGTGATAACCTCTTCTGAAGACGTCGAGGAAGAGGGAGATTGGCGTCGCCTTTTCTTTGACTTTTTTGAAGAAGAGGAAGACTACTTCCGAGATCTACTCCTCGACCTTGATTTCTTTGATTTGTGACATCCTTCACTAGACTCAGACGAGCCTTTTTTCCTTCTTGAAGAAGACTTCGAGGATTCCACCCCCACCACCAGTTTACCTTTCCGTTGCCTGAGAGCTTTGTTGGTCATCGCCTCACAGGCACCGCATTCATCTATCCGATGGTCGGGACCCAAGCACCAGAGACAATTTCGATGGGCCTCACTTATCGACATCTTCCTGCATTTCTGTCATTTTTTTAAGCCAGTTTTAGGCGTGGAAGGGTTCGATGACAAAGACATTTTAATGAGAACTGAAGTGCTGTTTTCTTTTTTTTTTAAAACTTTCTCTATGCGTGGTCACAAACGCACAGCGGCACCGTAGCACATTTCAACACGTATATACAACAAGAACGCATCTTAATTCGATTTCTGTTTACACTGTTACGAGGACATGTCATCATTCTCAATCATGTTGCACAAGTAGACTCTGAAGGGGCCCCAGATGTCCTTGGGTCTGCATGATACAGGTTGGGTCATAACAAACTTTTCTTCTGCCTCATTTATGTGTGTCAATTCTTGCAAATAATGATTTCTACTGGGTGGGGCGGAACTCTTCCATTTCTGAAGTATGCATTTTTTGGCTATGGCACACGTAATGTTGAATAATCTACAAATTTTTTCAGAACATTTGCCAATATCGCCAAATAGGTATTTCTGGGGGGTCATCGCAGGGGGAATCTGTGTTATTTCTTCCAACAATACTGCAACTTCTTTCCAAAACCCTGTCACCAGCGTACATTTCCAATACATATGATAAGCATCAGCCTGAGGTGAATTGCACTTAGGGCAGGAGTCTGAGGCATCCGGTGCAAATTTTGCAACTCTGGCTGGTGTATAATGTAGTCGGTTTAGGATTTTGAATTGAATCAATCTCAGCCCAGAATTTAGTGAGACGTTTTTAGTAAGCATGCACTACCTTGCCCATTTCTCCTCCTCAATTGAAATCTGTAAATCTGCTTCCCACTTCTCCTTAACACGATTCAGCGTGGGGGTGTGTGCCTGAACCGCAGAGTACAGCCTGTAAATCCCCAGACCGTTTGTAGTCGTTATTAGTTGTATACACGGATGAACCACTGGTTCGTCCGGAAATAGCAGCCACCTCCTGATAAATGCGGACCTCATACGATAGTATTGGAGGGTTTTGAGCGGTCCATCTCCCAATGCCCTTAAGAGCAACCTCAGTTCCACAAATTTCCCCATCTACAAACATATCCCCCACTTTCATTTCCCTGGCAGGGTCCCACAGGTTTTGTACGCTAGTGTCATGCGTGGGAGGCAAGCCTGGGAAGTTCCACAGAGGTATCTCCGGGTTATAGGGTGATTCAATCTTCAGTCTTTTGAATATTGCCTCCAATGCCCTTACCGTGCAGCTTACAGGGTTATATTTGCACGTGTCCCTATATTTTGTATCAAAGAGGACAGATTGTATATTCGTGGGGTGTGTGGTATGTTCTTCTATCCACGCATGGGGTGTACTATCTGGGGCCTTATACAAGTATTTTGCAAACTAAGCCTGGGAAACGTAATAATAAAGCTCGAAGTCTGGGGCCGCTATGCCTCCCGTGGAATATGGTTCCGTCATTTTTTCCCAGCTTATTCTAGCCGTCTTTCCGCCCCAGAGAAATGTGACCACTATGGATCGGAGTTTGGTGAAAAAGACTCTGCCCGGCCATATGGGGATATTTACAAAGAAGTATAGTAACTTGGGAAGGATCACCATTTTGAAGACCGCTACTCTACCCGCCAATGAGATTGGGAGGCGTCCCCAGATCTGAAGTTTCATGCTTATAGCGCGTAGTACAGTTTCATGATTATCCGAGTACAGCGTGTGTTTGTCTCTGGACACCAGAACACCAAGGTATATGATCTTGTGGTCTGACCATTTAAGCCCTCCTGTGGTGAGAGGACACCTAGTGGCCGGGGTAAGTGGGAATATTTCAGATTTATTTCTGTTTATAGTGTACCCAGAATATTCTGCAAATCCACGTATTTCTTCCATTATGGGTGCTATATTTACCTCAGGCTCTCTAACATACAATAGTGTGTCATCTGCATAGAGTGAAATCAGCTTGGTGGACCCCTTCATCAGAATCCCTCGATTTGTGTGTCTCAGTCTGACCGCATCCGCCATTGGCTCGATGGTTAATGCGAACAGTAGAGGTGAGAATGGGCATCCCTGTCTGGTACCTCTGCCCAGTAGGAACATATCAGAGATGGTCCTGTTAGTTAGGACTCGTGCACCAGGTTTTGTGTACAATAAACTGACATACTTTACAAAGTTGGGGCCCACCCCAAATGCTTCCAGAACCGCTAGGAGATAGACCCACGAGACGGAATCTAATGCCTTTTCCGCATCGAGGGATATGGCTGCCGCACTTCTCGCCGGGTCTATCTGTGCCACGATGCCAAAAAGCCTACGGAGATTCAGAGCAGTGGATCTTGTGGGCAGAAACCCATTCTGGAAAGGGTGTACAAGGGTAGGTACAGCAGGGAGAAGTCGGTTCGCTAGGACTTTAGCAAATATCTTAGCATCGGTATTTATAAGTGACAAGGGTCTATACGACGATATGTCCTGTGGAGGTCGTCGTGGCTTGGGGAGGACCGTTATGATAGCCTCCCTCATGGTGGGGGGCAAAATGCCACTATTGAGAGCTTCTTCCCATACCTGCATCAATACTGGGACGAGTTCCTCATGGAACTCTTTGTAAAATTCGGCCCCCAACCCATCCGACCCAGGTGCCCTACCTGAAGCCAGCGCTTTAATTGCTTCCGTGATCTCGTCTGGGGTGACTGGTTGGTCCATGGCCAGACGGTCTTCCTCAGGGAGTCTAGGGAGTGAGAGGGCTCCAAGGTATGTCTTAATTTCTGGGAGTGATTTCAAATCTTTATTTGAATAGAGTTGTTTATAAAGTCCAAAAATTCCCCATTTATATCCGTATCAGTGAGGCATATATCGCCTTGCGCTGTCTGAATACTAGTGATCAGGGTGGGTTGTTTATCCTGTTTGAGTAAGTTGGATAGCGTTCTACCCGCCTTATTCCCCTCTCCATATCTTCGAGCCCTTATGGGGCCGCAATATATTGAATCTCTCTGCTAGCCAGTTTATTAAACTCTTGCAGGTGTGTGTGAATGTCAGACAATAAGTCTTTATTTTGGTTACGCGTGTAGTCTGTTTCTAACCTGTCAAGTTTGTTTTCGACCTCTGATAGCTCAGTTCTCACTCTTTTCAACATACCAACAGACCTAGATATCTGCAACCCCCTTATCCAAGCCTTAAAGGATTCCCATACTATTGAAATTCTGTCAACCGATCCCATATTGTTTGTAAAGTACTCTTCGATATCAACATGCAGTGTTTCCACTACCCCGGCGTCTGAAAGCATTCCACCGGGCATTCCCCTCCTGGCGGGCACGGGCGCTCCCCGGAGCAATAGATCTAACAGCACTGGGGAATGGTCTGACATAGTACGAGGCAAAATTTCACACCCCTGCAGTGCCGTCGTCATAGATGAAGGGATAAACCAGTAATCGATCCTGGATTCAGAGTCATGGACGGTAGAGTAAAATGTGTATCTTCTATCATCAGGATGTAGCTCCCTCCAGGAATCCACCAACAGAAGTTGCGATAGGATATGTACCAGATTTAGGGCTGCTTTACTGGGAGCTCTGACCACCTTAGAAGCTCTATCTAGCAAGGGTCAATCCTGTGATTCTCCAGCCTAAACCCCAACCCTGGATGAATGAGTGTAATGACCCCCATAGACTGCGATGAATAGTCTGTATAGTACCTTAGGGAGCCCCATTTAGGCAGTATCTGAATATTACTGGTCCCCACCATGTGAGTTTCTTGAAGCATCAGCACCTGGGGGCTATGTCTGGTGATGTAATTACCAATTTTTTTTGACTTTCATATGATTATTTAGCCCCCGGACATTCCATGTTAACAGTTTAACCCTCAGACCATCGCTCGTGAATCATGAGTAAATATCCACCATCCTCTTGAACAGCAACTATATAATGTTTGTGAATTCTAGTCAGTGCCGGTCCATATGCAACCACATTTTTACATCTCAAAATCCCAGTTACCAACTTTGTGCCTCAATAGGGCCAGTCCAAGACTAACGTCTAATCCCAACTCCCCTGCCGTCCCCCGCCCTCATTGTCACCCCCAACCCGGCGATGCATCAAACCAAACTCGTGGAATATTCCAAGGGTAGCCATGTTGCTTCATGTGGCCGCCGACTGGGTCCCAGCCTCCACTTAAACACATTGGCTGGGCCGATTAGTATTACACATTTTTTCCCAGCTACGGCCTGTGCTAGAGCCTGTGTTGTACCTGCGTTTGCCTCATGAGTTTATCTTCCCCCTTCAGTCTGCCGGTCTGGGCCTGTTTTGTGCTGGTCTGCCCCCTCTAGGAGGGAGAGGTATGGAGGTTTTGATGTAGTGTGTAGCCTCAGCCGGAGATTAAAAAAAAAGTGTGCTCTGCCTGCGTGTTGGATCCGCATTTTGGCTGGGAAAATGAGGGCGTACGGGACTTGACGATCCCGCAGGAGCTTGACTGACTCGTAGGATCTCCTGCTTGCACCCCCGCAGAGAAATCAGGATAAATATGGATACGATTTTCTTCAAACTGGAGTGTTCCCGCCTCTCTTGCATTCCGCAGGATCGTGTCTCTGTCCCTGTAATTAAGGAGTCTTGCAATTATAGTGCGTGGCGGGGCGCCCGGTTTAGGAATCGGGGCCAGTGTACGATGTGCCCTTTCGATCAGAAAATGCTCAGAATGTTTCCCGCCCAAACATGGTTTTGAGTAATTCCTCCAGTTGTCTTTCCATCTGGCCTTTCCCAAAGGATTCCGACACCCCCACTACACGGATATTGTTCCTTCTTGATCTTGATTCGAGATCCTCGCACTTGTTTTGTAACTTAACTAAATTTTCTTTGATCAAGGCAATGTCTCGGGTATGATGAGCAATGGTGTCCTCATTAGTGCTTATCCTATTTTCAGCCTCTGTGACACGCACACTCTCCCTTTTCCAATCTAGCCTTAAGAGAGCCTATGGTAGAAACAATGTCATCCAGCTTTGTGTTGACGGAAAGGAATCCACTCTGCACTATTGCCGTTAGTTTATCCACTTGACTGCCAGGTTCCGGGTTCGAGGCCTCATCGGCGTCAGCATGCAGATCTGCCACAGTGGTTAGGTTTTGGTTGCCCGTGTATGCGTCCATCTGGCCTTTCTTCTTGCTCCCCGGGGTCTTAGAGCCCCTACCCATCTCAGATGGCTCTTCCGTTGCGGTGTCCGCTATGGCGGCCGTGGTAAGGGAGTATTCCGCTTGTCTCAGTTTTGTTCAACGTGTAACGGGCCTTGGAGCGGGACGCGGGAGTGTATTTCCGTCGTCCAGGGGACCACTCAGTTGGGCCGAGTGGATTGCGCCCTCCCACGTATTGTACTATCGGAATGCCAGCTTATGGCAGACTCTATGGGAGTCTCAGGACTGTAATCGGCCTATGCGTGCATCCGCTGGTCGCCGGGTGGGATATGATGAGGGGTGTGTGGTTCACTCCCAGGGTTTCCAGCAGGCCCCTAGTTCGTGCGCTGGGGTCTCCAAGTGGGAGCCAGCCTCAGCCCGGCAAGTTTGCTCCACCGGGGGCTGTATGGAGCCCAGATAATCCTCCGTTAGGGTTGTTTCGGGCAGCGGCGTTCCCCAAATCCCAGGGCCCCCACGGTTTCCGTCGTAACAACCTCACCTTGATCGGATGTTGTCTTCCAGTTCCCAGGGAACCGCAATGCAGGTCGGGGGGCCCGCCGAGTGAATTGGGAGGGCGATGGTTCGGGGGTCTATCTCCGGACCCAGAGTGCAGGATCCTTCAGGCTATACACCTCCCTGATCGTATGTCCGGTCCTCGGTTCGTCTCCCCAGATCCGCCAGGGAGCCCAGTGGTGCAGCTTCAGAGCGAAGAGCGGGAGCCGGTCGAGTACTTCGGGTCCTCCCATTTGGGGCATCTCGGGGCGCCGAAGCCGCGGCAATCGAGTGGGCCGCTCCGGTCCTCAATTCCGGGTCTCGTCCGCTGCGCAGGCCGGCCAGTGTTTGAGACGGCACACCTCCAGCCCCTTTAGTCGCTAGAGCCCAGGAATTCCAACGGATGTTCACGGGTATTCAGGCTAGTGATGCCTGTGTCCAAAGCTTACCAGGCAGGTCTGAGACAGATTTTTATGCAAAGGATCTTTCAGTGGAGCGGGAGCTCAACAATCAGGCGGCCATTTTTGTCGTGCGCAACAGCGCCCCCCTGAAGTGCTGTTTTCTTGATACGAAGCGAAAGCTATTGGAAAAAACGGAACTGAGGCCAACGGGCGTGGCTCGAACCATTTATACGACAGATGACGTCGACGGATACCGCGGCCTCGAGCAGAGCGCCCTCTGGCGGAGAGAATTTTTTTCCGAAGCAGCAAAGCTGGAGGTAAGGCTATATCTAAGTTGAGGAATACGTGGGAGGACACAATCCATTTGCAACGAACAACATCTTGATAAGGAGTGAAGACTAAGAAAGTTGCTGGCAAGCCTATCAGTGTCAGAAAGGTGGAACCACTGGGACCTTGGAGGATGCCAATTTGGGCTGGTTTTGGTCTTTCAAAAGAGTGATTATGCAAACGCCTCCATTCTGCGACACCCACGCTTGCAGATCCTTGTTTATAGTGTTTTGGCTTCCCTTGCCCCTCAGTCAGTCTTGTCCAGAACATTTCCTGGACAACCTGCACTATCAATACTGTGCTCTTTATGGGAACAGTACACACACAAGTTGTGTTCATTCTGTTTTGCCATTTTACCATAATACGTCGGGTACTTGTCAAACAGGGCAGCAATGGTGAAAGTGTTAGGTACCAGAAAAGAACAAGTAAAACAGTCATACATGTCACAAAAGACAGTAAACAGCATAAAACGTTTAACTCCTTAAAAAAGATCACATTTGGAGCATAAAAAAAATAAAATATACAAAGCATTGTTGAGGGATTCCTCTCCCCGAGATTGAAATAAAGCAGAATTGAAAAGGAGTGTGGGAGCCCCTCGACTGAGAATGAACATGGGTCAAATACTCTGTTCTATGGAATTTCGTCCGCTCACAATGGTCTACACCCACGTTTTAGCTCACTGCGCACTTCACAGAGCAGAAGTTTCTATTTGCATATCAGTCTTTATCCCACCCACAGAGGAGAATTCCATAGAACAGGGTATTTGTTATTACTTGACCATGTTTGTTCTCAGTATAGGGGGTCCCACACTCTTTCAATCCTGGAAAAAATAAAGAGGGCTAGGTTTCTTAACAATGCATTATAGGGTTTATTGAGAAATGGGTTCATAAAAGAGCTATGTACTGCATTGGTATATTATGTGCATTTCAATCATTTATTTTCTTTCCTTTTCATATTGGCAGGGACCCTCACATGCTTTTATGATTAGGTCTAAAAAAGTGAAGCAATACCAGTAATGATTGCTTTTTTTTAATGATCGCAATACTACTAAATAAAAGCCAGTTTTGAGGCTTCAAGGATCCCCCTCACACACAGATAGTCTCCAATTATGATTTATAATGAAGAGCCCATTTAAGAGAAAGGTTTACCTATAACAATGGCTCTCCATCCTAGAGTTTTCAAAGGAGTCACATTTCATCTATACTGGAAATGCTGGATAAGCCTCAGCATTATTAGAAGGGAAGCCTACAAAATGATGTTTAAGTCTTTGAGAAAAGAGCACAAAGTGAAAAATAGAATGGTCAATATCTGGCTCAAAATCATTGTAGTGGCACTTAACTAAGCCAACATCTGCAACGTTTGAGAAATCAGTTTCCCAAACTTGAAATAGTAGGGAATGAAACCTCTCACCAACATTGTTCAATTGTCAGCTGGAAACATATAAGGAGGATCTTATAGGTGTACTGGAAGGTCCCAATTGCATGCGCTCTAGATTACTGTATGTCGACTAGGTGGATTCAGTCAACATTCGCTGCTAGAAAAGGTAATTTTATTGTATGCACTTAGCCACTGGTAAAGTGGCTGGATGGGCTGGTTGGAGGGGCTAGAGAAAGACAGGATAAAATGGCAAGACCTACCTGGTAAACTGAAAGATACAGTCGACTCTGAGGATTAACATCGCTGTGAAACTGGGGTCAGAATAAGAAACAGCCACCGAATAGAACAAGGGGCGTCAATGGGAACAATCAAAGAGGGATACAGCAACATTTTTAAGTTAAACACCCACAGAAATTTATTCAATCCAGGATCGGCAGAGTAGACTCAAATGACAAACATGGATGAAGGGTAATGGCAGAATTTGCCCTCCTCGTGAAGAGCAAGTGGGTCAATACAAAATCTGCCAGCTATCTTTCAGAAGGCTAGAACACGTCTCCATCGCACGCTGGAATCTGGGCAATGGAATGAAGGTCACGATGATTTGATGAAGGAGGTGGGGATTGCTCCTTGACTCAAAACACGTGGGAATGAGGGCGTCCTCGCCCATTCTGTCACCTGCTCCCTCTCCAACAGACATAGCACTTCACGAACGTCACCAGTAAAAAAAAAAAACATAATAATATTAATCATCATCACTGGAATATAAAATAAAAAGCTAACGTCCCCAGGGGGATCTCAGCAGCTTCCTGACACATTTTCGATCTGGTCGGTTTATCCAACGGTGAAAGTTTGTTTTGCTTTTTTTCCTTTGTCTTTTTTTATTTTTATAATAAAAGTTAAAGGAAGTTAGTCCTTCTTCTTCTCCTCTGCAGGTTTATCAGTCAGGGCCAGGGGAGGTGTGCCTTCCACAGCTGTAGGAGGTGCTCCCTGTGCGGTGGGAACCTCACCACTTGTGCCAAACTCATTCATTCGCGTCGGGTCCACTCGATAAATCCAACGCTGGTACAAGTAAATGAAGAAGACGACATCTGGAAGATGACAAGACAGATGAAAATTAATAGGATTGCTTAGGAATGCACTGGGGTAACTCAAACAAAATATGCTGCTGTGATTAAAATAGGACTTCAAACCTAAAGTTACCTAGCACTCCAGCTGACATTTTACATATCAATTTTCTAAATCAGTGAAGGTATCCCTCTGGAAATTGCAGACTTAAACCTTACACAGGAAAGATATCCTTTAGAATGCACAGATTTTGCAGGTTGAGGTCTTATAAGTTGAGTGGTCTTGTATAGCGCCCGTCTGCCACGAATAGTTGCCGCACTGTACTTAATTGTAATGGGCTCTTCCCCCATGTTGGAGATATAACAGTCACCAGATAACCACTAGACAACTCAAGTTGCACAGATTTGAAGGTTGAATGTTCATTTGCAATAATAGCTACCAAAAATTTAAAAAGCATCTTATTTTCTGGGAAATAGAATGTGTAGCCCACACATATTCATTTACATAAAGTCAAAAACGGCCAGAGATTTGTACTGCCTACTTTCACTCAAAATCCAAACGTTGATACCTTTGAAAAGACTAACTAAACATTATGTCGAGATGGTAAAAAGCATTCGTTTTCAAAGTTTCATATGATCCATGATATATTTTATTTATAGCATGCCCATACACAAGTGTTTCAAGTGTCTCATGGACTTCAGATGGTCACATATTGATATGAGCAGAAAAAGACAGTGTTGGAAATATTTACAAGGGGAAAAAAAAAAGAATCTTTCACTTTAAACTCCAATAGTTATAGGCAGAGTTGCCTGGGATTCTGTCAGACAGCCACCTCATCTGCAAACCAACTGGGATCAAGACAGACACATAAGGGACTTGTTGTCAAACAATTGGCAATGGTAGCAGGGCTGAGAATTCTATTTTCAGAAGGCACAGGTTATTAACACATCATCAGGCCAATAATATCCCCAGAACCCTAAGCGCAAAGAGTCTTAAAACTGGGGCCCATCAAGAACAAAACATGGTCACGTTATTTTAGAGCAATCTTGAAATAGGATTTTTTAAAAAAAGACAATTGGAAAGTAGGATGCATTTGTTTAGTTAACTTGCAGAGTCAAAAATTGGTTGAAGGCATGCTTGAAATTCCATTCTTGGAATCCAGCCTTTAGTTTTTCTAAATAACCAGTCCATCTCACTCTCAGCCACATCCATGTAATTATTTGAAGCGAATGCAATGCCCAATTAAGCATACAAATGGTACATTGCATGACGGTTGAAACTAAAGCACTAAGTCAAATGTAAGTCACGGTTTTTGCAGCATCTATGCAGCCTCTGGCCTGTACAGAGTTACCTCCCTACTTTCGAAATTTAGAGGTAACTTACTTTGAGAAAAAATAAGTTTACCTTTATAACAGAAAAGCTTCTTAAATCCACAATTACTGGATGAAAACAAGCAAGTTATTAATGTGTGACAGACGTTTTATGAATTGTTCGCCAATGGGGAAGATCTTGGAATAAAGTTTTAGTTTAGATTTAAGTCCTTGGACCCGTTATGTTTCCTTAAGAATTCAGAGCACTGCAGAGATTGAAGGTTCACAAATTAAATAGGACTGCTTTAATTAAGCTCCATTCTTGATAGATGATCACGTATTTCAAAACATTGGGAGGATTATTTGCGAATGCAAGGATACCCATACTGCAAAGTTGAGGTTACCCTACTTTCCACAACATGGATTTTACTTCAATTCACAACCAGAGAAAATAATATCACGTATGATCTAAACGAGGAGAAGGGAGTTTGAGAAGTACACTACAGTAAAAATAATTGTGCCGGGTATCTCACCGCTAGAGTGGATCCCTAGTGCAGAAAGGTATTCTGACAGGGATGTAGTTACTGTAAGTAGTTATTGCTTGTGGTCCACGAAATGAGATCCATGACGTTGAGGTTGAGAATTTTATTGAAGGACCGAAGGTCTGCATGCCTTAATACCTTTTATTTTATGATATTAAGGTGCTTGGTGAGTGCTTCAGAAAAACAGCGGAAAGAAATATACATGTTGGAAACAAAAGTAAAATAAAGCAAGCATTGACATCGCCAATTAACCTGGCTTTGTTCAAGGTACAACATTTCTGTAACAAGCCTTCTACATTATACACCTATTGACTTTGCCAATCCTCATTGGCACACAGTAAAAAGATGCCTATTGGTGGAGACTAAAGGCATTTACTAACTCCCCAAACAAAGCGTGCTTGACCGGCAATGTAATGGGTATGTATTTGGTTTCTATAGCGCTTTCGCCAAAGCACTTATAAATAAGCGCTACAATAATAGGAGTGAAACATGAGTCATTTTACTAAAACTGATAAAATAAATTGACATTTAAAAGATCTCTTATTTAGTGTTAGTTTATAAAGTTGGAGTTTTCACACAGTTTAAGAAAAAAAACAACATTAGTACCTTTAAAAAAGGAACAATAGCTGAAATTTCACTGATAACATGATCAACACAGACAATTTCCAGAAAGTCTAACACTCTTACTAACATTGCAATTTCATTAGTATTTAAAATCCTAATCCAGAGGTTCTTTTTTCCCAGATGCAGATATGGCGACTTTTTTCTGACAGTGGACAATACTGGGCAGATTATGCATAAAAGTTTTGTCCTCACTCTTGCAGAATGGACACAAACACAGACCTCTTTGGACATTTCCCCCCCGATCCCCAAGACATCCATTGTCGAGAATAAGTTTTGTTTTAACCTTAATATTTGAAAGCGGATATCCCTAGAAGGATGTTTCCTCGAGTAAAGAGAGACATTAAAGTTTTTAAATGACCACCTAAAATGATCGTTAAAGCACTGAAAGGCCAACAACTCGGCCTGCAACTCGATCCAGGCGTATCTATAGAGCTTTACTTTGGTTCTATTTGGGTTTCCAGCCAGCTCCTCAGTGTTTTTTTTTTTTTAGAAGCAGCTCTCTACAGATTGGACCCCATTTATCCAATGCTCTACAAATCCCTTTCCCCATCATGGAATTAAGGAGGACAAAGAAGGATGCTGACGGGGGAACCAGGATTTTATATGTAATAGTCCCCACTCAATATAAGTCTGCATTGGGAGTTGGCCTAGTTCATGGAGAATTCCCGTGAGGGGAACTGCTTGCGGGAGGTGCAGGACCTTCTTCCACAATAGCGCTTCCAACTTGTCCCAGGGGATACTCCCATCATAGGTTTGCGCATCAAATACGAACCCTGTGAGAATGTTTTGCCTATATGGTTTGATTAGTGGAAGTGCCGAATACCGCCTGAATTTATAATAAAAATGCATCTCCTAGCCGCTAGGAATTTAGTTTTAAGGTCCCTCACTATGCCCATTTTCCCCTCCTTTGGTATACATTATAGAACCTACATATTTAAAGGAGTTTACCATTTCCATATTCTGCCCATATAAGAACCATTTGAATTTTTTCCACTTTGAACAGCCAACATTCAGGACCAAAACCTTTGATTTAACATGGAGGCCCTCAAGAAAACAGCAATGCTAGCCAGTGCCCGTTGCAAGCCAATTGGGGTCATGTCACAAATTACTATATCATCTGCAGTTTAGATATTGTAACTTTACTGATCCAAGCATTTGGGGAGTTCATCTGTCCCATTTCCCAGCATAGCACCATATCCTAAATGTCAAAATTAAACAGGAAAAGCGCATGGGCGCCCCCTTGTCGTAACCCTCGGTTGGTTTAAATCCAGACTGAGGAGGACCCATAAGCATCTAATCTGATCATTTTCGTCCCTGTGTGGAGGGCTTCTAGAATACTGATCAAAGGACGAGGACACCCGTTTGCATTTAGCTTTTCCCAGAGAACTGCCCTGCTGACATGGGCAAAGGATTTGCTTACAGATATAGGAAAGCCAGAAAAGCTGTTCTTCCTTGGTCTTTTACCTGGGAAGACAGGAGGGATAGAACAGAACTATTTAGGGATGTCCCTAGCCCCTTCTTAAAGCACAGACTGACAAGGATCCAAGTTGTTCGACTCTGCAGCCCAGGCTTGCAGTTCTTTCAAGAGTACCCTGGCAAGTATTTTGTTTGTGGAGTCCAACAAAGACATTGGACGGCACAGTAGAGGTAACAGGTGATCTCCCCCTTGAAAATTAGGACGATCAATGCTTGGCCCCATGACTTAGGTACTTCCTGCAGGACCAGAATGTTTGTCAACAGTAGTGACAGTACACCAGCCCACAACATCGGGTTGAATTTAAGAGTTAGGCTTGTTAAACAGTCTGGTCGAAGTGCATTAGATTTTTTGCTTGATTTGATCAAGAGGATATCATCTAAGTCCCATGAGAGTGCCCCCTCCCAGCCCAAATATGAATAAAGGGGCAGCAGAAAATCACTGTCTTTCGCATACAGCTCCTAAAAGTGCCTTTTCCATACCTCTTCCGAGATACCTTGGAGCTGTAAATACTGGATTAATCCATTGGGCTTAATAAGTTGACAAAACTTATTTGTGTTAGTTCCTGTCATGCAGCCCAGCATTCTCTGTGCATCATTAATGGCCATTAAGAATGTATGATCTCTCAGCCAATTCTTAAAATTCCTTTTCACGGCCGCGACATCCTTATGCCCATACTCAGACCTGCTTCTAGTGATATTTTTAATCAAGGCACGCATCTGTTTTTTTGCGGACCTGCACTTCGGCATCAAAGGTCTGAGTCTAACTCACTGACCTCGATCTTTGTGCCGGTTTCTTGGCTGGGACCAGGGCACCCAAAGTAGCGAAAATAAGTGGCTCGAAACCCCCTGGTGATCATCTCCTGTCGTTACACGCCCATGAATTGGAAATATGGACATCAAAATCCTGGTCCTATGTGAGCATTTTACTTCAGTTACAGGGATTTATCTCCAGTGCCATCCTGGGAGGCATATCGCCACCCAAACGAACCATAGGGATTTCGCAAATGATCATACAATGGTCACTTAATTCTGTCTGGGCTATCTCCAGCCTTAGACCAGTCTCAACAAGGTCAGTGGAGACAAAGAAGTAGTGCAGAGTAGAGCACAAAGTAGAGTTATGCAAAGTAAAGCGTGGCAGCACATGACCTACACAATTACCATTTAATAGTGCAAGGTCCCATGACTCCAATGCCTGCATTACCAGAACCCCCTATCTCGGAATACAGTGAAAGTTTCCATCTTATCTGGGGTCTGGTACCAATGATTTTGCCGGCACTCTGAGTTACAATCACCCAACACCATTAATGAGGCTCCTTCCTCTGGAATTTCATCCAACAAAAAGAATGAAATTTCAGAGAGTGCCTCCGCCATCCGCTCACGTGCCAGGTTTAAGTACACATTCACCAGGAGACATGTTTGTAATACCTTATGGTCGTAGACAGGCCACTCCAAGAGGACTGCAAGCATGTCATTTCTATTAAGATGTATTTGACGCATTTTCAGGACTAAACTACACTTAACCATCAAAAGTCCCCCACAGGACCGACTCGTCAAGCCTCGCTGGGCTTTAACAAACCTCAAATCGAACCCCTCCATAAGCAGGGTGTCCATCAACAGAGTTCCCTGTAAATAAATGATGTCAAAAGGTTTGAGCCTAGCCTGGTTCCACATGATGTTAGAGAACCCTCTGTAATTCCAAGATAGACTCTTACCCACCATCCATCACTCATCCCAGGCATTTCTTCCTCTGTCTTGGGGAGGGACGGTTGAGGTTTGACTCCAATCCCGAGCCCCTAGCACATGGTGTCTCAACCCACCCTTATCTTGCTTGTAATACAAGGGATCCATGTAATAATGTTGCCACAAAAATCTCGCCATGCAAAAATATCGCCGAAAAAGGGCAGTTTTTTGTGGCAACATTATTGCATGCGACACCCCCGCAACCACCCAAACCTTTTTTTTTCCTTTTTAAAAATTTTTTTTTGCCCCTGTCCCCATATATATGGTCACCCAAATAATATCGCCACAACATTTTCCTGGCGATATTTACGGCGACCATATATATGGGGATATTATTACCTGATACCAATACAAGGAGTCCCCTGAAGTACCATTTGATACCTCCGCCTTATACACAAAACCTTCCCTCTGCATTGATAAAGTTGGGGTAACAAAACACCCCCAATCAGCCATCTCAAATCCTATTGAGAAAAAAACACCCTCCTCCAGAATTGCATATTTCATAATTTGGGAGCGCGGGTGGATTTTCACAATGTCAAAACAACGATGATACAGAAATTCCACAATTATAATGTCCTCAGAGGTAACCAATCAGAGCTTTGGAATTTCAAATAGCAGATAAAGTATATATGGTCTATTTAAAGGAATCCTGTTGGAACTTTCAGTCAACTCAGTCAACTCAGGAACACAAAATTTACATCATTTAACAGTTTACCAGTTGTCAGCCATCATAACCTTTTGAGTTATCCCCTTTTAACAACTTTCTTTCCCTCCCTGTAAATGGAATTTGTACATCTTGTTGGTCTGGAAGGAACATGCTTTTTGCTAGGCCACATCTATTTTCATCAATAATGCCGAACAAGGGAAAAACATTCTTCAACACTACCTGTGGGAATCTTAGTGGGGTCACTAGTTCCCTGAGCTTCAGAGAATATTGGCTAGAGGATTGGGTTGTTTTGGGGCACTCACACTGCTTTACACGTACTCCTAGATGGAATTGCGTGCAACTTAATCCCCTTCAGTTTTGCAACATTAAGGTTCTTTAAGATGCAATATTTTTTGCTGCCGGACCCTGATTGCGGGATCAGTGTCTGATTTAACTGACATGCATGGGCCCCCCGTGTTTATGTTGATACTGTCGTCACATGGATAGACAGCGATGTGACTAAGGGTCCAGTGACAACTCCTCTCCATCAATTTGAACTCCAACCTGCCCTCCTTAGAGGGTGCTCTTACAGTTGGAGATCCATGACACTGACCCTTCAGCTCCTTTCCTCCTGCCCCTTTTGCTTGGAGACCACCTGAGCTGCATGAGAGGCCTCATGCTGCACATGTAGATAATGTATAAATGTACAAGTCCCCCTACTGTTTTGCTTAGTAGGCATCCTGCAGTTCTTAGATTTCTTTACCGCCTTTCCCTTGAATGGGGAAGGAGTGGCACTGCGTTCGGGGAACTGAGCCTCAATGTGGCTACTAAGACTATCCTGGGCCATTACATATCCAGCATCCAGGAGAGAAACTGAAGGGAGGCACTCCACGTTAGGGCAGACTACGCTAATGGGGAGAAACTCCACCTTATCTTTCCGCCAGTAGATCTGTTGACACTGCGGCCTTGTAAATGCTATTATAAAATCGCCTGAGGAAATCAACATTCCCCTGCGAGATCTTTCAGCTTCTGTCGAACCTTACACAATTCACAATGTAAGGACTCATAGCCCCTACCCATACAGTCCAATAACTGGGCCGGCACTGGGAATGATCATTCATCTATTAGTGCGGCGTATGGCACGGTTCTAAAGGACCTCTCCCCAAAAGTCATCTCAGGGCCAACACAGCCACTACCTTTTGCAGAGCAGACCTCTTCAGGTGATTAAGCAGCCAGTTTCTCCCGAGGCGTGCCATAACGAAACCATTTTTGAATGGGAGAACAGACCGCCTCAGCGAGCCCAATGCATGGAGCTTCTGGTTGATGTAACATGATTTCAGTAAAAACCTGTGAGTTAATCAGCGATTCAGGAATTTTCCACTGATTTGAAGTCCAGCGAGAGTCGAAAGGGCTTACCCAGTTCAGGAGAAAGCACCGGGGCCAACATAGAAACCCCAGACACCAGATCCTTCCCAACACCACATCCTGGATGTTCTCCTCCAGTCTAGTCAGTACTTGATCCAGTTTGCTAGTGGAACTATTTGTTTCACCTGGAAACTCCCGTGACTCTAGAATATCATCGGACGGTAGATTGAGGGACACTCCTCATTTTGCTGAGCCTCCAAGCCTAGACCGAATGCCCCACCCCGCCCCCAAGCAGGGTTTTCCCAAACTCCGGGGCCACGGCAGAGATTGCTGGCGAGTCCGCCTCGGGACTATACTTTTGTGTTGGGCTTACAAGCAAGTCAGCCGGGCCCAGTTTCACTGAATTAGCCGATGCCCAAGGCAAACCCTTGGAATTAGCTGAAGTGGATGAACCGTCATTCACGGGGGAGGAGAGTTGTAGAGTTATGCCTAGACTCCGCCCACACCCAACTTCTCAGAATTGCCACCATACTTAGAAAAGGATAAATGAACACCTACAAATCTGGTAGCAGGGTGCAAGATCCACACTCGGCAATGGTCACTCCAAACTGCAGCAGAACTAAATACGCACAGGTCAAAAGGGTGAGCCCTGCAGGCACTGTGCGCGGAGGGAAGGCAGCGCCAATAGAGTCACAGGGAGAGGAATCAAGACCTGCAGAGAGTTTAAACAGCAGGCTATGGCAGGCTATGCAACACCAGGAGACAAGTCCTCAGTGTCGGCACACTCCTGTACACAATAATGAGGGAGAGAATAAAGTGATCCAATAGAAAGTGGGAGTTGGTTCCAGTGCTTAGGTGCAAGGAGAACAAAGGAACGGAAATGGGACTGAGCACAGGGAGGACAAGGAACAGACGAGGATAAAATAAGATTGTGATCTGAGGGTAAGAGAATAAAAGGATCAAAGCAGAAAGATATGGGGCAGCGAGACAGACATTTAAAGAGAAGATATACAAAATGGAACAATAAAAGACATACAAAAGAGCCATCGAAAATGGACATAGCAGGGGTCATAGATGCAGAAGGAGAGATAGTAAGGAACAAGTTACTTATCTGTAACTGTTGTTCTCCAGCATGGGTCTGGCATGGATTCACATGCTCATTCCCCGTCAGGCCGGGAATCCTCGGTAAAGAAAAAATCACTATCAGTTTCGTTTCTAATCTATCTTTCTCAGTAGTAACCAATCACTGGTCTCTGGGTCATACTTCCCCCAGCCAATGACTGCCCTCTCCCTAAGCCCCGCCTCTGGCAGCCATCCTCAGATTTGGTAGCACGCAAAGTGGCAGTATGACCAAGTGAAGAGCCGGAGAGGGGTAGGAGGGAGGGTTCACATGTGAATCCATGCCAGACCAATGCTGGAGAACAACAGATACAGGTAAGTAACTTGTTCCTTCTCCAGCATGGGGTCTGGCATGGATTCACATGCTCATGAATATAAGAATATATAGCAGTACCCACATGCACAACCAACGGGAGGTGGCAAAGGCTCAACATTAAGCATTACATCAACAACTCAACATTAAGCAATTCTTACCTCCTCACCAGGCTCACCTTAGGCGAACAGGTTGCGCAGCACTGCTTGGCCGACCCTGGACTCCTCCCTGGAATCCCGGTCGACGCAGTAGAATCTCGTGAAGGTGTGCGTCGACTTCCACGTAGCAGCCCTGCAGATGTCCAGCAGGGGCACACAGACCAGAACGCCGTGGTAGCAGCGATGGCTCTGGTCGAATGGGCTCTCTGACGACCAGGCAATGGCCGGTTTGCCAACCGATGACGGTGCATGATGCAGCCGGAGAGCCATCTGGAAATGGAAGCCTTCGAGAGAGCCTTCACTTGGTTCACAGGTCCAAAGTTCACAAATAGCTGTGATGTATTCCGAAACTCTGTGCGGTCCACGTAGAACTTCAGCGCTCTAGCCACATCCAGCGAGGGCAAAGTCCTCTTGGCCGGCGACGGGAAGAAAACAAGTAACACCAAGGGATCGTTGAGGTGGAAGTCTGACGGCACCTTGGGTATAAAGGAGGGGTGCGTCCTCAGCACCACCCTCGTGTCGTGGAAAGTCAAGTATGGAGGCTTGCAGGATAGGGCCTGGATCATTCCCACTCGTCGAGCGGAGGTGATGGCCACAAGAAACGCAGTCTTCCACGACAGGAACTTCAACGGTGCCGAATGCAGGGGCTCGAATGGCGCCTCCATGAGCCTGGTCAGCACCACGTTGAGCTCCCACGCCGGGGCAGGGGCCTTCACCGGCGGGAACGATCGGAACAGTACCTTCTTCATAAATTCCTTCACCAGCCGATGGGACCACAAGGACGCCCGTCCTGTGGTTCTGGTGTATCGGGAGATCGCAGCCAGATGCATCTTGATGGAGGCGTGAGCCAGTCCAGCCTTGGCCAGCGACAGTAGGTACGGCAGCACTTGATGGGCCGTGATCCGCAGAGGGTTAATCTTCTGTGCACGGCACCAGACAGAACATCTTCCACCAATGTCCGTAGCACTTGAGAGTTGAGGACGCCCTGGCTTTTGCAAGGACCTCTTTGCAGTCAGCCGGGATATCGTACCCTCCAAACTCGAGTGCTGCAGGAGCCAGGCCTGCAAGTTCAGCGACTCCGGGTCGTGATGAAGTATGGCGCCTCCTTCTCTGGAGAGTTCTCCGGCAGCTTGACTGGTGGGGACGCTGATAAGTCCAGAAGGTCCGGGAACCAGATCTGCCTCAGCCACGCCGGTGCGACGAGGATCATCCTGCACCAGGACCTCTTGAGCTGGTTGACGAGTCGGAGCAGCAATGACAACAGAGGGTACGCGTATAGGAACAGGCCGTCCCAGGGGAATGAGAAAGCATCGCCCATGCTCCTCAGCTGGGGAAACCTGCTGGCGTACCTCTGGCACTTGGAGTTCATCGCCGTCACGAACAGGTCGATCCACGGTCCACCCTCCCCCCCCCTCCCCCATCGTCAGAAGAGTCGATTCACTTGATCCCGACGTAGTTCCCACTCGTGGCAGGCACGAGCGTAGCTCCCTGCTGAGTGAGTCGGCGATGGTGTTCTTTATCTCTGCCAGATGAAAGGGCACCAGAAACATCCCTTGGGCGACGGCCCAATGCCACAGATCCTGGGCTTCCTTGGAGAGGGCTGGGGATCTAGTTCCTCCCTGCTTCCGAATGTAGAACATCGTGGTGGTGTTGTCGGTGAAGATTCTCACCACCTTGCCCTTGAGGGACGGGAGAAAGGACCCGAGGGCCCAGAACACTGCACGGAGCTCCAGGATGTTGATGTGGAGCGTCTTCTCCTCCGGGAGCCAAAGGCCTCTCGCGTGAAGTTCTCCGGTTTGCGCTCCCCACCCTTCTAGGGAGGCATCCGTCACCGTTATCTGGTGGGATGGGGTCTGAAAGTCTGTGCCTGCCGTCAGATGAGCGCGGGTGCCCCACCACCGGATCGCTCGTCGGAAGGTCTCGTCGACCAGGATCCTGTCCTCGAAGCTGCCTGTTGCTTGGATCCAGCGGGAGTCGAACTCTTGCAGAGGGCGCATCCTAAGCCTGCACAGGCGCACAAGATATATGCAGGAGGACATCATCCCGAGGAGGGACTTGATAGACCTCACCCTGGCCACGTTCGTGGCCAGCAGACGCTGCCCCTTGCCCAGGATGGTCTTCGTCCTTTCCTCCGAAGTCGAGGCCAGACGCGCCACTGTGTCGAGCTTGGCTCCCAGAAACAGAGCGACTTGCGACGGGACCAGGTGGGATTTGGGAAAGTTGATGGAGAATCCCAGGTCGGTGAGCAGCTGGACGGTCTTTGCTGTGTGATCCATGGCCAGCTCCCTTGTCCTTGCTCGGATGAGCCAGTCGTCCAGGTAGGGGTAGACGTGGATCCCCTGCAGGCGCAGCCGCGCGGCCACCGGTGCGAGGCACTTGGTGAACACCCTGGGTGCCGACTTCAATCCGAACGGGAGGGCCTTGAACTGGTAGTGCCGTCCTTGGACCACGAACCTGAGGAACTTTCGGTGTCCTTTCTGAATGGGGATGTGGAAGTACGCATCCTCCAAATCCAACGACAGTCCCAGCACGTGCTGGAGGGTGACCATCCGGAACTTCTGTGCCTTGATGTACTTGTTCAGTCGTCGCAGGTCCAGGATGGGGCACCATCCTCCAGTCTTCTTTTTCACTAGGAAGTACCTTGAGTATACTCCAGAGCCTCTTCGGGACGAGCTCGATGGCACCTTTTTTGAGCAACGCCCTTACCTCCAATAGCAGTTGAGGGATGTGATTTTCCTTCCTGACCACGGGTGGAATGCGGGGGCACTTATTTTAGAAATTCGAGAGCGTGCCCCTGGGCCAGGGCATCCAGCACCCAACGGTCAGTGGAGATGGACTCCCACACACTGACGAACTTCGCCAGCCGGCCTCCCACCGGGGTGCTTCGGTGGGGGCCCGACCCTGCTGTCGGTTCAATCTTGCTTGGAGGACGCCTTGCCGCCTTGGCCTCCCTGGTGACGACGGCGGGGCCCACCCGACTTGCCTCGTCCTCTATAGGCTTCCTGTGACGAGGAGCGGGCCGCTTGGCGGTACGTAGAGGAGCCACCGCCGAATCCCTTGGAGGCACCCTGCTTGCCTCCGGTGCTCCGAAAGGACGGCCTTCGTTGCTGGAGAACGCCTAAGGCCCTAGCTGTCTGCGTGTCCGCCTTGATGGCTTGGAGGGACTCATCCACCATTTTCCCAAACAGGTAGTTCCCGTCGAATGGCATGTCCAACACCTTGGCATGTACATCCTGGCGGAAATCCGTTGCCTTGAGCCAACCTCGTCGTCTAAGGCAAATGCCGTTGCCTAGCTGACGGAAACCGGTGTCGGCAATGTCTGTTGCCACCGTAATGGCGTGGTCCGACGCCACTTCGCCTTCTTGCAAGATCTCCAGGGCCTCGCCCCTCTTGTCATCTGGTAGGAAGTCCAACAGGGGAGCGATCTTGTACCATAACTCTGTCGTAGCGGGCCACGATCGCGAGGGCGTTGGCCGCCTTAATCGTTGTTGCCGCCGAGATAACTCGTCCCATTGCGTCCGGCTCCTTCCCTTCACCGTCAGGCGGGGAAGTTGAGGTTGAGACCGATGCGCCCCCCCCACCCCCGCTTTCTTCTTGGCCGCCGCTGAGACGACCGAGTCGGCAGTCGGTTGTGCCCTAAGGCACAAAGGGGCCGGGTCGGGGACCCGGTACTTCTTCTCGTACCGATCCCTCTTGGCAGACATCGTTGACGGGTTCTTGAGAAGGGTGAGACCCTCGTCCCAGATGTCATCCAGCAGAGGCACGGCGAGGACTGCCTTCCTTTTGGCCTCGCGCCGTTGGTAAAGGAAACCTTCCTTCTCTTCGGGGCAGAGCTGAAACAGCTTGGATGCCCTGGCAATCATTGCATGGAAAGATCTGATCGCGTCGGACGGGTGGGCCCGGGCTGGCGATGGGCGCTCCGTCCCGTCGTCACCGCCGTCGGTACCCGTCGTGGCCGTGTCTGTTCCCGTGTCATCCCCAGGGACGGGGGACGCGGGTAAAGGCTGAGCAGGCCGTGAGGGCTGAGAAGGCGGGGCTGGATGGATCAGTCTTCTCTTGTTCGGGGGGCTTCCCACCGGGCCCGGTTCTGGTTCCTCCGTCGAGCCTGGTTCCAGATCCTCCGTCGTGGTAAGGGCAATCTCGTCCTTATCTCCGAACATAAGGATTGTATTGCCAACAAAATGGCTGCCGCTCCGGAAGCGACGGTTGACTAGGACCCTCGCCAGTGCCGCCGTCACCCTCGTCGGGATCCTTCCCGTGGGGACGGGCCTCTGACGCCCTCGTCGAGGCCCTCTAAGACTTCTACCAGCTCCTCCTCAGATGTTGTGTCCGTGTCCACAATGGCCACCGCCCCCCCCCTCTTTTTCCGCCGGGGTCTTCGCGGGGGTCTTTTCGATGGGTATGAAAGAGGCTTCCCTCCGCGGAGGCAGGGAGACTCTGGGCCCCGAGGTCGCCTCCACTGTTGTAGCCTCCACAGACTGCACCAGGGCCGCCGCGACTCCCTCGATAGAGGCCTTGGCCGGGTGAATCAAGGCCTTCACCGCCTTAGGCGTGCTTGAGGCCTTAACCTTGGGGGGAGGGTCACCGCCTCGCTCCCCCTCAGCCGAATCCTTCGAGATCGACCGGGGCCTCTCCAGAAGCTTACCCGGGTTCTCGGATTTCCTCTTCCCCGAACCAGAGCGTTGGCTCGTGGTCGATGGTGCCGAGGAAGGCGCGCCCTACCTGGCAGCCAAAGAGCCCGACCGTTCGGCGCTCGCAGTGCTTTGCCTTCTGTTGGGCCCCCGTCACCTCACAAGACTTAGAAGACCGCTCGGACTTCTTCTTCTCACCTGACGGACTCCTTCCTTCCAGCCAGTTGGAGAGATGAAGGTGTCGGTCCCTGATGGTCCGTTCCGACATGTTCCTGCAAAACGCGCAGTCCTTCTCCATGTGCGTTTTGTCCTCATGAAGGCAGTAGAGACATTTCGAATGCTTGTCCTCCTTGAACACATTCTGTAGCTGGCATCCAGGGCAAACCCCGAACAGCTTTCCGGGCGTCGAGCTTCCTTTCTCCTGGGCCATGTTCGGGTAGGCCGCAGAAACTTCTGTAATCCCCCAAGAAGCGTACCAAATCTGAGGATGGCTGCCAGAGGCGGGGCTTAGGGAGAGGGCAGTCATTGGCTGGGGGCAGTATGACCCAGAGACCAGTGATTGGTTACTACTGAGAAAGACAGCTCAGAAACAAAACTGATACTGATGTTTTTCTTTACCGAGGATTCCCGGCCTGACGGGGAATGAGCATGTGAATCCATGCCAGACCCCATGCTGGAGAAATATTAAGACAAATAAGAGGTGTTGCAGATAGAACGCAGATGAGGCAGTTAGTTTTCAGGAAGACCAAGAGGAAGAGCCAAGCAGTAATGAGACATGCTTTCTGGAAGTTAAACAATTCAAAATAGCGCATCTTGGCAACAGTAGAACTGAGTAGAGAAAGAGCGCAGAATCAAAGATTGCGCCAAAATGAGAAGAAGGGGTCAATGTAAGCAAATGGAGGCAGAGCATGGTAAAAGGAAAGAAAATAACCTGCGTCTTGGAGGCCTCAATATGGAGGGTTCCATGTCACTACAAAGAATGTATTTGCTGCGTGGGTCTTTGCGCCACAATAAATGGGGAGTCCCCTCCCTCATTGCCAGGTTCTACCCCCTTCACCTCACCTTCCCATTGAACGTCTCCAGTTGCTGATCTGCTTTTCTCAGTTCCGCTTCAGTCAGGTATGTCAGCCCCCCTTTATGGCCCAAATCCGCCTCCTACACACACTGCCGTACACACACCCTATGCGCACCTCTCCGGGCTTCAGCCCTTTGTCATGATGCAAGTGTGGTATGGAAAACACCTGCATTGCACTTGCAGCACGGCAAAGACATGCCACCAGATGGAGATTGGTGACAGACATCCATGACTGAACAGCAATTAGACAAGTGGCGAGCGTGGAATGAATAGACTCTGAAAGAAGAAAAAGAAAAGGATTTGGGTGTCATTGGCATAGATGTGGTAAGAGAAAACAAATTACTAATAGAGGATAAGGGAATGGAGTTGAGAGAAGAGGAAACGGCCAAGAACAGAAAATGGGAGACTGTAACGGCTCATGAGAGAGCAGACCAGCAAGGCCTGGCCACAGAAGAGAGATTAATGAAATACTTGATCAAAGGAACGTCTACGAACTGCTGTAAAATCAAACTATGTGGGAGTGTTTTTCCCACGCAGAAAGCAGAATTAAAGCACATAATTGGATGCTAGCTATGTGGTGTGTAACCATGAGAAATGCCCCTCCTTTGTTGCCATTAAGGCCTTTGTAGAAATGAACTCGGCACGTCTGTCGTGCTTATAAATGAGCATTTTCAAACGATCTTTGATAAACTGAATTAAATATTTAGCTTGCTATAATAAAATATCAAATACATTGAATTACAAAACCTAGAACATGTAAAACAAGCAGTCCATTGTTGAGCTGTTGAGCTACATACTATTATAGGGGTATGTTGTGAAAATATTAAGTGGCATTTTAGTCAGGTTTTCTGTGTAGTTCAGAATTCATCAATTATTTGCTGGTCATTTCAAACAAGTTACGGGCAAGACGATAAACTACATATTAACATTTATCTATCAAATGATTTAAAAGCAAAATAAGTGGCAGACAATTCTGATTTTCTGTCTCTGCCCAAAATCAGGGAAAGTCAAACAAGTGTTTTTCCCATCATTAATGTTTAAATTTGTTATTAAAATGTAAAAACACACACCTCCAGCTTATTTGAATTAAAACTCCTATGCAACAAGTGATCCTGTATTAAGAACAAACTGGACAATAAACCCATGGTGGCTCACTATGTGCAAACACATTCCCACACTGATCTGTTCTGGTTTATTAACCAAACTGTCCCACAACCCCCACGTGGAGGGAATAGGGGCCTACTTCTTACCAAAAGTGAACAAAAATGGATTTATAATCTAAAAACAGTTAAACGAGGTCTAAATTCGGCGGTCGAATGGTCACTATTTCTATGACCTTTTACATAACTGATGAATTAACAAATGATAGATATGTCAAGGATATAGTGTGTAAGATGAAGATTAACATCACCGTCAATGGCTCATCATTCGTTTTGTGGAACACAGGTTGTTGCCCGTGTAAGTCGACCGACCATTTTTCTGGAATAGAGAGGTATGTTCCATGGATGAGTCCCCTTTTTCCTTTAAATAGACTAATGTTCAGGACTTCCTCCAGTAAATACATCAAACATGAGTTTTGAAAAGTGATCTTTCCTCTTTACTATAAGAACACCTTTTTTAAGAACACTTTTGACCTGGTCAAGTTACATGCACTTATAATCATGACGGCGACGGGATAGATATCAATATCCCGTGCCCCACCGTTTCCTTTTCATCAGTAAGACAATATGTATTATTAAATATTTTGTCTCCTGCAGCAGACTAGTAGTTCTGTCTTTTAATAATGCTGATGGCGAGTAAAATTTCATAAAACTAATCTGACTCGAACAGGTGGCTCCCTCCTTTTAAAAAACATGACGGAAGCCATTAAACCAAAAGCATGTAACAATTTGCTACACCATCTTCAACCATGTTATTCTCCACTCTGAGTGATCACACACAGGGTTTAGTAGCCGTTCCAAGAGGACAGCCGAAGTTATCCAGTATTGTGCAAACTAGTGTAGAACGCAACGTAATGCGTGTCCATTCCCACCTCACTTCCTGTTACATCGGAAAGAAAAACAAACACACGGCGTGAATCAACAGACTCATTACCTCCGGTGGCTTCGAGGTCGGCTCAAAGATATAGACAGGTAAACTGTTCAAGATTAAAGTATAGTTCACAAAGACCTCAGATTTGTAATCTGAAACGAAGAAAAATGTAGTAAGGCGGAGGCATCATATGTTTTATCACCTACTAGATACTGAAAAGCTTCAGCTCTCATGTTTTTTTCATGACTGAGGGTTGCTTAAGACTTCTGAGGCTGTACACGCGCTGCCTTTTTCACATATAACAAAGACAATGGGCCTCATTACACGGAAGGCGGTGAGCCATGGCGCTATTAGCGCCATGGCTCTTCCGGTAAAATACCGGCACCGCCTTGGCGGAAAGGGGATTTACCGCCCCATTCCAAGGTTGGTGGGGCGGTAAATCCCCCTTCCGCCATTGCCCTTCCCCATTCCCATTTCTGCCCCATAGGGCTCTATGGGAATGGGGAAGGCGCTAATTACGGCACCGCAATTTTGCGGTGCCGTAATTAGCTCCGAGGTCCCTTAGCGGGTTGGTTTTTAACGCCTGCAAAAAGCAGGCGTTAAAGCACCAACCCGCTAAGGGACCTCGTAGTAAGGTGGTAATGGTTAACGGTCACCGTTACCATTAACGGTGGCCGTTAACCATTACCGCCTTCTGTGTAATGAGGCCCAATATATCCAAAAGACAGCAGAATTTACAACAGCGGCCCGTATTCTTCCTGCCTAGAACAATAAAGGTACTTTAATACATATTACAATGAATTGACGAAATGAACAGGAATAATAGTAAGACAGAAGGTAAAAGTACCTTTTCTCTCCTGTCTTTTATAAGGTTGCCAATACAGGGTCTAGAAAAATAGTATCAGCACCCAATAGTTTCCTCTACGAAGGTTGTTGCCTTAAAACTATGACCATCAAGGAGACACAACCGTTTCTGTAGTCATCAATCAGGATTACTGAAGGCACAAGGTATTTAATAACGTTTTTCTTTCTCCCCCTGTGTCTGAGGTAGCTTTGTCTCTTCACACCTCTCTTATCTTGTGATATAATAGAAAGAGAATAGCTCTACACTTTGCACCTAGAATGGGAAATTTATTTCTTGATTTATTTCTCGTCCTGTTTGACTCTTGGAAGAGGCTTTCTTGGAAATCATAAGTGCTGAAGGTTCTACACAATTTTAAATAAAAGAAGATTTGCTCATCTTACACAAGATTGATTTAATTCTATAAAGAGGAGCTAAAACTGAAAACCAGCCTTTAAAGATGAAATAAGAGTAAAGAAATAGAAAACTAACGAAGACATTCTCTGTTACTTTGCTACAGGAATATTCACTTCTGCAATACATTGAACTGTGAAAAAAGTCTGAAGTGTGAACAAATCATTTGCATCTCCAAAGGGCGGAAAATCTATAGTCCACGCTCTATTCACCAATTTGTTTTTTCATAATTACTAAGGTTGGTGTCCAACACAAGCCTATGTCATCACAGAAACTTTAAATTTGAAAATGTTATCCATACTATGAAGTCACACTTTTGAACCCATATCCTTTTATTATTTACAGTGGGTTGAAAACCGAAATAGCTACGAACATTCTACAAGTATTCGATACAAGTTAATTATATACATATTGTTCTCGCTATCCTGAAGACGGCTACACTAATAAACTTTTGGCGACATTGCCTGATCTGTTATTTTGCCATTAGCCAAAACATATGTCGACCATCACTAGAGCTTGAGATTTCCGAACAGCTCCCTCTTGACAGAGTGTTGTCTTCTGAATAATACTGCTCTGCCTCCTTTTGTGAAATGAACATTATCCTGCAAAATACACATAAGCATTTACTAAGCCCACTTTTGTTAAAAATGTTTTAAAGTTATGCGTTGTACCTTTAATCCTCTGAAATGATCCTGTTAATTGCTTCAGTTACTTTTAACTGTGTTGAAAATTGAATAAAACTAAAATATTTCTCGACTTTTTTCCACATTTTCTTACATTGTGGTTTGGATATTTGTGATTCATCATGTAGGTTCAAACACTTTTATTCTCCTTGGGTACCAGGAATCTTTTCCCTCAAAAATGTAGGCTATTGTTGTACCTATATTTTAGTACGTGACATTGACTTGTGAAGTTACACCCACCTTAAAATTTTGAAGTCAAGAGACCGGGTAATTGCCTTCCTTATGTTTTTTCTTTTCATGTATCTGACCGCAAAAGGCTCTCCCCTAAAGAAAATAGGGTTGTCCCAATTTCTTTATACCTTCGTCTCACACAGTATGGCTGCATCACTTCTTACCCAACAGCTTTGATTAATTATTATTTGAAAAGTTTGATGAACTTGTTCAAACATTCTTATTTTTAAATCATTTAATAAAGTGGTGCCCACCCTTTTCTCCAGTTTGTGGAATTACCTTGTGCCGTTTTTGGTGCTTCCTGTCTTGGAAGTGCGGTTTTCTTCAATTAAGAGTTGACCACAACTCCTTTGTGTAGGCCTTGCAGCTTGTGCACCATAAGGTAGGCTCCCCTTGAGCTCCTGTGTTTCTTCAAGAACCACTGACTGGTTAACCAACTTTTCCTCTGAAGATATTCATTAGAACTGGAACTGTCAATTTGACTTTGGCTGTCCTTGTTTCCCAAAGGTTCATCTTCTGATCCTATTGGCTTTGGCACTGCTGGTTTCTCCATAGGGTTTAGTTGTGAACACTTTTATTGCTAGAAAACAGACTACCTATATTCCTCTGGGAGAGTATTTGTTACTAACAAATGCTACTCAGTGTTCTACCTAACTTTAAAACCTTCCCTCCCATCTAAATTTTGCAAGGTGATTTATAAGTGCAGATACTGACCTTAATTGACGTCACTCTGTGCGCTGGATATGTAAAGCATAGAAAAAGTTACTCACCTACATTATTGTTTCTTATATTAACTGATTCCATTTCACATTGAATGTTATTAGTAGCTGCTGCATTTTAGATTGGTTTGTGTGCCTTTGTATATATGCAATACATTACGTAATCGTATTTCTGGTGCTTGGATCTGCTTAGATTCACATGCTCTGCATAGTCCGACATCTAGTGGAAGTTGCAGAGTATTACAAGATTTGTTTTAGAAACCCAAATACTGATGTCTACGCGGCGTGATTAGTAATACTAACCCTAGTGTGACGTGTACAGTACCCATGGTCCTTCACGTGTCGAGGTCCCTCAGATTGTTTCTGACATGAGGTTGCATGAAGTATAGCTTGAGTACAGATGTTGTAAAGCAGAAACAGTGATAACCCAGAAAACATCCATGCGCCTTCTACTCCAGTAGGGGAGGAAGGGTGGGCGCATGTGAATCTAAGCAGATACAAGCAACAAAAAATACGATTACGGTAAGTAATGTATCCCTTGTGGAACTTGTAAATCTGCTTAGATCACATGCTCTGCATAGATTAGCGAGTAGTATCTGGAGAAGGAGGTGTTAAGTTAGAAGGTACAGCTGCAAAGATGTTTTAGAACCGCTTGTCCCACCTGTGAATCCGCTTTAGAATGTGCATCAATGCAGTAATGCTGTGTGAACTTATGAATGGAACTCTATGTAGCAGCTTTGCAGATGGCGTCCAGAGGGATGTTTGAAATTAAAGCTAAGGTAGCCCCTGTAACTCTGGTACAGTGTGCCCTTGGGGTAAAAGGTAGAACCTTTTTGGATAGGGAATAGCAGAATTGTATGCATTCGACTATCCATCTGGAGATGGCGTTTTTTGATATGTAATCGCCTTCTCTACCAGGCACTATGGAAACAAAGTTGGCCTGTTTTCCTTAGGGGTTGTGTTTTGTTCATATGGTACAGACCGCCCTTCGTACATTCAGTGTATGGAGGCTTCTTTCTGCTGAGCTTGATGGATTTTGAAAGAAGGTGGGATGTTCTATGGATTGGTTTACATGGAACTTTGAAATGAACTTCGGTGAAAACCTAGGGTGAGAACAGAGGACAACCATGTCCTTGTGTATAATGAAAAAGGGTACTTGTATGGACAAAGCTTGTAGCTCACTGACTCGTTTTATGCAGGTGATAGCTACCAGGAATGCAGTCTTATAGGTAAGATGATTTAGGCTGGCTATGTGCATAGGCTCAAGGGTTGGACCCATAAGCTTGGAGAGTACAATATTGAGATCTCAACACGGGGGAGGGTTGGAAATTGGCGGAATAGAGCCCCATTACCCCTTCCAGGAACGCCTTAATGACAGGGACTTTCTACCAGGACACCTTGTTCTGTGAAGTGGTGTAAGCCGATGGGGCCGCCAGGTGCACCTTTAAAGGAATTAAATATTAGGCCGGAGGCTAGTAAGAAAAAAAGCATGTAGTGTAGAATGTTAGCTGGAGAACATTCTAATGGGTTTAATGATTGTGATGTGCACAAGATCACAAACCCTTTCCACTTATTAAAAAAGAAGTGCCTGGTGTTGGGTTTCCGTGCCTCGAAGGATATCCATATACCTTTGTGGAAGGTTTAAGTGGCCAAACTCTATGACTTCAGGAGCCAAGCTGGAAAGTTCATTGATTCTGGGCGTAGGGTTGCCCCTTTGTGTTGTGTAAACTTGTTGTACGGGCACAGGAGCTTGATTGGGTCGCACATCGCCAGTTTGAGCAGAAGTGGAAAACAAGGCTGTCTCGCCCGCATAGGAGCAACCAGGATCAGTGTTACTTGTTCCTGGTGCATCTTGTGCACTGTCCTGCTCAGCAGTGGTGTCAGGGGAAAAGCGTAAGCAAGTTTCCCAGACCAGGGCGTTCCCCTTGGTCCCTGGTTGGGGAAACCTGGATGCGTAGTCTGTGCATTGTGCATTTTGCTTTGCGGCAAACAAGTCTAGTGGGGGTGATCCCAAAGTGAGAATATTCGGTCTAGGATATCTCGGGTGAGTTGCGACTTGTGTTCTTCTGGCAGTGGGTGTCTGCCAGAGAATTGAGTTCCCCTGGAACGTGTTGAAATGTTAGGAACATGTTCCACTTGAGTGCCCACTTCCATATTTCTTTGGGAAAGCTTGGACAGACTTAGAGAGTGTGTGCCTCCCTGCCTGTTGAGACAGAACATGGCCGTGGTGCGGTCTGAGGACCTGCACCGTCTGACCCTGTAGCTGCTGCTGAAAGGCCTGAAGAGCTTTGAGGACTGCCAAGCGCTCCAGGGAGTTATGTCTCTGGGCAGTAGCGGGTGGCCACTGTCCGTGCGCTGTGTGGTGGAGGTAGTGCACCCCCAACCGGTGAGAGGCGTCTGTAGTTAGGATTGCTTGGGCTGGTGAAGCACAAAAAGGTTTTCCTTTTAACAGGTTGTCCTTGGACCACCAGCGAGGAGCCTGAACCAGGGTTAGTGAAACAACCACTAGATCGCTCCACTGTCCACTTGCCCGAGACCACTGTTTCGCTAACCATTCCTGCATTTAACACATGCACGCGTGAGGAACCAAGTAAATGCAAGAGGCCATCATCCCTAGCAGGTGCACTGCTTTGCGTACCGTTATCTCATGACCAACTTTGCATTGAGGTACCTGCAACAGCATATTTTGTACTCTCTCGTTTCAGGGGAATGCCAGTTCCTCCTTTGCGTTTAGGATAGCCCCCAGAAACTGTTTTATTTGGCTGGGGACTAGACTAGATTTTTTCATCGTTGATAGAGAAACCCAGATTGAAAAGTAGGCTTATTGTCTTTTGCGTATTCAACTTGCAAATTTGAGGAGATTCTCCAGCTGTTAAGCAACGTTTGAATGCAGTACCCTCTGGGAACACTACAAACAGCTATGACTACAGGTATAGGCAACTCAACCTTTGGTGTAAGCTTGAACTACACAGTTTTGGTGGCGTGTTGAGCAGCCAGGCTTAACTCAAGAGGGGAAATGTGAGCTGTAGTGGAGTTACACAAAGATTCACAGTTACAGGTATTCAAATGCATGCTTACACTCAAGGTTTCTTGCATAAACAATTATTTATTAATTTATCAGTTATAAAGCCTTCTTTAGAAAGGAACAATATACTAGTAACATACAAGTACTTCAATACTGTACACTCGGTTTCTGAATCAGACAAGACCCTTTTGGGATGGCCTACAGACACAACCTACACCCCCAGGTGACTTCAATAACAAGGGTGTTGGGGACATTAATATCTTACTGTTGGCATTCAGAACACTCAAAAAGTTGGTAAACGACAAAGGTTATTAGAACACAAGAAATTACAAATATTCATAAGCAGGGCAAATACTTTCAGATATCAGTTAGAAGAGTCATTCAATTCAATAGGCTAAGCCAAAGTCAATAGACAAAAGTCTTTGTATAGGATGCAGCACTTCAGGTAAGTACATGGAAAGGTCTTTGCACATGTTCTTGGGAGTCTGATGAAAAAGAAAAATGTAGGGCCACAAGCCGATTAGGCTTGTGAGTTGTGGAAGTCACAAACACTTCTACCGTAAGAGGCAAGTTCTCTTAGGCTTATTTTACAGTACCTTGGTAAAGCTTGGTAAAGAAGAAAAGGATGCAGCTGATAACCTCTGTTCACTGTTCCTGTGCCTCGGTCGTGGGGACAAGAGGGAGGACGTCAGGGGACTCCTGCACTGCACTGGGACTGTCAAAACTGGCAAACGGCAAACTTCACTTTCAGTGGCCGTTTCGCGTTTCAGCCCCTTGCGGTACAGCAAATAGCAATAAGCGTGGTTCCTTGCTGTCACAGTGAACTGTCCTTGCTTCTGGGGTCCCACACTTTGCTGAGGTGGTTCAGGCTTAGTCAGTCCTGCTCGGTGGAAGTCCAGGGGATCTTCCAAAAGCTTCAGGCCAGCTTAAAAGGAACGCTGACAATCTGGTGTCCCTCTCCCTGGCTATACGGTTTCCTGCAGCAACTCAACCAGCTCCGAGATGGGTGTCCAAGTGGCTTACTTTGGAGTTGATCGGTCCCACCAACTCAAAAAGGGAGAAGTCGTCCTTGCAGGGGCTTCTTTGTCGATGCAAACTTGGCAAGTGGTCACTGCAGCAGGGCTTCACCGGGCAAACCAACAGTCCAGGAGTTGCAGCAGGCGTCCTCTTCAAGCTCTTCTTCGGTTCCTTCGTCCAGTGGTCGACTCTGCCTTCCAAGCCAAAAGACTCGCCTTTTATTCAGTTCTCTCCTATTCATTCAAGCCTAGCTGTCACTCACCCAGCAGGGTGGCTGTCCTTGCCGGACAGTCGGCCAGCCAATCACCACAGAGCGCATTTGGGTCTCCTAGAAAACTAAGCACAGGGCGTTTCGGGCACCTCCCTCACTTCCTGCCTACTCCAGACACTCGGGCGCAAGAGGCGGGTTTCTCTCAGAAACCCTGCGAAAGGTGAAATGAACAAAGACCAAACCTGGGTTGGCGCGCAGAGAAACTCTAGAAGGACATTCCCACAAAGACCGGGCGAAAAAAGAAGACTGGGCACCATTTTAGCAAAGATGGCTGGATGCCATTTTGAAAAAGATGGCTCCTGTGATTACTTTAGCGGAGCCGCGAACGGTTGCGGTAAATGCAAACCAAGGTAGTTCAAAATGAATCCACTGCCACCAGCCAGCCAATTGAGGAAAGGGTAACATAAAAAATGTTACATGAGCATTTACTAAGTAACCCCTCCAGCACTCTTTTGTAAGATAGCATTGTACTTGCTGGAACCAGCACACCATAAGTAAAGTCAATTTCGCTTTACTGCTCTGGGAAACCGTAGTTGATCCCGGAGAAGGTATGAAGGTATGAAGGATCCCGGACCTTGGGACACCTGGAAGACTCTGTTCCACTGCACTCACTGAAGGTGCTTTGGGACACAGTTTTAAATGATGCCTATGGAGTTGGTTAGACTCCATAACTAAAAAGAAACACAGAAAACACATTGAATTGAAAAGTTCAAAGTCCCAAAGTTTAGCAAAAGAGCTGGAGGGCTCTAAGGTGGGACGAATTGGCACATTTCTGGGAATTCTCCCTAACATGGGAGCATGGTAAGGTATTTTTTTGGCACAAGGAAGTACGTTGAATAAATACCCTTGTTTACCCGGTTTGCCGGGACGATTTCTATTGCGGCCTTCGAGCAGCGCCTTCATCTCCTCCAACAGTATGGCTTCTTCTACTGTTAGTTTCTTTTGTCTTGGCAGGTGGTATGGTGGTTTCTGAAGCAGCTCGATGCAGTACCCGCCTGCCAGGGTGGACAACACCCACTTGTCTGATGTTATCCCCTCATGCGTGGGTGAATTGAGTGATTCAGCCTCCTAATGGAGTGGCATGGGAGGGTACCTGAAACGGTTGTCATTGTTTGGGAGGGGCTGAGCCTCTCCCAGGTAAAGTTCTGCCTCTACCTCCGCCTCTTTTATTCCCTCTTTGAAAGCTCAAAGAGGATCCATGGCCTTGAGACTGGTAACAGGATGAGGACTGTCCTCCCTGGGAGTAGCCTGAGGAACTGTCCAGTCTGGCCCTGAAATCTCTTCGAGTTTGGGGAACTCTGATGGGAATAAGGTCCGTTAGCTGGCCAAGGGACTTCAGAGTGTCATACTTGTCCTTGGCACTCTTTAGGGGGTCCTCTACGGCCTTACCAAATAGTATGTTTGGCTCTATTGGCATGTTGAGGAGGGATGCTTGGGTCTCTAGCTTAAACCCTGACTGCCTAAGCCAGTCATGCCGCTTAATGAGCATCCCTTCCGCTATAATACGTCCTGCGTTATCCGTCGCATCAAGGTTGTTTTTAGGATGCAGCTTGAGATCAGTTTGCCTTCTGATACAGTCTTAAGCAGTTGAGCCCTTAGTGGTTCTGGGATGGCTTCTTAGTTGTTCCAGCTCATCCCATTTGTGGCATCTGTAACTAGCTAACAGTGTCGTATTGTTAGCGATTCTTTTCTGTTACGTTGCAGAGGAAGCGACTTTTCTCCCAAACGTATACACCTTTTTACTCTCCTTGTCTGGCGGGGCTTCTGCCAACGCCAGCGGAGTGCCTGCCCTTTTTCTGGTGGTGGTAACTACCAGGGAATCTGGTCTGAGCTGGCCCATAATGTACAGGGGGGTCCGTGGGCGCGGGCCTGAAAAGTTTTTCTATCCTTAGGTTGACCGCCCTTGTAAGATTAGGTGTTTTGGAAGGTTGAATAAGTCTCTGGACTGACTGCAGGAGAGGTATGAGTTGTGTGGCTGCCTTCCTGTCCCCCAGGATGTCTTTCACAAAGTACTTATCGACTTGTGTCTCCTGAAAGTCAATGTTAAAATGTTGCGCCGCCTTCTGTAACAACTTGTTGTACTGGAGTTGGTCAACTGGCGAGTATGCAACCGGCTGGTCCCGATGGTCTGTTCTATGTAAATGTCATTGTAGTACTGGTCTTGGTCCTGGCTATAGAGGTCCCCCTGAACCCTGCTTGGTCGTCATGATATGAGTCCTGAGGTGGGTGTTGGTAATAAGTCTCTTGGGAAGCTGAGGCCGGAATGCCTAGAGCGGAGGTGCTCGGCTGTGGCTCAAGGAGAGACATTTTGGCAGGGGGTGGCTATGTTGATGCCCCCGGCTATGAGGCATCAAGTGCCGTTATTTGATCGGGGTGTTTGTTCAAGAACTTCACGAAACAGGACATTCTCCCTAAAATTGTATGAAATTGTTGTAGTGTAAAATGACATTCTGTTGGGAAGCCTGAGATGACAGGGCCCGAGGGAGGAGAGGACGGGGGAAAGAGTGGCATCTTTAGCAAGGGAGGGCTTTGGGGGAATGGTATCCTTATGGCACATAGCCCCAGAGAGGTAAGGGAGTAAAAACCTCTGTTGTGGTGACATTGGGTGTGAGGGGCGCCAAAATTGTGTTTTCGGCGACCTTGCCTTTAGTAGTGAAGCGCTAATGTGTTTTTTAATTAACCCTTGTATTTTCTGTGCTTTTTTAGGAGATGCCTTTCGACGTCTGTTCTTCCGCATGCGAACGGAGGGCCTTTTTATATCCGGCGTCCAAACCGACCTTGGTTTTCGGTTTTCAGGAACTGTTAGGTGAAAGCGTGCGCGATGGCCCAGAGGACAGTGAGGAACCGGAGGCTTTATTCCCGGTCACTGCATGGGCTTTTACGCTTAACGGTATCGAGAGTCGGCCGTGGGGTATGTCCTTAGCGTGCTTGTGTGTGCCTTGGCTGCCTGGTGTCTTCGCCATCACAGGACCTCTGGCCTGCTTCTCTTAGTCAGGTGCCTGCCCTTGGGGTCCCGACTGATCCCGGTCGCCCACACCGTCACTCATGACTCCGTAACTGCCCTCACTGGAATCTTCAGTCACTTCTATGGAGGCCTCAGCCTGCATGGCGTGTACGGAACAGTGTTTTGCCACCGATGCTTTAGGGTTTTTGGCCGAAAAGGCGGACAGGATTTACAGTGCTTTTCGGCGTGATGCCTCTAGAGACGGTGATTGCACATGCAGTGCACGTCTTTCATGGGAATTTACAGTGGCAGAAGGAATAAAATTTAAATGGGTTTTGTCCATTGTGTTTTAAAAGGGCAGTTGGGCGGGAAAAGAAGAAAGGGGATAATGGGATAGACATTCTCTAAAAGGAGTCAGTACAGAGAACACCCCCCCCCCCCTCTCTCCCGCCTTTAATGGTCCGAAGCCTGAAGGGGCCTGTAAGGCCGCGTCTGGGCGTCCGTCAGTGGTTGAAGCTGTGGGTGTTCGTCAGGCGCCGTCGAGTGGATGAGTAGTCATACGGCGAGGTGAACAAAGGAAAGAAATACTACAAGTATAACTTTAGTAAATCAAAGGCATCAGCCTGGAAGAGAACTCCACATTTGCAACCGACTTCGATGGAGGAAAAAAACAATCTGAGGGACCTCAACGTGTGAAGGACCATGGGTACAGTACACGTCACACCAGGGATAGTATTACTAATCATGCCCTGTCGACGTCAGTTTGATTTTCGAAAACAAATCTTTTAATACTCTGACTTCCACTAGATGTCAGACTATGCAGAGCAAGTCATCTAAGCAGATCCACAAGCTCCAGAAAAATAAATATATTTTAATATAACTAAGTGAGTAAGTGTTTACTTGGATACCTGTGTAAAGTGATTTCATTGTACTGCTCTACAGCTCACATATCTCCCTCCTAACATAGGCCTGGCTGCTCAGCCACTCTACCGACTTGTGTAGCACAGGCCTATATTAAGAGTTGGGTCCCTAATACCAAGAGATAAGTCTTAATAAGTCCCACACCAGTTGGACTTTACAAAAACGCACCTAACAGTTTTCTTCTTTGTCAACTCGTTATCGGTTAATGGATGAAAAAGGTCCATGCCCTCTAAGGGCAGATCCAGGATCCGTTCCTGCGCGTCAGATGAAAACTTAGTGGCATGCATCAACGCCATCCTTATCTCGATTCCAAGGCACAGAAATTCCTGAGGTCCCACCATAGCTTCTGGTTAGCCACGGCCAAGAGGGCGTTTGTGTTGGCTTGCCACAGACGCAATCCTGAGATGGAATAACAGCGCTTTCCCAAAGACTCAAGGACATTGTCCTCCTTAGAGAGGCAACTGGAGGTGGCTTCCGTGGAGGAAGACAAAGCAGATGGTTTAGAATACAAGGAGACTGGAGGAGGGTTGGAAATTGGGGGGGGGGTATAGCCTCTTTACCCCTTCCATGAAGGCCTTAGTGACAGGGAATTTCCACAAGGACACCTTGTTTTGTGAAGTGGTGTAAGCCGGCAGGGCCGCCAGATGCACCTTTATGGAATTAAATACTGGGCCGGAGTCTAGTAGGTAAAGCATGTGGAACAAGTTACTTACCTGTAACTGTTGTTCTCCAGCATGGGTCTGGCATGGATTCACATGCTCATGAATATTCCCCGTCGTCAGGCTGGGAATCCTCGGTAAAGAAAAAACCAGTATCAGTTTCGTTTCTGATCTGTCTTTCGTAGTAATAACCAATCACTGGTCTCTGCGTCATACTGACCACAGCCAATGACTGCCCTCTACCTAAGCACCGCCTCTGGCAGCCATCTTCAGATTTGGAGAGCACGTGAAGTGGCAGTATGACCAAGTGAAGAGCCGCAGAGGGGTAGGCGGGAGGTTCGCATGTGAATCCATGCCAGACCCATGCTGGAGAACAACAGTAAGTAACTTGTTCCTTCTCCAGCATGGGGTCTGGCATGGATTCACATGCTCATGAATAAAGAATACATAGCAGTACGCACATGCACAACCACGGGAGGTGGCAAAGGCTCAACATTAAGCATTACATCAAACTCAACATTAAGCATCTTACCTCCTCACCAGGCTCACCTCAGGCGAACAGGTTGCGCAGCACTGCTTGGCCGACCCTGGACTCCTCCCTGGAATCCCGGTCGACGCAGTAGAATTTCGTGAAGGTGTGCGTCGACCTCCACGTAGCAGCCCTGCATATGTCCAGCAGGGGCACACCAGATAGGAACGCCGTGGTAGCTGCGATCGCTCTGGTGGAATGGGCTCTCGGACGGCCAGGCAGCGGTCGGTTTGCCAACCGGTGACAGTACATGATACAGCCGGAGAGCCATCTGGAAATGGAAGCCTTCGAGAGAGCCTTCCCCTGATTGACAGGTCCAAAGTTCACAAAGAGTTGTGACGTCTTCCGAAAACACTTCGTGCGGTCTACGTAGAACTTCAGCGCTCTAGCCACATCCAGCGAGTGCAAAGTCCTCTCAGCCGGCGACGAAGGCGACGGGAAGAACACAGGCAACACCAAGGGTTCGTTGAGATGGAAGTCCGACGGTACCTTGGGCATGAAGGAGGGGTGCGTCCTGAGCACTACCCTCGTGTCGTGAAAAGTCAAGTACGGGGCCTTGCAGGAAAGGGCCTGGATCTCCCCCACTCGTCGTGCGGAGGTGATGGCCACAAGAAACGCTGTTTTCCACGACAGAAATTTCAACGGAGCCGAGTGCAGAGGCTCGAACGGAGGTCCCATGAGCTTGGTCAGCACCACGTTGAGCTCCCACGCCGGGGCCGGAGCCTTCACCGGCGGGAACGATCTGAACAGTCCCTTCATGAACTCTTTCACCAGACGATGAGAACACAAGGACGTCCGCCCCGTGGTTCTGGTGTATCGGGAGATCGCAGCAAGATGAATCTTGATGGACGCTTGAGCCAGTCCAGCTTTGGCCAGCGTCAGCAGGTACGGCAGTACTTGGGGAGCCGTAATCCGTAGAGGGTTAATCTTCTGTGCGTGGCACCAGACAGGGGACCTCTTCCATTTGTGTCCGTAGCATTTAAGAGTCGAGGACGCCCTGGCCTTTGCAAGAACCTCTCTGCAGTCGGCCGGTATGTCGTATCCTCCGAACTCTAGCGCTGCAGGAGCCAGGCCTGCAAGTTCAGCAATTTCGGGTCGTGGTGGAGGATGGCGCCTCCTTCCCTGGAGAGTAGATCCGCGTCCACCGGCAGCTTGTTTGGCGGGGACGCTAACAAGTCCAGAAGGTCCGGGAACCATATCTGCCTCGGCCACGCAGGTGCGACGAGGATCATCCTGCACCGTGACCTCTTGAGCTGGTTGACGAGCCGGATTAGCAGTGGCAAAGGAGGGAACGCGTAGAGGAACAGGCCCTCCCAGGGGAACGAGAAAGCATCGCCCATGCTCCTCGCCTGGGGAAACCTGCTGGCGAACCTCAGGCACTTGGAGTTCGTCGCCGTCGCGAACAGGTCGATCTGGGGTGTGCCCCACCGTCGGAAGAGGCGATCCACTAGATCCTGCCGTAGCTCCCACTCGTGGCACGAGCGCAGCTCCCTGCTGAGCGAGTCGGCGATGGTGTTTTTTTATCCGTGCCAGATGAAACGGCACCAGAAACATCCTTTGGGCGACGGCCCAATGCCACAGGTCCTGCGCCTCCTTGGACAGTGCTGGGGACCTGGTTCCGCCCTGTTTCCTGATGTAAAACATGGTGGTGGTGTTGTCGGTGAAGATCCTCACCACCTTGCCCTTGAGGGACGGAAGGAAGGACCTGAGGGCCCAAAACACTGCATGGAGCTCCAGGACGTTGATATGTAGGGATTTCTCCGTCGGGAGCCAAAGGCCTCTTGCGTGCAGATTTTCGGTGTGCGCTCCCCACCCTTCCAGGGAGGCATCCGTGGTCACTGTCTCCTGGTGGGCTGGGGTCTGGAAGTCCATGCCAGCCGTCAGATGCGCGCGGGCGCCCCACCACCGGATCGCTCGTCGGAAACTCTCGTCGAGTGTGATCCTTTCCTCGAAGCTGCCCGTCGTTTGGATCCAGCGCGCGTCCAGGAACTCCTGCAACGGGCGCATCCGGAGCCTGCACATGGGAATGAGGTAGATGCAGGAAGACATCATTCCGAGGAGGGACTTGATGGACCTCACCTTGGCCGCGTCGGCCACCAACATCCGCTGCACCTTGCCCAGGATGGTCCTGGTCCTCTCCTCCGACGGGGAGGCCAGAAGGGACACTGTGTTGAGCCTCGCTCCCAGAAACAGAGCGTCTTGCGCGGGTACCAGGTGGGATTTGGCGTAGTTCACGGAGAATCCCAAGTCCGTGAGAAGTTGGACGGTCCTTGCCGTGTGAACCACGGCGAGCTCCCTCGTCTTGGCTCGGATGAGCCAGTCGTCCAGGTAGGGGTAGACGTGGATCCCTTCGCGCGCAGCTGCGCCGCCACCGGTGCGAGGCACTTGGTGAACACCCTGGGTGCCGACCGTAGTCCGAAGGGGAGGGCTTTGAACTGGTAATGACGCCCTTGGACCACAAACCTGAGGAATTTTCGGTGCCCCTTTAGGATGGGAATATGGAAGTAGGCATCCTCCAAATCCAACGACGACAGGAAGTCTCCTTCCTCCAGCTGACCCAGGACGTGCTGGAGGGTGACCATCCGGAACTTTTGCGCCTTGATGAACTTGTTCAGACGTCACAGGTCCAGGATGGGGCGCCATCCCCCGTCTTCTTCTTCACGAGGAAATATCTTGAGTAAACTCCGGAGCCCCGAAGCCTCTTTCGGACGAGTTCGATGGCGCCCTTCCTGAGCATCGCCTTTACCTCCAGGAGAAGTTGAGGGACGTGAAGCTCTTTCCTGGCCACGGGGGGGACGCGCGGACACCTTCTTCGAAACTCGAGCGCGTGGCCCCGGGCCAAGGCGTCCAGCACCCAACGGTCGGTGGAGATGGACTCCCACACGCTGACGAAGCTCGCCAGCCGGCCTCCCACCGGGGTGCTTCGGTGGGGGCCCGACCCCACGGCCGGTTCAATCCTGCTTCGACGAGGCTTTGCCGCCTTGACCTCCTTGGCGACGACGGCGGGGTCCGCCAGACTTGCCTCGTCCTCTGTAGGCCTCCTGAGACGACGAGCGGGCCGCTTGACGGTAGGTGGAGAAACCGCCGCCGGAACCTTTGGAGGCGCCCCTGCCTCCGCTGCTCCGAAAGGGCGTCCGTCGTTGTTGCAGAACTCCAAGGGCCCGGGCCGTCTCGGTGTCCGCTTTAATGGCCTGAAGGGAGTCGTCCACTGTTTTCCCAAACAGGTTGTTCCCATCGAAGGGCATGTCCAGGACTCTGGTCTGAACGTCTTGACGGAAGTCCGTAGCCTTGAGCCATCCACGCCGCCTAAGGCGGACGCTGTTGCCCAACTGGCGGAACCCAGTGTCGGCGATGTCCGTCGCAACGGTAATGGCATGGTCCGAAGCCACCTCACCTTCCTGCAGGATCTCCAGGGCCTCTGCCCTCTTGTCGTCCGGCAAGAAGTCCAGCAGGGGAGCCAGTTTGTACCAGTGCTCCCTGTCGTAGCGGGCCACGATAGCCAAGGCGTTGGCCGCTTAAATCGTCGTCGCTGCAGACGAGATGACTCTGCGTCCCATTTCTTTCCCTCGCCGTCCGGTGGGGAAGTCGATGTGGAGGCCGCACCCCCCCCCCGCTTTTTTCCTGGCCGCCGCGGAGACGACGGAGTCCGGGGTAGGCTGCGCCCGGAGGCACAGGGGGGCCGTGTCCGGGACCCGGTACTTTTTCTCGTACCGGTCTCTTCTAGCTGGCGTCGTGGAAGGGTTCCTGAGGAGGGTGAGGCCCTCATCCCAAATGTCGTCCAATAGAGGCACTGCGAGGACCGTCTTCCTCTTGGCCTCGCGCCGCTGATAAAGGAAACCTTCCTTCTTCTTCTCCTCAGGGCAGAGTTGGAAAAGCTCGGATGCCCTGGTGATCATGGAGTGGAACGATCCAATATCGTCGGGCGGAGAAGCACTGGTGGGAGGCGACGACGGTACATCTTCGTCGTGTACCTCGTCGTCCGTACCCGTCGCTGCCATGTCAGTCCCCGTATCATCCCCTCGGGTGGACGGGGAGGAGGGCTGGAAGGGGCTCGACGGCTGAAAAGGAGGCGGAGGGTGGATCCTTATTTTCTTGGTAGGGGGAACACCAGAAGGTCCCGGTTCTGGGTCCCCCGACGGGAGAGGTTCCGTCGGCAACGGTAGTCTCGTCCTTATCTCTGAGCATAAGGACTGTATAGCCAACAAAATGGCCGCCGAGTTGTCTCGCGGCGCTGGCAGAGGGGAATCCGGCGGGCGATCAGGGGCCCCGTCGGTACCCTCGACGATGTCGTCGTCACCTGGTCGGGATCCATCCCGACGGGCCGGTCTTCTTCCACGCCGAGGCCGTGGCTTAAGAACTCGACCAGCTCCTCCTCCGAGGTTGAGGCCGAATCTACGACGACGCCCTGCCCCCCCTTTTTCTTCCCCACGGGGGATTTCACGGGGGTCCTATCGATGGGCACAAAAGAGGACTCCCTCCGAAGTGGCAGGGAGACTCTGAGCCCCGAGGTCGCCACCACTGGTGTAGCCTCCACAGGCTGAGCCAGGGCCGCCGCGACAGCTTCCCCCTCCGCCTTCGAGCTCGACCGGGGCCTCTCCAGGAGCCTCGCCGGGTGCTCGGCCTTCCTCTTACCCGACCCAGAGCGTTGGCTCGTGGTTGATGGTGCCGGGGAGGGTGCGCCCAGCCTGGCGCCCGTAGAGCCCGACCATTCGGCGCTCCCGGTGCCAGCGGACTCGTGGTGCTTGGCCTTATGTTGGACCCCCGTCGCCGGGGCGTCCTCAAAGGTCTTAGAAGAACTCTCGGATTTCTTCCTCTTCTTCTCGCCGGACGGGCTCGTCCCTTCCAGCCAGTTGGCGAGACGTTGATGGCGGTCCTTCATGGTCCGCTCCGACATGTTGCCGCAAAACGCACAGTCCTTCTCCACGTGCGTCTTGTCCTCATGTAGGCAGTAAAGACAAAAAGAGTGTTCGTCCTCCTTGAAGACGTTCTGCAGCTGGCATCCAGGGCAGACCCTGAACAGCTTTCCGGGCGTCGAGCTTCCCTTCTCCTGGGCCATGACCGGGCCTGAGAAACTTCTGGAGTCCTCCAAAAGCGTAGCTCGACGAAATCTTCACCCTTGAGGGGCGCAGACGAATCCGACACGGGTCCCCGTTAATCAGATGGAGAGTCGGTGGAGCTTGAGGCTCTTTTGACCGAAAAAACGAAGTTTTTGAAAAAAAAACGTGAAAAAAATAGCACTAACGCTCGAGAGCAATAGCACGAGGATCCCAACACATGAACGTGCAGTAAAAATCTGAAGATGGCTGCCAGAGGCGGTGCTTAGGTAGAGGGCAGTCATTGGCTGTGGTCAGTATGACGCAGAGACCAGTGATTGGTTATTACTACGAAAGACAGATCAGAAACGAAACTGATACTGGTTTTTTCTTTACCGAGGATTCCCAGCCTGACGACGGGGAATATTCATGAGCATGTGAATCCATGCCAGACCCCATGCTGGAGAAAGTGTAGAATGTTAGCTGGAGAACATTCGATTGGGTTTAGTGATTGTAATGTACACCATATCAGCAATCTCTTCCACTTATTAAAATAGTGTCTGGTGTTGGGTTTTCGTGCCTCGAAGGATATGCATACATCTCTGTGGAAGATTCAAGTGGCCAAACTCTGACTTCAGGAGCCAAGCTGCCAAGTTCATGGACTATGGGCGCGGGTGGAAAGATGCCCCTTTGTGTTGTGTCAACATGTTGTATGGGCAAGGGAGCTTGGGCAAGGGAGCTTGATTGGGTCGCACATCAACAGTTTGAGCAGATGCGGAAACCAAGGCTTTCTCACTCACATAGGAGCAACCAGGAGTTCCTGGTGCATCTTGTGCACTATCTTGTTCAGGAGTGGTTTCGGGGAGGGGTGAGGGGGCTTTTAAGCATAAGCCAATTTCTCTGGCCTGTTCATCCACAGGGCGTTCTCCTTGTACACTGGTTGTGGATACCTGGATTCGAAGTCTGGGCATTTTGCGTTTCGGTTTGAGGCCACCAAGTCTAGTTGGGGAGGTAGGGTGGTGGGGGGGGGGGGGGGGCATTGACCCCATAGTGAGAATATTCTGTTTAGGATATCTGGCGAGTTGCCACTCATGTTCTTCTATTAGAGGGTGTCTGCCAGAGAATTGAGTTCCCCTGGAACATGTTGTGATTTTAGGAACATGTTCCGCTTGAGTGCCTACTTCCATATTTTATGTGATAGCTTGGACAGACTAGAGTGTGTGCCTCTCTGCTTGTTCAGATAGAACATGGCCGTGGTGCCGTCTGTGAGGACCTGCACTGTTTGACCCTTGAGATGTTGCTGAAAGGCCTGGAGAGCTTTAAGGACTGCCAAGAGTTCAAGGAAGTTGATCTGTCATTGGGCAGTAGCGTGGGTCCACTGGCCGTGAGCTGGGTGGTGGAGGAAGTGGATCTCCCCCCACCCCCATCCTACGAGTGAGGAGTCTGTTCGGATTGCTTGTGCTGGTGGAGCACGAAAAGGTTTTCCTTTCGACAGGTTGTCCTTGGCCAACCAGCAAGGAGCCTGAACCAGGGTTAGCAAAACCACTAGATCGTCCCACTGTCCGCTTGCCGGAGACCACTGTTTCGCTAACCATTCCTGCATTGGACGCAGGCGAGCATGTGAAACCAAGTGAATGCAAGGGGCCATCATCCAGAGCAAGCGCATTGCTTTGGGTACAGTTTCAGGCGACGGAACTTGTGAGGTAGCTGCAACAGCATATTTTGTACTCTTGTTTGAGGGGAAAGCCAGATCCTCTTGTGTTTAGGATAGACCCTAGAAATTGTTTTATTTGGCTGGGGTCTAGGCTTGATTTCTTCTCGTTGATGGAGAAACCCAGATTGAAGAGAGGGTTGTCTTTTGCGTATTTAATTTGCAAATTTGAGGAGACTCCAGATATGGGTATACTGGGATGGACTTTCTGCGCAGGTGTGCTGCCACTACTGCGAACACCTTTGTGAATGAGAGTACTTTGAACTGGTACTGTACACCGCCATCCTGAAACACAGGTATTTTCTGTGCGGAGGGTGCATTGAAATATGAAATATGCATCTTTCATATCCACCGTATATTGATCCGCAATCACCCCGAGCTTGATGGCGAAGCCAGCCAGAACAGAAGGCCAGGACAAAAGGCCCCAACAGGAGCTCCCTGCAGCTCTGCTGCGCTCTTCGACAATGCTGGGACAGCAGCGTTCATCCAGCAACAAAGAAAGTGCCTCATCTGCGGCACTGACTCACCCTGCCAAGATGGCAAATCGGGACGTGATAATCACCCAGCCGCCTGCACCCTGCAACAGGCTCCAACCTGCTGATTGGTCGCCTGATGCAGAAAGGAAAGTAATCTGCAATCACCCCCTGAGCTGGATGGTGAAGCCGGCCAGAACCGAAGGCCAGGACAAAAGGTACCAACAAGAGCTCTCTGCTGCTTCTCGATGCCATCATGTGCCCCTAACTTTGCATCGCTGCCTTTCGCTAAAAGGTAAGCTGCCTGCGATTATGCGCGGCCCGGCGTTATCTGTGCTGGATACAAGACTGTTACCCCTTGATGTTCTGCGAACCCCACCACCCCGTACCCCACCTGGTACCTTCCCAACGCCCTACACAAAGCACTAATTTATAGTTATATAAGCCATTTGTGGCGCAAAGGAATGCCCCACATGCCAATACCATTGGCACAACGAGGCAAATGCCCACGAGCCACACTAAGCACAGCACCCCCCCAGAGCCAACTTTGCACACTGCAACTGGCTACACCCCAGCAATACCATGCCAGCCGACTCAACCCCCCCCCCCCCACCTCGGCAACACATAGCGAAACCTATACCGTAGGCTCTCTGCGCTACGTGCACGCACCAAACCACCACTGCACCTCACACGCCGTAGAGACATTGCAACAAGGAACCGCCTACTTGGCCTCAGATCATTGCATTTTGCACCCAACTCCACTCGCCCTCGAGATGGTAGTTGCAAGCCAGCACCACAGTATTACCCAAATTGACCTTTTACAATTGACCTTTTGTCCGAATGGACCCAATTATAGTGGTCCCAATTGACCCTCTGCACAATTGACCTTTATATTATTTTAGTTTTTATGTATGTATTGGGTTGGTTTTGGATTATAAATAATATAAGGTGATTGGGTGGGGGTTTCAGGGCTTTTTGGATTGGGTATGGAGTTGCGGGGGGGTTCCCCTCACATATATGTCCTAATTGACCTTTTAAATAAGGTAAATTCTCCCAATGTCAATTCTCCCGAGGTCAATTGTGAAAAGGTTAAATTAGTAAACAACCGGCACCACCCATGCCTCACACACGGACTACTGCCAGCGACAACACATCTCCCATCAACCCCTCTACCAGCACCCCAGGTTTTGCTCCATCCCTAGATACTCTTCACGCTCTCCATGTGAGACATAGTAGGCACGCTATGGTGTACAACCCCAAACGCCCCCAATCACCAAGTATATCCAACCAAGGCATCTCCTTGCTTTAACCCTGCAATTTGCCACCTTATCTGACTCAAATGCGATGGCACCAATGCCAGACTTCACACCAGTGCAACGGCTCGACTTACCTGCACCTGCAAATCTACAGTACCCAAATGTTACTCCTGTTAGTCCCGCCTCGTTTAACATGCATCTTGCTATGCCGTAATCTAATGATTATGCTTCAGCCAATTTTCCAGTGGCATTACCACATAGTGCTTCTTCGCATGCGTTTGCCTCGTCTGCAAGTACTCTGCTCTCAAATGTCATTTTAAAATGTAATACTGCTTTTATGAATCCCAACATCAGCAAACACAAATGCAATGTTCACATGCGAAACACAGCCACCTATAACCCGCCAAGTCCAACTCCGGTATCCACCCAATACGCCAACAGTGGCCATAGCATCAGCCCCAAGTACTCCTGCAAACCCCAGGTGCCGTTAAAATGCGCCCTCATCAATGCCCGTTCCCGCCCAGCACACACCCTGGAAATACACAACCTGATCACAATTTCACGACCTGGACCTGTTCGCTATTTCAGAAACTTGGCTCCATGCAGCCTCTGGCCCAACCATCTCGCTAGCTCTCCCCTCACCATATATCGTATAGCCTGATAACATGGTAAAGGTGGTGGAGTAGCAATCATAGCCAAAGAATCATTGTCCCTCAGACAGTCCAATACCTTCCTTGAAGGCAATATCGAATCTCTATCCCTCAAGCTTGCCATTTCCTCTAACTGTACAATCACTATCCACACTGTCTACCACCCACCTGGTCCCACAGCTGACTTCCATGACAACCCCTTCCACCTCATATCTGATAAAGCTCTCATCCAAGTCTATCCTTCTGGGGGACCCGAGCCTAGGGTTCAATGACCCAGAAGATCATCAAGCTAATCCCTCATCAAGGCACTAGACACCTTAGGCTTCAGAAAATCGATTAACGCAACGCACACCAACGGCCGCATCCTAGGTTGGATAGCGAACCACAACAGCCCACCGGCCATCAGCTTCAACTCCCCCTGCCCTTGGACTGATCACCCTGTCATTCTCTTCTCCATCTCCCCCACCCTCAAGCAGGTACTTCTAACCACCCCCTTACCACCTGCTCTAGCTCTGAGCACGCACAAGTTAACCAGAGAGAGTCAAATGCCATATCTCGAAACACCTGCATTCAGGCCCCCATTCTCCAACAACCAAAAGGTGGTTTACCTAATACCAAGAAGATAAGTGTTGTGTAGTCCCAGTGTGTTAGGGAAAATTCTCTCTTTAGGCTGAATTCCCTAACCTAGTGAGTCAGTCCCCCAGCAGCTTTGCTGGATTTCTGGAGTTTGTTTTTTTCCTCCTGGTAAGAGTGAGACTCTTTCTCCCACTCGTGGACATGATTTATGGTATTCCTTTGACTGGTAATGTGTTTTATGGGCTATGGGGTCCTTTACTCCATAGGGTCTTATGTGTTTTTCCTATGTGTGTTACACAGCACCCTCCCTGCAGTAACACAGGGGTGTCATAGTGACACCCCACCATAGACTCCATACCCTGGGACTGATTGTCTCCCAGGGCATGTAAAGTCACCATTGGCTTTACTACCCCCAAATTATTAACAGAAACCAGTACAAACCATCATATTGTGGACGTACTGGCCGGGGCAATTCGATTGCCCCGGGGTCTGTTAGTCGAGGGGGCACGTCTCCGTCCCCCCTGATCGAGTTTTGGCTGGTGGCAGTGGAAACTACTTTTTATATTCGACCACAAATATTTTCCTATGGGATTTTCCCATTGTTCGAGGCTACCAACTTTAATTATTTAATTTTCATAGCCTCGAACATACCGCCGGTTTATTTAATTAATATTAATTCTCCGGGTGGTATTTTTTGCCAAGACTCTATTCTAAATATGGCATTTGTGTTCTCTTCTGTGACTCCAACCCAAGTCAAGCCCTTTGTTCCACTTTTTGGCGGGCTTCTCCACAGAAGCCTCCAAAAGTGGTGCCACTCTGTCTGGGTACCACAGGAGGTGTGGAAGGGGGTTTAGGCACCCTGGACTGAGTTACCTTGGTAACTCAAGTCGCACTCTTGTGTGATTGGCCCAAGTGGTGAGCCGGCCGGCTCACCACTTAGCATGTTTGAGTGACAGCTAGGCTGAGTGAATGGGGGTTTCTGCATAAAAGCAGGGCTTTGGGGACGGGAACTTCAGAAGTCGCCACAGGACCTGAGAATCCGACTAGGGAGAAGCTGAGCCGACCTTCCACGACGACACCACCGGTGGAGCCCTGCAGAACCGACTCACCACTTCCCGACGACAGAGAAGATCTCCCGGCTGGAGAGGCTTCTTCCCCTGACTGGTGGGCACAACCAGTTTACCTTTCTTTCTTCGCACCCCAGCCCGGTTTGTGGTCGAACTGCCCGTGCCAAGCACCCCGGCAGCCGGATAGCCACTCACCACTGAACCGCAAATCACCGGACCGCTCCTTGTACCTGAGAAACTCTGCGGCTGGCTTCTTCCCTGGCAGTGCAACAGACTCCCGTCTTCCTCCACGACGAGATCCTCTCTTCCCCTGGACGAAGCACCAACTTGCATCCGCTGCCAGGAACAACTGCCCCCGCTGGAGCGTTCTCACCACTTTAAGGTACCGTGTCCGCCAGGCCTCCCTTTCTAAAGATTGCTACAAGCTAATAATAACCCCTTAACCTTCTGGACTGGGCTGGCCGCCTTGACCCTCTAACTGGTCCCTTTCTTTGGTCCAACTCCTTTTTGAACCTTTACAAGACTTTTGTGCACTGCAACCGTGTGACCTTGGACACATTTCGTTTGGATCCTCTGAAAGTGGATCTGGCCTCTTGAACCCTAACTTCACGTTTTTACTTTGCCTTCCTCTCTTGTTATGTTCTGATAAGTGTTGGGATCTGTTTCAACTTGTTTGCTGCTCTTCTCTCCCTTTTTAAAACAAACGATTAGAGTGCCATCTACGTTAAGTGCTCACCGCTGTCTGAAAATAAGTGGGGCTTTACTTAAGACTTGTCTAATATTCTTTTAAGGGAGTGTATATCTTTTAGTGACCGTGTTTTTCAATTGCTTACTATTAGTACCTGTGTGTTTTTCTATATGTGGTTTAAAAATAATTATATCCCTTTTACACCAAGCCCTGGTCAGTGTTTACTTGTTCTACTGTGTTCTCTTGACCTATTGTGAATACTCTGTATACTGCCTAACTCTTCTTGAGGGAAGTCTGACTGCTCAGCCACAGCTACCGAGTGAATCTGTGTGGTACAGACTGCTACCAAGTGGGTTTACTGCCAAACACCTGTAGTCCTAAATCTTTTGCAGTGGTCCCAGAGGGAACTGCAGAGGTTTCTGCCTAACACAGTGGCACTGCACCAATTCTTACCTAACAGATATTACTGATCCTTGTTCGATAGGCTGCTGAGGAATCTACCTTCCTGCCCAGGGTGCAGATTTGTTTAAGCTCCTGGTAAGGAGGGGCTTCAGCAGAGGCGTTCCTGCCCTCTTTCTTGTAGTGGTTACTAAAGAGTCAGCATTTAGCTGCCCCTAATGTATACAGGGTCGGAGGGGGCTGGTCTTAACATCCTCTCGATGTGCGGGTTGACTGCCCGTGTCGAATTGGGGAAGCAGAGGGCGGAATACGTCTCTTTACCCATTGTAACAGGGGGGAAAAAATTACTTGCCGATTTTTTATCCCCAACGATGACCTCCACCAATTGTAGACTTGGGCTTCTTGGGTGTCTATTTTGAAGTGCTCTGCAGCTTTTAGGAGCAGATCATTCTATTGCAACTGGTTTTCTACCGTGGAGTGAGCCACCGGTGGGTCGGTGTAGTCTGGGGACTGGATGACGTTTACATCCTCATCGTCGTCGTCATAATATTGGTCCAAGTCTCCAGTGTCCCCTTTGTCCTCTGGGTCTGTGTACGTGCCAGGATCTTGAGAGCCTTGCATGCTATGGAAATAAGTGTCTTGACCTAGGTCCTGATGTGACGAGGTGGTAGCCTGCGTGGGGTCTAGGCAGGCTTTTTTGGCAGCATGCCGAGTGACTGCTGCCCCACTCTGTGGGGTTCCCTAGGACTTTGGTGTGGTTGTCAAAGAAATGCATAAAATAGGACATTCTCATGAGTATCGAATTGTCCTGTGGTCCATTGTGAGGATTTTTGCAATACAGAGGGAGCAGGCGTAGGAGGAGCAGGTGTAGGTGGGGCTGTGGGACAGGGGTTTTCTCATGATGCATAGCCCCTGAAAGGGTGCCCTTTGGGGTAGTGTAATTCCTGCTTTTAGTAGCCGAAGCTTTTTTAACATGGGGCATTGAAGACATGGTTTTTCGATGTTCTGGTCTTTAGTAGGGTGTGAGGGATGTGTTTTTAAATCAACTCTTTACATTTTTAGTTTTTGCGCTTTTTCCTTGAGGTTTTCGATGCCGGCACCCAGTTGTCAGCACCCAAGGACTTCCCAGATTTATACAGCGTCGAAAACCGACTGTAACATCTGTTTCAGGGGCCGGTCGTGTGGTGATCGTGATGATCCAGGGAAGGGAATGTTTGTATCTTCCCCTCAACGCCACGTGTGGCTTACTGATCGACAATGTGGTTGACTTTCGGCCATGGGGGATGTGCTTGGTGTGATGTGACTAGGTATTGCTTCAACTGCTGGGTGTCATCCCCGAAGCAGAAATGCCTGTTGGGTAAGAATTGGTGCAGTCACACTGTGTGAGACTACACAATACTTATCTGCTTGGTATTGTGTAACCCACCTTTTGGTATAGGTCTGTACTACACAAGTTGGTAGTGTGACTCAGCTGCCAGGGCTAGCTCAAAAGGGGTAAATGTGAGCTGTATAGTTGTACAGATGAAATCAGTCAATACAAGTAACCAAGTAAGACTAACACTATCAAGGTTTCAGTTATAAATCGGATACATTACTCACCGTAATCATATTTCTGATGCTTTTATCTGCTTAGATTCACATACTGTGCATAGGCCGACATCTAGTGGAAGCTGCGGAGTATTACAGTTTGTTTTTCGCAACTCGAAAATGGGCGTCGACATAGGGCGTGCCAGTAATACTATCCCTAGTGTGACGTCCACTGTACCCATGATCCCTCATGCGTATAGGACCCTCAGATTGTATTTTTTCATGCCATGAGGAGTAACGCGAGTACAGAGTATCCAAGCAGATAAGATGGATAAGACTACAAGCATCCATGAATCTAAGCAGATACAATCATCAGAAATAGGATTATGGTGAGTAATGTATCCCTTTTGAGGCTTGTGGAATCTGCTTAGATCACATGGTGGGCATAGTGGAGTCTCTTTACCCCTTCCATAAAGGCTTTAACCACTGGTACTTTCCACCATGACAACTTGTTATAGGAGGTGGTGTAGGCCGACAGCGCTGCCAGGTGTACCTTGAGTGAATTAAATACCAACCCTGCATCCAGCAGGTGGAGCATGTAGGTGACAATATTGGAAAGAGTGCAATCAACTGGGTTGATTTGTTTATTTTGGCACCAAATAACGAATCTCTTCCATTTATCAAAGTAACAGTGTCTTGTGTTTGGTTTCCTTGATTCTTTTAGGATAGCCATACATCTCTGTGGTAAATTGAGATGGCCAAACGATGACTTCAGGAGCCAAGTTCATCGAGCTGGGTTGAGGATGCACTGTTTGTCCTTCGTGCTGGGATAGTAGGTTGTGCCAGCACAGGAATCGGATGGGTTCGCACACTGCCAGTTTGCCCAGGTGCGGGAACCATGGTCGTCTTGCCCTCATGGGAGCAACTAGGATGAGCAGTATCGATTCCCTGTGCATCTTGTTGACCACCTTCCTCAACAGAGGGGGTGGTGGAAAAGCGTAGGCAAACATCCCCGACCAGTTCATCCATAGAGCGTTCCCCATGGAGTCTGGCTGGGGGAACCTGGATGCGAATCCTGGGCATCATCTGTTTTCGCTTGTGGCGAATAGGTCTGTAGACAAAATTCATGCTCTTCCGGGAGGAGGTCTCTGCTCAAAGCGTCTGCTAGTGAATTGAGATCCCCTGGAACATGTTGAGATGACAGGTAAATGAGTTCTCATTTCCAAATTTTCTGGGCAAGCTTGGACAGATATGTCGAACAAGTCCCTCCCTGTTTATGTAAAACATCGCTGTCGTGCTGTCTGTTAATATCTGCACTGAGAGGTTCCACAGGTGGGGTTCGAACGCTCGAAGCGCTCTGAAGACTGCCACAAGCTCTAGCAGATTTATGCGATTCTTGGCCACTTTGTGGGACCAGAGACCCTGAGCTGTGTGGTGAAGGAGGTGTGCTCCCCACCCCGACAGGGACGAGTCCGTAGTGACTACGGCCTGTATCTCCGGGTCGTAAAAGGGTTTCCCCTTTGCCAGGTTCTCTCTTGTCCGCCAGTGAAGACTCTGTACTAGTGTTGGCGAAACGACCACTAGATCGTCCCACTGAACACTTGCCTGAGACCACTGTTTCGCCAACCATTCCTGCATGGGTCGCACGCACAGACGCACGTGGGGAACCAGGTAAATACATGATGCCATCATGCCTAGCAAACACATCGCTTTGCGCACCCTTATCTGGCGACCGGGCTGATATTGAGGAATTTGCAGTAGTAGATTCCGAATTCTTTCCTCTGATGGAAAGGCCAACCCCTCTTGCGTGTTTAGGACAACTCCGAGGAACTGTTTGGAGGTGCTTGATTTTTTCTAGTTGATTGAGCACCCCAATTCGAAGAGGAGGTTGATTGTTCTTTGGATGTTGTAACTGCAAATTACTAGGGTTTCCCCGTGATGAGCCAGTCCAGGTAAGGGTACACTGGGATTGCCTCCCTGCGTAGGTGTGCTGCCACCACCGCCAGTACCTTGGTGAATACCCTTGGAGCAGAGGCTATACCGAAGGGCAGCACCTTGAACTGGTAGTGCAGACTGTCCACCTTGAAGCGCAAGAATCTTCTGTGTGCTGGGAACATGGAAATATGAAAATAGGCATCTTTCATGTCCAGTGTTGCCATGTAATCTCCCCTTTTTAGGAGGGGGGGTATTACCTTTTGGAGCGTAGTCAAGCGAAATTTTTGGGGCTTGACATACTTGTTTGCAGGGCTTAAGTCTAAAACTGGGCACATTATCAAATATTTTTTTGGCACAAGGCAGTAAATTGAATAAATACCCTTGTTTACCTGGTTGCCCGGGACGAGTTCCATTGCGCCCTTTGCGAGAAGATTGACGATTTCCTCAAGGAGGATCTTTTGGTGGTCCAGGGAGTGTATCTTTTGTCGTGGAAGGTGGTTGCGGGGGCGCTCCAGCAATTCGATGCAGTACCCCGCGGACACTGGACAGCACCCATCTGTCCGAGGTGATCCCTTCCCATGCTTGGGTGAAGTTGGAAATGCGCCCCCCTACTGGGGATGCATGGGAAGAAACCCTGAGCGGAGCGTCACTGTTTGCTGGGAGTCGTACCGCCACTGCCTGGGCTGCTTCTCCCTCTACCGCGGCCCCTCTTGTTACCTCTACCGTAACTTTGGGTACCTTGTTGGTTGTTACCCCACGATGTACCCTGCCCCTGTAATTGGAACCCCACTGGGAATTGAGTCAGCGTGAGCGACAAAAATTATTATTATTCCTTCTTTGGTTCGTGGGTTTGTTAGTCAATTGTCCCAGGGACTTTAGGGTATCGTATTCATCCTTGGCAGTTTTGAGTGCCTCCTCTACTGCTTTGCCAAACAAGACATTCAGTTCCACCGACATGTCGATAAGAGTAGCCTGGGTCTCGAGTTTAAACCCTGACTGTCTGAGCCAAGCATGTCGCTTGATGACAGTGCTCTCTGCGATGAGCCGGCCTGCATTATCTGCGGCGTCAAAGGTTGCTTTTAGAATGCACCCGGACACCGATCTACCCTCCGACTCAATCTGGGTTAACTAGCCCTTTAGTGGTTCAGGTGCGGAGGCGATGAGGGCAGCTACCTGCTCCCACTGGTGGCAATTATAGCTTGCCAGCAGAGTGGTGGTATTGGCGATTTCTGCCTGGTAAGCGGAAGTGGAGGCCACTTTCCTTCCTAGCCGATAAGACAATGCATTACTTACCGTAAAAGCATTTCTGATGGTTGTATCTGCTTAGATTCACATGCTGTGCATAGGACCGACATCCAGTGGTCACTGCGGAGTATTGCATTTTGTTTTTCGTAGTCGAAAAGGGGACGTCGACAAGGCGTGTCTGTAACACTATCCCTATAGTGACGTGCGTTGTACCCACAATCCCTCACGCGTCGAGGTCCCTCTGTTTGTATTTTTCTGCCCTGAGGGAGCCTTCTAGACGTGAGTGAGTACAGAAAAGAGAGAAATATAGAAAAGGATGTCTATGTTCCTTCCATCCGAGCGGGGAGGAAGGGTGGGCGCATGTGAATCTAAGCAGATACAACCATCAGAAATGCTTTTACGGTAAGTAATGCATTGTCTTCTGATGTTTGTTAATCTGCTTAGAATCACATGCTGTGCATAGACTAGCGAGCAGTACCCGGAGTTGGTGGTGGGTTATGAGAAGGAACAGTAGAGAAAAGATGTCTTAATACTGCCTGTCCCACCTGGGACTCAGATCTAGAGTGTGCATCTAGACAGTAGTGTTTTGTAAAGGTGTGCACAGAACTCCAGGTAGCCGCTTTGCAGATGGACTCAAGGGGAACATTTGCAATGAACGCTATGAAAGCCCAGTGCCTCGAGTGCAATGTGCTCTTGGCTTGAAGGGTAGTTCTCTTAGCAAGAGTGTAACAGAGAGTGATGCATTGAACAATCCATCTAGATACAGTGGACTTTGAAACTGCATCTCCTTCTCTTCCTGCTGCCACAGAGACAAAGAACTGATTAGTCTTTCTCAGTGGTCTGGTTCTTTCCATGTAGAACATGACAGCTCTGCGTACATCTAGTGTATGCAGACTTTTTTCTCCCAAGCTGGAAGGGTTTTGAAAGAACGTTGGTAGTTCTATAGACTGGTTTACATGAAATTTTGAGATGAATTTTGGTGCAAACCTTGGGTGTGTGCGTAGAACCACCTTATCCTTGTGAACTGTTACAAAGGGGTCTAGTACAGAAAGAGCCTGTAGTTCACTTACTCTCCTAATGGAGGTGATAGCTATTAGGAAAGCAGTCTTAAGAGTGAGGTCTTTAAGAGTTGCCTTGTGCATGGGTTCGAAAGGAGGGCCCATGAGTCTAGAAAGTACCACATTTAAGTCCCATCCGGGAGCTGGATTAGCTATCGGAGGGTGTATTCTCTTTACCCCCTCCATGAAGGCCTTGATAACTGGTATCTTCCACCACGACACTTTAAGTTGGGAAGTGGTGTATGCAGAAAGTGCCGCTAGGTGGACTTTAATAGAATTGAATACTAGACCCGAGTCCAGTAAATGGGTCAGGTACAGAACAATTTGTGTGGGAGAGCAGTTAACAGGGTTGATGTTTCTTCCCCTACACCAGATGACAAATCTTTTCCACTTGCTAGAATAGCAGTGGCGAGTATTAGGTTTTCTGGCTTCCCTGAGGATGTCCATACATCTCTGCGGGAGTTGTAAATGTCCAAATTCTATGATCTCAGGAACCAGGCTGCTAAGTTCATGGTCTGAGGGCATGGATGCAGTGTCCTGCCCTTGTCCTGTGACAGTATGTTGTACGGGCAGGGAAGTTTCACTGGGGGGGATAGGGACATCTCCATCAAGTGAGCGAACCATGGCTGCCGGGCCCACATTGGGGCCACTAGTATCATGGTAACCTGCTCCTGGTGCATCTTGTGTACCACTTTGTTGAGAAGGGGAGTCGGGGGAGAGGCGTAAACAAATTTCCCTGACCATTGAATCGACAGACCGTTCCCCTTGGACTGGTTCTGGGGGTACCTGGAGGCGTAACTTTGGCATTGTGAGTTCTCCAGAGTTGCGAACAGGTCTATTTCCGGGAACCCCCATTGCGTGAAGACGTCTAAGACGATGTCTTCGTGCAATTGCCATTCGTACTCTTCGGGCAGGGGGAAGTCTCTGCTGAGTTTGTCTGCTAGCAGATTGAGTTCCCCTGGTACATGTTGTGATAGTAGAAACATGTGTTTGAGAGCCCACTTCCATATATTCTGGGACAGCTTGGACAGTCCTGGAGAGTGAGTGCCCCCTTGCTTGTTGAGGTAGTACATGGCTGTGGTGCTGTCTGTGAGGACCATCACTGTCTTTCCTTGTAGATGTTACTGAAAGGCTTTCAGTGCTTTGAATACCGCTAGTAGTTCCAGCAGGTTTATATGCTTGGATGCTAAGCTCGGAGTCCACGCTCAGTGAGCAGTCTGATGGGATAGGTGAGCCCCCCATCCTGTAAGGAATGCGTCTGTGGTTAGAGTGGCTTCCACTGCAGGTGTGGCAAAAGTTTTCCCTAATAACAGGTTTTCTTTTGTCCACCACCGTAGCGAGAGAACCAAGGCCTGCGAGACCACCACTAGATCGTCCCATTGTCCGCTGGCCTGACACCACTGGCTGTAGAGCCACTCTTGCATTGGGCGCATGCGCAGGCGCGCGTGAGGTACCAAATAAATACATGACGCCATCATCCCTAGCAAGCGCATTGCTTTGCGTACCGTCACCTCTCGACCTGCCACATAATGGGGGATCTGAAACAGCATGTTTTGGACCCTCTCGTTGGAGGGGAAGATGAGGCCGTCCTTTGTTCGAATTAGAGCCCCTAGGAATTGTTTGATTTGGCTGGGGTCTAAGCTGGACTTCTTTTCGTTGATGGAGAAGCCCAGTTGGGACAAAAGGTCTACGGTCTTTTGGGTATTGGAGAAGCATGTTTCGTAAGAATCCCCTGTTATGAGCCAGTCGTCGAGGTAAGGGTATACCGGGATGGATAACCTGCGTAGGTGGGCCGCTGCCACTGCCAGTACTTTCGTGAATACCCTTGGTGCAGATGCTATCCCGAAGGGTAGTACTCTGAACTGGTAGTGCTTGTTCTCTATCTTGAACCCGAGGTATTTTATGTGCGCTGGCAACATTAAAATATGAAAGTATGCATCTTTCATGTCTAGTGTTGTCATGTAATCCCCTTGTGATAACAGTGGGATTACTTCCTGCAAGGTCACCATACGAAACTTTTGGGGTTTGACAAACTTGTTCGCTGGGCGCAGATCTAATACAGGGCGCATGGTTAAGTCCTTTTTGGGTACAAGGAAGTACACTGAATAAATACCTTCTGTTACCTGAGATAGGGGGACAGCCTCTATAGCTTCTTTTTTCAGTAGCTCTTCTACTTCTTGAAGAAGCATGGTGAGGTGTTCCGGTGTCATGCGTCGGTTCCGTGGGGGTCTGTACTTCGGGGAACCGTTGAATTCGATGCAGTATCCGTGGGCTATGGTGGATAAAACCCAGCGGTCTGAAGATATTCCCTCCCATGCTGATAGGAACGATGTTAGCCGGCCCCCGACCGGTGATGCATGGGAGGGGACCCGAATTTTCGGGTCATTTGTTGGTATTGGGCGTGGAACCTTTGGGGCTGGAGCCGCGACCTCTTCCTTTGCCACGGCGTTGGCCTCTTTGACTGAACTGGTTGTTACCATGGTTAGAGGGCCAGTTGGTAGCAGAGTAAAATTGCTGTTGGTTTTGCTGGCGTTGGCCACGAAAGGAGCGTCTATTGCCATAGCCGCGTCTGTTAGGGGGCCTAGAAATTTGGTCAAGAGTCTTGATGGTATCAAACTCTTTCTTCGCATGTTCTAGGGCCTCATCAACTGCTTTCCCAAACAGATGTGTTTGTTCTATGGGCTTATTTATCAGGGAAGCCTGGGTTTCCGGCTTAAATCCCGAATTGCGCAGCCAGACATGGCGTTTGAGAAGTATTCCCTGAACCAGGGAACGGCCAGCCGTCTCTGCGGCATCTAAGGAGTTCTTTACGATGCCCTGGTTTACAAGAGTTCCCTCTGAGATGGTATCCAACAGGCGTGAACGGAGGGGTTCTGGTGCGTCCTCTGCTTCGCTGCGCAGCTTGCTCCACTGTGCATCTGCGTAGCTAGCTAGTAGGGAATTGTTATTTGCAATCCTAGTTGAGAAGGCTGCGGAGGTAGTAATTCTCTTCCCAAGTGCATAGAGCTTCTTGCCCTCTTTGTCAGGTGGTGCCTCACTAGTGGATAGTGGTACCCCCGCTCTTTTTCTTGTATTAGTAACTACAAGGGAGTCCGGAATAGAATGTCCTCTGATGTACAAGGGGTCAGAGGACGAAGGGCTGAAGAGCTTTTCTATCCGAGGGTTGACCCCTCTGACTAATGCAGGATTGGAAAGGGAAGGAGTTATTCTTCTCTTTATAGAAGCCAGGAGTGGAATAGACTGACTAACAGGGGCTTTTTCTTTAATACATTTTTCTACAAAGTCTATGTCAGGAAGAGTTTCCCCTGTGACTATTTCAAAATGCGCTGCTGCCTTGCGCAATAGTGCATTAAGTGAAGGTTGGTCATCTATGGGAAAGGTGTTTCCAATAGGTGAATCCTTGGGGGGGAGAAGGGTGAAAGGCATCAGGGTCTGAGTGCACTGATGGGGATTGCCAAGGCTGCACTGATGGGGATTGCCAGGGCTGTGAGGTAGCTGTATCTTCTTCAAAAATTCCTGCACTAGTGTAAGGATCTTCTTCAAACCCCTCTTCCTCATGTTCTTCCTCTCCACCCAAAGCCTCCTCATCTTCCTGGAGGTATTGCTCCTCTTCAGTGAGGTCATACACGTTTGTAGAAAGGGGAAACAGCCTAAGGATCTTGACCCTAGGGTCATCCTGGGGCCATTCTCTTGGTCTTTTGTGTGTGGGTGGGTTTTGGCTTCCCAAAAACCTTTCCATTTTCTCCATACAAGAATGGAGTCTTTCAAGGGTCTCATGGGGGACTCCTGAATAGTCTAGAGGGGGGAAATCAGTGTTTTCACCTTCCAAACGCTTAGAACGCTCCCACAACTTCGAAGAAAGGTTTCCTTCGCCCTCAGAAAAGCCCTCCGGTAGTTCAGAAGTGTCCTTAGATGAAGGGGGCAGTTCCTGGCTACTCGTGCTTTTTCTGCGTTTCTATAGCTTTTTGTGTGGTATTCGACGTCTGTTTCGTCGTCCGCTTACGTTTGTCTTCGGAAACAATTCTCGCCAGGCTCTCGACAACGAGTTCGTCAGTAGAGGGCTCTGGTGTCGACGTTGCCTGCGTTACGCGTTGTTTCTCGACGGCCGCTCTATGGAGCGTTACGTCGGATGATTTTGAGGTAGCGCCCGTGTTTGATGAAAGCCCAATCGCTGGTCGCGGCTGCGTTTGCGGGTGGGGCTTGAGACCCTTACGGTCTGAGGTAGACGCCGGAGTGCCCTGCGTCCCCTTCGGCGCTGATGGATCCTTCGTCTTCGACGAAGAGCCGTGGGTTGTGTGCTTAGGCCTATGGGGTCTATGTGCGTCCTTGTCGCCGGGGTGTTCATCCCCATAAGCAGGTCGTGAGCCGAGCCTGTCGGGGCTGGGGACGGACGTCGAGGAGCGCGAGCGCTCCTTCTGGGGGTTAATGACTTCCATAACGGACGTCGAGTTATCACCCTCCTCGTCACTTTCTGTAACAGCGGCGGCGGGTGAGGAATCTGACTTCGACATAGCGTAGTCCGCCCACCTCTTAACTTTTCGTTCTTTAAGAGTTCTTGGTTTCAAGAGCTTACAGGCCGCGCAGCTGTCCTTATGATCGAGGGGCAAGCAACGATTACAGAGCTTGTGTTTATCCTTCCAAGTATATTTGCCCCTACAGCGTGGGCAAAACTTAAAAGGTGTCCTCTCCATAGCTGAGGCAATAATAACTGGTGATAACAACCCCAAGGGAAAGATAGGGGAGAAAGAAAGACATTCTCAAAGAGAAGATAAAAGTTCGAACCCCCACTCTCCCTACTGTATGTTGGCCGGCGAGGCCAGGCCACGTGTTCGGCAGCGCCGAAGGATCCCCTCCGTCGAAAACTTGCTCGGCGGAGAAAAGCTTCACAGCTAACGTCGAGTGGAGGGATTTTTAACAATATAATAAGTATAATTAAGGACCGAGGTCCAAAGTAAGTATTTTGCAATGTCTCTCTAGGAGCTCCGCGTAAGGCGACCAGCAGCTGGGCGGAAAAAAACAATCTGAGGGACCTCGACGCGTGAGGGATTGTGGGTACAACGCACGTCACTATAGGGATAGTGTTACAGACACGCCTTGTCGACGTCCCCTTTTCGACTACGAAAAATAAAATGCAATACCCCGCAGTGACCACTGGATGTCGGACCTATGCACAGCATGCGATTCTAAGCAGATTAACAAACATCAGAAATGCTCTTGCTCTCCTTATTTGGGGGAGCTTCAGATGATGATAGAGGTGTCCCCGCTCTTTTCCTGGTGGTAGTGACTACCAAAGAGTCGGGCTTAAGTTGTCCCCTTATATAAAGGGTGTCTGACTGGGCGGCCCTGAACAATATGTCAATTCTGGGGTTCACAGCCCTAGTGAGTTTAGGGGTGGAGGAGGGAAGGGTCAATTCTGCATTGGATGGACTTCAGAATTGGTATGGCTTGAGCAATGGGTTTCCTATCCTCCATGATCTCTTCTGCAAAGTCCCTCTCTTCCTGAGCCCCTTGAGTGTCTATGTGAAAGTCCTCTGCAGCTCTAGCTAAAACCTCATTCAGTAGAGGCTGATTATCCACAGGTGAGTCAGTGACCCGTGGTTCTTTGTTAACAGGTGAGTCTAGATTAGACCTCTGCCTCGTCTTCCTCCTCCTCATCCTGGTCCTCGTCATCTCTGTAATAATCGACCCCCGCTTGGTCGTCCATTTGTATGTCTGGGTCTTCAGCATAACGGTGGTAAGGTTGAATAGAGAATGGGTCTGAAATGAGGCCCTGAGCTGGAGTTTCATGACGAGGTCTCTTACTAGGAGGTTGAGGGTCTTTGGATCCTGAAGGATTAGAGTTGTCAGGGGTACTCTGATAGCTCATAAAATAATCAGGATTTTTTTCATAGAAAATAGCTAAATAAGACATTCTTCTCATCACCCTGTCGATTTAATCAGAGTTCCATTCCCTGGAACTGGGGATGACAACCTCCTGCTGAGGTTCCTCTCCTATTCCCATATCCTGTAGAGTGGGAGGGATAACTTTAGGATTAGTGACAGGGTCAGGGGCCTTAGATTTATCCTTATCTGAGGACCTATGTTTGTCCTTCTGGACCTGGGGTGCAGATGTCGTCTCTGAAGACTTTTTCTGTGGTCTGTCCCCTTTGCCATGGGCAGAGGAGTGTTTCCCTGATAGTTTGACTCTTTCAGAATCTTTCGACACCTGGCACCGAGATTCAGGGGTGTGTTGGCTAGGTGCCGTGTTTTTAGAGTGTGCGTCGAGATTCTGAGGCAGACGTGGAAAGTGCTGCCGGAGTCGACCAAGCGTGCTGCTTGGGGGTGGAGGTTGGATTAGTCTTCTGACGACCATACCTCCGTGACTAAGGGGAGCGAGGCACCCTTGGCAATCGTGGACGGTTGCCGTGTGTCATGAGGCGATCACGACCTGGAAGGCCCAGAGGACACTGATTCTGTGGACCGCTCTCTATGTGCCTCTTTCTTCCGAGCGCTCGACACATGCGTCGAGTCTCGGCTGGGGAAAGTGTGCTTAGGTGCAGTAGTGTGGGTAGCGCTCGTGTCGCCGGGTGTAGTCCCCATAACTGCCCCGCCGGACAATCCTCCGAGGCCGGGGGACTCGCGCTTGGGTGCCTATAGACGCCCCTGTGCCCTTGCCGTCCGAAACGCCGGCGTTGCTGCCATCACTGAAGGAAACCACCGTCTCCATGGCCTCGAGCTTCCTGGCGTAATGGGCCCAATGTTTAGTGGAGTGGTCCTTTAGTGTTTTAGCCTTAAAGAGCTTACACGCTCTGCAGTTCGCTTCGGGGTGATCCCTAGCAAACAGAGTACAGGTGCTATGCTTGTCAACTAAAAGAAACTTGCAGTTGCACTTGGGGCAGAATTTAAATGGAGTACTCTCCATTTGTCACCTTATGGCAGCGGGCGAGTGTATGTAGGAAATAAAGGGAGTGTAATTATGTCCACCCCCCACTCTCCCTACTTGCAGGGCCGAAGCCAGAGGCCTTCCGAGGCCCAAAGTCTGTCGTGCAGTCTCGACGGTTGTTCGTTCTTCGGACCGGCGCCGATCTTCGATCTCTCGACGTGGGATTGGAAGAACAGGGATTTTTAGATGAATTATGACAAAATGGCTGAAAGCCAGGGAACTCTGCAACAATGTTTCCGACAATTATGGCGGAAAAAAACAATCTGAGGGTCCTACATGCGGGAGGGATCATGGGTACAGTATACGTCACACTAGGGATAGTACTGCTGGCACGCCCTACGTCGACATCCATTTTCGAGTTTCGAAAAACAAACTAATACTCTGCAGCTTCCACTAGATGTTGGCCTATGCACAGCATATGATCTAAGCAGATTACACAAGCCTCAGAAATATATTTATACGTAAGTTTTAGCCAAGCATTCTTTAAAAAGGCAATTGTTTGTAACAGTCAAGCAAACATTGGAACCACTTTTCAAAGCAATGGCACTGGGACAAGCAACGGCAAAGTCAATGGATTCAGAAGGACGCCTGTAGGAAGCCAGGACAGAAAGTCAATTGGACAAAGTTTATAGTTCTGATGCACTTCTTGCATAAAGTATTTCACAAAGTCAGATAGTTCAATACAATCACTGAAGGAACTCAAGCTGTTAAGCCTGTGCAAGGGGAGTTGAAATCAACTCAGAAAAGGTAAGCCAGCGCACTGCCCAAGTAAGAAAGCACGACTTATGGCAATAAGGTAAGTACCCCCAAGCCTCCACACCTCTGGTTTGAAGAAAGTGGTCCAGCTGGATTCCGCATTTGTCTTGGGGCTAGTTGGTCCCACCAGCCGAAGGGGAGAAGTCGTTCTGTCCGGAGCTTCTCTGTCGATGCGAAGAAGGGGGTCAGCACAGCAGCAGGGCTTCACTGGGCATTTCGAGGTCCAGGAGTTTGCAGCAAGCTTCTCTTCACGATTCCTTCTTTGGATGTTCCTACCATTGGTCAACTCTACCTCTAGTCCCAAACCCCTCGCCTTTTATGCGATTTTCCCATTCATTCACAGAATAGGCTGTCAATCGCACAGCAGAGTGGCCGTCCTTCCCGGACAGCCAGCCAGCCAGCCAGCCAGCCAGCCAGCCAATTACAACTTGTTTCGTTCAGGCATACCTACAGACAAAGGACAGGGGAGTTTCGGGACCCTCCCTCACTTCCTGTCCTTCCAGACACACTGGAGCCGCTGGGGTTACGGGGGTGAGGGGGTTCAGGGCTGAAACCCTTCAAAGGCAAAACAAAGGGCTGAAACCTGGCTCGACGCACAGAGTAAAAGCCAAGAAAGAGGTTACAAACAGAAAATGGCTGAAAAAGAAGCAGACCATTTTGACAAAATGGACACCAATGGTTGCTGTACTGCAGCTGAGGGTTCAGCCTGCGGTAGAAATGCACACTGGTAGTAAAATGTAAACCACTGCTACCAGCCCTTTAAAGTAGTGAGGGTAACAAAAACTGTTGTTACATGAGAAAGTAGGATAAAAGGTTACTGGATAACCCCACCCCGTCAGCATCCCACATAAAATGAGTTGTGCTGGACTAACAATGTAAAAAGGTAAGTAATACAAATTTCACCTTACTATTCTTGGGAACAGTAGTTCACCCAACAAAAGGTATTTAAACCTCAACAGAAATCCAAAGGACCTCAGTGACTTTGCACTGAGGGTGCTGTGTGTCATTATAAAAAAAGCAGAAGCCTATGGAGTTTTCCAGACTCCAAAAACAGTGAAAACAAAATCTTAGTAAGGGAAAAACACAGGAGGGAGTGAGAAAAAGGTCCCACTCACTCATGAGTTAAAGCTAAAAAGTCCTAAATCCAGAAAAAGAGCTAGGGGTCTCTACGGTTGAACAGGAATTAGCACAGAAATGAAAATTCACCACAACAGTCAGCCTGCCTGTTGGTGTCGGGGGCTTGTACACAGGAATCCTATGGATCCCGATCACCCTGGGCGCCACTTAAGACAGCGATGCTGCCATCGCTGGAGGCTCCCTAGTCTTCCATGGCGGCGTCAGCCTGCATGGCGTGGTGGGCATAGCGGTTGGTCTTGCGGTCCTTTACAGTGTTTGGCCTTAACAGTTTGCAAGACTTGCATTGTTCCTCTGTGTGGTCCCAGGGAAGTCAAAGGTTGCACACCCGGTGCAAATCCTTCCAGGGAAACTTCCCATTACAGGAAAGCCAACATTTAAAAGGAGTGTTTCCATGTTGTATACGGATGGGAGCCTGGTGAAATAAATGGGAGTGAAGGGGGAATATACATTCTCGTAGTGAGACTGGAATCTCCCCCGCTCTCCCTACTGTGCAGGGCTGAGGCCCGATGGAGCCTTGAAAGGCCGTAGACAAAGGATAGTCGAGACAGGAGTCGCTGTTGTTGACAAAAGGACTTGTCCTTGAAGCCATCGCTGGAGATCTTGCGGTAAACAGTTGTCGAAAGGACAGAAAGAAATACAAAGATTAAACTTTACTAAGTAATGGCCTCAGCCAAGAAGGAACTGTGATAAGGTCCGCATACGATGGCGGAAAAAAAACAATCTGATGGACCTCGATGCATGAAGGACCACGAGTACAGTAGACTTCACACTAGGGATAGTATTACTGGCACGCTGTGTCGACGTCCCTTTTCGAGTTTCCAAAACAAATAATGTAATACTCTGCAGCTACCACTAGATGTCGCCCTATGCATACCATGTGATCTCAGCAGATTCCACAAGCCTCAGAAATATATGACATGCATTACTCACCGTAATAGCATGTCTGATGTTTGTATCTGCTTAGATTCACATGCTGTGCATATAGTCAGACATCTAGTGGTAACCGCAGAGTATTGCATCTTTCTTTCAAAGATCGAATGGGGACGTCGACATGGGCGTGACTGTTGAACTATCCCTAACGTGACGTGTAGTGTACCCAAAATCCCTCATGATTGCGTTTGTTCTGCCGTGAGGGAGCTTTATAGTAAGCGCGAGTACAGAAAAGAGAAGGTGTAAAATGTCTATGTTCCTTCTACTCCATGAGAGGAGGAACGGTGGGCGCAGTTGAACCTGAGCAGATACAATCATCAGAAATGCTATTATGGTGAGTAATGCATGTCTTCTGATGCTTGTTAATCTGCTTAGAACCAGATGCGGTGCATAGACTAGCAAGCAGCACCCAGAGATGGTGGGATGTGAGAAGGAACAGTAGCAAAGAGAGGTCTTAGCACTGCTTGTCCCACCTTAGAATCAGACCTAGCGTGTTTATCTAGGCAGTAGTGTTGTGTAAAGATGTGTACAGAACTCCAGGTTGCTGCCTTACAAATGGACTCAACAGGAACATTTGCAATGAATACTATAGTGGCCCCCTGTGCCCCAAGTAGTGTGCTCTAAGTGTGAAGGGCAGGTCTTTCTTGGCAAGAGAATAACAGTGATCTTAAAAGTCGTATACTCTAAGTGTTTACTTACAATGCAGGCCCCTGCCCGTTATTAACTACCCTTGCGCTCTGTCCTCTCACACAAAGTACCCTCCTTATTCAAACCCGTGACCCCTGTATCACTCACGGAACCCAGTAGCGCTATTAACTACCGCCACAACCGGCAAGCTCACACCTTTTGAGCCCTGAACATTTAATTGCGAGCGTTTCCAACCTACACAAACTCGCCATGTCTGCTGATTCATTTGACACCCTACGGATTCAAGTTAACCATACTATGCCACCCCTTTACTACGAAAAAATATTCACACTATATCTAATGACTATTATTGAGCAACATTGCCAAGTATCCGCCTTACCGATCACCAGCTCAACCAACCTTCGGAATGCACTGGCAAAGTTACTCTGCGTCAACTGTACCATGCGTACATAATCCAACTGAAAAACTAATATTCTACATAACTGCATTTTGCATATGTTGAAACTGCCCATCATCAATTGTATTAAGTATTGTATTATGTACGTATTTGAACTGCCACAACAAGCTTATCTTATTCATTAATGCTGCATTTCGAACTAGCCTACCGTGTTATAACTGCTGCATTTGCATTTTGAATTAGCCCACTGTGTTATAACTGTTACCTTGCTTTGAACTGCACTAACTAGACTCTTCGCCTAGCCGCTCACTCTTTTATATTTACTATTATGCAATCCCAAGTTAAATTACACATTCTGCTGTAGACATGATGACCTCACAATCGGTGCTACTCCTAGGCCTCCTTAGTGTATTGAACCTATTGACCTCACTTAACCCAACTCTCGGGACCACCATTTCCCACCCAAATGAAATGGACTCCTATCCATGCAAGAATCCCTCTATCACAAACCTTGCGATGACAACTAACTTGCCATCATCGAACGACATTCAACCATCGATATTCCTAAAACCCTGCCTCAACAGTGTCTCATATGCTCCTACAAGGTCCCCTCCACTATTTCCCATCAAGGATGACCTAGCCTCTTATGTCAAAATTGTGCCTCACACTATAAAATTTGATGCACATCTTACGTCAGACTGCCCTACCACCCGGCATCTAGTACCTAGTTGCCCTCTGATAAATATCCGTACATTAGCATGCCCTACATTATGGAGAAACCTTAGACTTGGATCCAGATCTCCACGACATTGTAGTCCAAGACACCAATAATACAACTACCACTGCAAAAAAACCTATTATTGCAGAACCTATTAAAACTGGTAACAAATGTAAAACACAATTACCTTCACCCAGCAACACCACCAACACTTTAAAAGTAGGGCTTATCAACGCGAGATCCCTTCAAGCACACGCCCTGGACATACTGGACATCTTGACCATTAATGACCTTGATATCATGGCTATCACTGAAACGTGGCTGAATCCTTCTTCAGGTCCCTCACTAGCATTAGCCCTAACAGACAATAACTCCATTCTACGCTCTGACAGAGTGGCCAATTCTGCTAAAGGAGGTGGAGTCGCATTGATCTACAAAACAGTATTAGAGCTAAGAATGATCAATAATCAGCACCTACCATCTACTGAACTACTCTCAAACTAGCCACATCTGCCATATCGACTATTACTATGCACTTAATTTACCGACCTCCTGGCACCACCACTACCTTCGAAGATGATCTCACATCTACTGTCCACTAACAAAATGTAAATCTCAAGTCTGCCCTTAAGGACACCATCTCTGAGCTGGGTTTCACACATCGCATTACAAGCACGACGCACAATAAAGGCTGCACGCTTGACTGGCTAGCGGACCTTAACTCTAGTATTAAGGTACTGGCCAATACACCATGTGCATGACTGACCACCATCCAATTACCTTCAACATGGATAAGGCTATACCGTGCATCTCACCCACTCAAGCTCCAGCCCTAATGACAAGAAGTAAATGAAACCTCACCGTAGAAAACTTGCTACCACTACTATGCCCCATAACTCATCCTACCACTACCCATTCAGACCCATCGGATCTAGTGAATCTATACAATACTATCCTTAAAGCTATTAATACGATAGCCCTGCTCAAACTACAGAAATCCAAGCCCTGTGCCCATATCAACAAATGGTATACATCACATCTAAAGACTTAGGAAAGAGAAACGTTCAGCGGAAACTACTTGAAAAAACTCCCCATCAAAACAAAAAATATATCTTCACTGCGGCCTCATTTAATTATAAAATAGCCATTGATAACTACAATGACCGTATAGCTAAAGCAAACTCTAGTACTAAGGAATTGTTCAACATCCTAAAAGAATTGTAATCGCCTGCTCCCATACCCGACTCCTGTACAAAGGACACCCTATGATGCTATAGCATTTATAACGCGCCTATACACAAGTGTTTCAAGGCGCGACGAGGCGGGGAGGGGCAACTGAGGGAAGACAGTCACCAATCCTACTAGGCCAGGTGTCATTCATAACGCGCAAGTGCAAGGGAAGGGGGAAAGAGAAAAAGTGCAGGGAGGGATAGGGGAGAGTGCAGTACATGGGATAATAAAATAATGAGATAAATAAAACGGCCAGCTGGTGGTAAGTGCAGGGTGAATGCAGACATAAGTGCTGGTGGGGCAGGGGGTGGGGGATGGGACTGTAGGGATATAGAAAAACAGTCCCTAGGTGCAGGGGTTGCCAGGGAGGCAGTGCAGGCGTGCAACAGGCAGGACTTGGGCCCGAGAACAGAAGGGTGGTCAGGTAACCAGTGCAGTCTTCGTATCAGCCAGGAATTCAGAAGGGGAGAGGGGGAGAGAAAGCAGAGGCAAAGAGGAAGGATTTAAGGAGCTTCCAGAACCGAAGATGGTTCGCCTCAAGTTTCAGGGAGGCTGTTCCAGAGGGAGGCCCCAGCCGAGGAGAGAGAGATCTACCACCAACTCGTTGCTTGGAGAAGTGACTGACCCTGAGGGAGTTGGAGGCGGATGAGCGAAGAGCACGAGAAGGAAGATATTTAGGAAGAGAGAGCTGAAGGTATTGAGGCACCAAGCCCCTTAAGGCCTTGTGGATGATGCAGAGGGTTTTGAACTTAATCCTCGCAGCCAATGGGAGCCAGTGCAGAGATTTCAGTCCTGGAGAGATATGATCCCTGGGCCAAAGGCCAACGACAAGTCTTGCAGTCCTGTTCTGGGTGAGTTGCGGAGAGTAGAGGCAGGCAGATTTAGAAAGAGGCTGTTGCAATAGTTAAACCTAGAGAGAACCAGGGCTCTGGAGACAGTGAGCTTCTGGGGGAAGGAGAGGAAAAGAAGAATACCTCTGAGGAGGTGCAGCTGGTAGTGTGACTTCTTAGAGACGTCAGAGATATGAGGAGAGAAAGAGTGTGAAGTCGAAGATGACCAAGGTTTTTAGCCTTGCAGGTGGGAACAGGAAGAGGGCCAAGCGAGGCCAGCCAGAGAGCTACAGGAAAGGAGGTAGTGGGTGAGCCGATGAGGAGAATCTCAGTCTTACTGGCATTAAGGCGGAGGTAATTGGCAGCATACCACTCCTGGATAGCAGACAGACAGTCGGAGATGAGGGACGGAGAAGAGGTGGCCAAAGGTAGCCTGTAAATCTATCTACGTTCTTGTATTGTGCCACTAACCCAAAGGCTTCAGGGCACACACAGAAGAAAGAGAAGGCAGACAACCGATAATAACAAGAAAAACAAGAAACAGAGCCATGAGAAACCAATCCTCACAGAGGCCAACATGATGGAGAGATATGGCAGGAAACAGGATTCAGTATCAAAGTGCTGTACCAGAAGAGCAGATAAGTCTTCACCTTTCTCAAACAGGAAGGTCTTTAGTTGCTTCTTAAAGATAAGCGAGGAGTCACTATTAACACGATATTTAGGAGGTAAATTCCATAGAGCTGATGCCCAAGCGTCAAAGCTTGCACCCCCAAATCCTTTCAGGGTAAATGGAGGTTGAACCAAGGCAATATTACTGCTTGAGTGCAGAGGACGGGTTACTGGTTTCTTTTTAAGCCTAGCAGTAAGGTAGGATGGAGCTTGACCATATAGGCATTTAAACACAATGGTTAAACCTTTATGATGTAATCGCCGTTTCACTGGCAGCCAATGTAGGCTGCGCCTGGCATCGGAAATGTGCATATTGCGCTTAAGGCCCATTACAGCACGTACTGCACTATTTTGTATAATCTGCAAGGTTTTGAGGTTGGCCTGCGAGGTACCAATTATCAGACTATTACAGTAATCCAGCTTGCAGTTTACAATTGCAGCTGCAATCAAAGCAAGATTTTCTTTGGACAGATATGGGCGAATCTGCCATAAAAGCTGGATATAGTAGTGGCAGGAGGATTTAAGGTAATTAGCCTGACGGGTGAAGGATAACTGAGGGTCAAAAAAGACCCCCAGAGTTTTTACAGATTTAGATACAGAAATAACATGTTGGCCAATCAAGAAATTGTCATATTTTGTATCAAGTTTCTTTAGTCTCTGCTGGGTAACTAGGATCAACAGCTCAGTTTTGGCATTGTTGAGGGCTAAAGAGTTTAACACCATCCACTTCTGAATTCAGCAAAGACAGCATTGATATGCTCTGTGTCTTTTAAATAATCACCAGTGAGTTCGATGACAATCTGCGTGTCGTCAGCATAGTTGGCGAAATAAATGCCCATAGCTGACAAAAGGGCGCAAAGAAGACGTGAGTAAATGTTAAAAAGTAAGACAGACATGAGCCCCGTGGGACACCACATAATAGTAGGGATGCCATGGAATGAGCATTATCCTTTGTTACTCATGTTCCGTGGGCCCAAGAATGATCTAAACCAGGCTGATGCTTCAGGGGAACATTTGCCAATTGTGATTAGTCTATCCGCCAGGAGTTGGTGATCGGCTAGATCGAACGCGGCGGATAGATCTAACAGGGCTGTATGACCTTTGTCAACAAGACCAGAAATGTAGGATTTTAAATCTAGCAGTGCAGTCTCAGTCCCATAATTGGGGCGAAACCCAGATTGTTGTGAAGCTAGTGAGTCGAGTGTCATCCGCATAGCACTGAAAGTTGGGGGAGAGGGCGGCAATGCAGTGGGCAAGGAGTGCCAGGTATTGGTTGAACAGCCAGGGAGAGAGGTTAGACCCCTGGGGGACACCACAGGTAGAGAAAAAGATAGAGAGGAAGGACCCAAGTTGGAACTGGGAGGGTCAGAGAGGAAGGAATTAATCCACGCCAGGGCCTGACCGGTGATGCCCAGATTATCACAGAGACAATTCAGCAGGATGGTGCACAAACGTACAGAACTCTCTACAAGAAAAAATTACTCTGCTACTTAATAAAATATCCATCAAGAAAAACCTTATCGATAATGCTATACCACAGGACCCGCCATCAGCCCCTATTTCTAATTTGCCACAATTCAACTTCAAACCACAATCAAAGTAGAAATGATCATACTCAAATTTAAACCCTCCAACTGTAAGGGTGATGTCTGCCCGGCTACGCTCATTAAGGAAGCTGCCACTGCACTCGCTCCCTTTATTACCACATTCATTAATGTATCATTTGACACTAACATTGTACCTACTAATCTGAAAGATGCATGGGTACTCCCATTATTAAAAAAACCTACGCTGGACCCTAACAATCCATCTAACTACAGACCTGTTACGACTGTCCCTTTCCTGCTTAAAATATTGGATTGTGCAGCATACCTCCAGATCCAGCAATTCTTGGAAATTCATAATTTGCTGGGATTAAGACAGTCCGGCTTCAGAACAAGACATGGGACTGTAACTGCACTCATTGACTTAGACACAAATCCAGACTCTAAAAGATAAAGGAAAATCTGCCCTTCACCTACTACTTGATTTATCTGCGGCATTTGACTTGGTGAACCATGAAATTCTATGTAAACATCTGTCATCGGCCGCACACTTCTCTGACCAAGCCAACTCCTGGATTAAATCTTTCCTCAGTAACAGATCTATGAGAGTTTTTGCACCATCTGCATCAGCCTCTCCTATGCCAGTTTCCTGTGGAGTCCCACAAGGCTCCTGTGTGTCCCCCAACGCTTTAGAACGTTTTCAGCAAGCCTCTATTTGATATACTCGATTATCTCGGTGTCACGTATTAAAAACTATGCGGACGACACTCAGATACTCGTCCCCATCCCCATCACCATCACTGGTGACTACGCTGTAGATCGCAAAACACTGAATGACATCTACAGTACTATACAAATATGGATGGCCAAGCATGGTTTAGGTCTAAACGATGACAAAAACGAACTACTCCTACTTGGCTCCCCAACTAAACTGAATAAGCTAGGAACTTAATTCAAAGCCTTCAATTTTGACGGTAATATTATTAAAGTAGCTAATGATGTGAAAACATTAGGTATCTATATTGATTCCCCATTATCTCTCACGAGACAAATTAATGCCTTGGCGTCAGCAACATCTCATATGGAACAAGTTACTTACCTTTAACTGTTCTCCAGCATGGGTCTGGCATGGATTCACATGCTCATGAATATTCCCCGTCAGGCTGGGAATCCTCGGTATAGAAAAAAATCAGTATCAGTTTCGTTTCTGATTTGTCTTTCTTAGTAGTAACCAATCACTGGTCTCTGGGTCATACTGCCCCCAGCCAATGACTGCCCTCTCCCTAAACCCCACCTCTGGCAGCCATCCTCAGATTTGGTAGCACGTAAGTGGCAGTATGACCAAGTGAAGAGCCGCAGAGGGGTAGGCGGGAGGGTTTGCATGTGAATCCATGCCAGACCCATGCTGGAGAACAACAGTTACAGGTAAGTAACTTGTTCCTTCTCCAGCATGGGGTCTGGCATGGATTCACATGCTCATGAATATAAGAATACATAGCAGTATACACATGCACAACCACGGGAGGTGGCAACAGGCTCAACATTAAGCAATACAAATAACTCAAAATTAAGCATCTCTTACCTCCTCACCAGGCTCACCTTAAGCGAACAGGTTGCGCAGCACTGCGTGGCCGACCCTGGACTCCTCCCTGGAGTCCCGATCGACGCAGTAGAATCTCGTGAAGGTGTGCGTCAACCTCCACGTCGCAGCCCTGCAGATGTCGAGCAGGGGCACACCAGATAGGAACGCCGTGGTAGCAGCGATCGCTCTGGTTGAGTGGGCTCTCGGATGGCAGGGCAGCAGTCGGTTTGCCAACCGGTGACAGTGCATGATGCAGCCGGAGAGCCATCTGCAAATGGAAGCCTTCGAGAGAGCCTTCGCTTGATTCACAGGTCCAAAGTTTACAAACAGCTGTGATGTCTTCCGAAAACTCTTTGTGCGGTCCACGTAGAACTTCAGCGCTCTAGCCAAGTCCAGCGAGTGCAGAGTCCTCTCGGCCGGCGACGGGAAGAAAACTGGCAACACCAAGGGTTCGTTGAGGTGGAAGTCCGAAGGCACCTTGGGCATGAAGGAGGTGTGCGTCCTCAGCACCACCCTCGTGTCATGAAAGGTCAAGTATGGTGGCTTGCAAGATAGGGCCTGGATCTCTCCCACTCGTCGTGCGGAGGTGATGGCCACGAGAAATGCTGTCTTCCACGACAGAAACTTCAACGGTGCCGAATGCATAGGCTCAAATGGGGCCCCCCCATGAGCCTGGTCAGCACCACGTTGAGCTCCCACACCGGGGCAAGGGCCTTCACTGGTAGGAATAATCGGAACAATCCTTTCATAAATTCCTTCACCAGCCGATCAGCCCACAAGGACGCCCGTCCTGTAGTTCTGGTGTATCATGAGATGGAGGCCAGATGTATCTTGATGGAAGCGTGAGCCAGTCCAGCCTTGGCCAGAGACAGTAGGTACGGCAGCACTTGAGGGGCCATGATCCGCAGAGGGTTAATCTTCTGTGCACGGCACCAGACAGAGAACCTCTTCCATTTATGTCCGTAGCACTTAAGAGTTGAGGACGCCCTGGCCTTTGCAAAAACCTCTCTGCAGTCGGCTGGGATGTCGTACCCTCCAAACTCTAGTGCTGCAGGAGGCAGGCCTGCAAGTTCAGCGACTCTGGGTTGTGATGAAGAATGGCGCCTTCTTCTCTGGAGAGAAGATCCGCGTCCGACGGCAGCTTGACTGGTGTGGACGCTGACAAGTCCAGAAGGTCCGGGAACCAGATCGGTCTCGGCCACGCCGGTGCCACGAGGATCATCCTGCACCGGGACCTCTTGAGCTGGTTGATGAGCCGGAGCAGCAACGGAGGTAACGAATAAAGAAATAGGCCGTCCCACGGGAACGAGAAAGCATCACCCATGCTCCTTGGCTGGGGGAAACTGCTGGCGAACCTCTGGTACTTGGAGTTCGTCGCCGTCGTGAAGAGATCGATCTGGGGTTCGCCCCATCGTCGGAAGAGTCGATCCACTTAATCCTGGCGTAGTTCCCACTCGTGGCACGAGCGCAGCTCTCTGCTGAGTGAGTCGGCAATGGTGTTTTTTATCCCTGCCAAATGAAAAGGCACCAGAAACATCCCTTGGGCGACGGCCCAATGCCACAGACACTGGGCTTCCTTGGATAGGGCAGGGGATCTGGTTCCGCCCTGCTTCCGGAAGTAGAACATCGTGGTGGTGTTGTCGGTGAAGATCCTCACCACCTTGCCCTTGAGGGACGGAAGAAAAGACATGAGGGCCCAGAACACTGCGTGGAGCTCCAAAGATGTTGATGTGGAGTGACTTCTCCTCCGAGAGCCAAAGACCTCTCGCGGGATGACCTCCGGAGTGCGCTCCCCAACCTTCCAGGGAGGCATCTGTCATCACCGTCCCCTGCTGAGCTGGGGTCTGAAAGTCCGTGCCCGCCGACAGATGAGCGGGTACCCCACCACTAGATCGCCTGACGGAACGTCTTGTTGAGTGGGATCCTGTCCTCGAAGCTGCCCGTCGACTGGACCCAGCGGGCGTCGAGGAACTCTTGTAAGGGGCGCATACGAAGTCTGCAAAGGCGCACCAGATAAATGCAGGAGGCCATCATCCCGAGGAGGGACTTGATAGATCTTACCCTGGCCATGTCCGTGGCCAGCAGACGCTGCACCTTGCCCAGGATGGTCCTGGTCCTTTCCTCCGACGGCGAGGCCAGCCGCGCCACTGTCAAGTTTGGCTCCCAGAAACAGGGCGACTTGCGACGGGACCAGGTGGGATTTTGGAAAGTTGATGGAGAACCCCAGGTCCATGAGCAGCTGGACGATCTTCGCAGTGTGCTCCACGGCGAGCTCCCTTGTCTTTGCCCGGATGAGCCAGTCGTCCAGGTAGGGGTAGACGTGGATCCCCTGCAGGCGCAGCCGCGCCACCACCGGTGCGAGGCACTTGGTGAACACCATGGGTGCCGACTTCAATCCGAACGGGAGGGCCTTGAACTGGTAGTGCCGGCCTTGGACCACGAACCTGAGGAACTTTCGGTGTCTTTTTAGAATGGGGATGTGGAAGTACGCATCCTCCAAGTCCAACGACGACAGGAAATCGCCCCCCTCCAGCTGTCCCAGCACGTGCTGGAGGGTGACCATCCGGAACCTCTGTGCCTGGATGTACTTGCTCAGTCGTCACAGGTCCAGGATGGGACGCCATCCTCCTGTCTTCTTCTTTACGAGGAAGTACCTTGAGTAAACTCCGGAGCCCCGAAGCCTCTTTGGGACGAACTCGATGGCACCTTTCTTGAGCCGATGTTCCACTTAAGTGCCTCAAAAGTGGATCAGTTGGGAAAGTTGTGTGCTGAGAGGGGCTTGCCCTTACTTCCAACAGTAGTTGAGGGACGTGATTTTCCTTTCTGGCCACGGGTGGAACGCGAGGGTACCTCTTCTGGAACTCGAGGGCGTGCCCTTGGGCCAGGGCATACAGCACCCAACGGTCGGTGGAGATGGACTCCCACACGCTGACGAACCTCGTCAACCGGCCTCCCACCGGGGTGCTTCGGCGGGGGCCCGACCCCACGGTCGGTTCAATCTTGTTTGGAGGCCGCCTTACCTCCTTGACCTCCCTGTCGACGACGACGGGCACCACCTTACTTGCCGCGTCCCCTGTAGGCCTCTTGAGACGTAGATCTTGCCGCTTGGCGGTACGTCGAGGAGCCATTGCCTCCGGCGCTCCGAAAGGACGGCCGTCGTTGTTGGATCACTCCCAGTGCCCGGGCAGTCTCCGTGTCTGTCTTGATAGCCTGAAGGGACTCATCAACTGCCTTTCCAAACAGGTTGTTCCCGTTGAAGGGCATGTCCAAAACTTTGGTTTGTACGTCCTGGCAGAAATCCGTCGCCTTGAGCCATCCTCGTCGTCTCAGGCAAACGCTGCTGCCCAACTGACGGAAACCGGTGTCGGCGATGTCCGTTGCCACCGTGATGGCGTGGTCCGAAGCAATCTCACCTTCCTGTATGATTTCAAGGGCCTCAGCCCTTTTGGCGTCCGGAAGGAAGTCCAATAGAGAGGCGATTTTGAACCACAATTCCCTGTCGTAGCGGGCTACGATAGCCATGGCGTTGGCTGCCTTGATAGTCGTCGCTGCGAATGAGATGACCCGTCGTGTCCCGCTTCCTGCCCTCGCCGTCCGGCGGGGAAGTTGATGTCGAGGCCGATGCCCCCCCAGCTTTCTTCTTTGCCGCTGCCGAGACGACCGAATCCGGGGTAGGTTGTGCCCGAAGACACAAGGGGCAGCGTCGGGGACCCGGTACTTCTTCTCGTACCGGTCCCTCTTTGCAAGCGCCGTGGCAGGGTTCTTGAGGAGGGAGAGCCCCTCATCCCAGATGTCATCCAGAAGTGGTACAGCGAGGACCGTCTTCCTTTTAGCCTCACGCCGTTGGTAAAGGAACCCTTCCCTTTTCTTCTCTTCGGGGCAGAGCTGGAAGAGCTCGGATGCCCTGGAAATCATGGCATGGAAGGATCCAATCTCGTCGGGCGGGGACACCCGAGCAGGGGGCGACGGGGGATACGTCCTGTCGTCGACTCTGTCGTCATCTGTACCTGTCGTAGCCGTGTCCGTGCCTGTATCATCCCCGTGGGTAGTTGACCGTGGGGAAGGCAGAGCGGGCCGCAGAGGTGGGAGAGGTGGCGGAGGATGCGTCCTCTTCTTATGCAGTGGACTTTCCGAAGGTCCCGGCTCCGGTTCCCCCGTCGGGTCTGGCTCAGGTACCTCTGTCGGGGGGGAGGGGCAACCTTGTCCTTATCTCCGAGCATAAGGACTGAATTGCTGACAAAATGGCCGCTGAAGTGTCCTGCGGGACCGGAAACTACGGGCGCGAGGGCTCTTGAGGAACCTTGTCGGCGACACCGTCGCTCTCGTCGTCGCCCTCGTCGGGATCCCTCCCGATGGGCTGGGCCTCCTCCACAACTCCGATGAGCTCTTCTTCAGAGGTTGTGTCCGTATCCACGATGGCCACCTGCCCCTCCCCCTCCTTTTCCAACGGGGACTTCGTGGGGGTCTTCTCGATGGGCCTGAAAGATTACTCCCTCCGCGATGGCAGGGAGACTCTGGATCCTGAGGTCGCCTCCACTGGCGTAGCATCCACAGGCTGAGCCAGGGCCGCTGCAACATCCTCAATCGAGGTCTTAGCAGGGTGAATTAAGGCCATCGTCAATTTCTGCACGCCTGGGGCCTTCACCTTGGAGGGGAGGGGGGGGGGAGGGTCCGAGCCTCGCTCCCCCTCTGCCGGAATCTTCGAGATCGACCGGGGCCTCTCCAGAAGCTTCGCCGGGTTCTCGGACTTCCTCTTACCCGAGCCAGAGTGTTGGCTCATGGTTGATGGCGCCGGGGAGGATGCGCCCTGCCTGGCAGCCAAGGAGCCTGATCGTTCGGCGCTCCCGGTGCCCGCGGACTCGCGGTGCTTGGCCTTTTGTTGGGCCCCCGTCGCCGGGGTGCCCTCACAGGACTTAGAAGACCGCTCAGACTTCTTCTCGCCTGACGGGCTCTTACCTTCCAGCCAGTTGGCGAGACGGAGGTGGCGATCCTTCATGGTCTGCTCCGACATGTTCCCACAAAACGCACAGTCCTTCTCCACGTGCGTCTTGTCCTCATCGAGACAGTAGAGGCATAGCGAATGCTCGTCCTCCTTGAACACATTCTGAAGCTGGCATCGAGGGCAGGTCCTGAACAGCTTCCCGGCCGTCGAGCTTCCCTTCTCTTGGGCCATGTCCGGGGTAGGCCTCGGAACTTCTGGAATCCTCCAAAAGCGTAACTCGACGAAATCTTCACCCTTGAGGGGCGTAGAAAACTCCAAAACGGGTCCCCGTTGATCGGATGTAGAAACGGTGGAGCTTGAGGCTCTTTTTAACTGAAAAATGAGATAAATCTCCTGAAAAAGCGCGAAAACGCAGCAAAAGCTCGAGAGCACCAGCACGAGGACTCCCAACACTTGAACGTGCGGTAAAATCTGAGGATGGCTGCCAGAGGCGGGGCTTAGGGAGAGGGCAGTCATTGGCTGGGGGCAGTATGACCCAGAGACCAGTGATTGGTTACTACTAAGAAAGACAGATCAGAAACGAAACTGATACTGGTTTTTTCTATACCGAGGATTCCCGGCCTGACGACGGGGAATATTCATGAGCATGCGAATCCATGTCAGACCCCACGCTGGAGAAGTAAACTTATCGCAGCCTGCCGTCCGTATCCAACTTCAACCAACTGCATCTCAGTAGCAAGAGCTCTAGTATTATCTAAGCTAGACTACTGCAATGCGCTTTACTTAGGAACTTCCTAACACAATATTAATCAAATGAAAGTTATGCAAAATAATGCAGTTATACCAGCATGCAATATCCCTAGGAAACATATTACCACAGCCAGACAGAATTTAAAATGGTTGAACAAGCAAAGAATAGATCTCAAATCACTCTCACTAACACACAAGTGCCTCAATAACCAGACACCCATATACCTCTGACACCTTTTCACGTCACACATCATCACGACCCACTAGAACTGCTCAGTCACATTGTGTCGTCATACCTCGGTTTAACCAACAACGGACGGGGTTAGCTTCCCAATCCTGGCCGCAAAAAAATGTAACTCGCTTCCCATCTCCATAAGAGCAGAACCATTTTTCACAGTCTTCCGTAATAACGTCAAATCTTGTTTTTTGGACCAGGACCATAACCTACCTACTCCATAATCTATGATCCATAACATTACTGACACTACTGTATATATGACTGTACATTGTATATACTATGCCATCATATATACAGATTTATGACTTATTATGCCTTCCTGTATCTTTCATTGTTACGAGCACTAACTTGTAGTGTCTCCTGTCCGCCACTGGCAGACGTCAGGACTGCCACACCTGAGCACAAAACGGCCACCTATATGGGCTGGCACGAAGTCCGCTACACACCTACAAGGAACATCTCTAACATACTACTCCGGACCATAATGTCAAGGCAAATAAAGAGACAGGCGCCTACCATCAACCCAAAAAACACACTCACCTGACTTCCTCAAGCACTCAACATTCATTGCAACACTCACAACAAGGCAACCAGTAGGGCACCGGTCAACCATACCACCATACTTCCTCAAGATGTTGGCCAGATGTATGAGGTAGTTTGAGTGTTTGTATGGATGGGTTCTAACCTAGGCAGTTGAGCATTGTAAGCCTGGGTGGTGGGAGCCAGTGGGTTTCCCTCATGATTTCCCCCTATCTCCTTATGGACTTGATGAGACCTGATTTTTTACTTGTGACTGAAGAACTGGAATAAAGCATCTATGAAGTAAAGAAAAAAAAATTACTTTTAGTGTCATTGTCTGTATATAATGGATTGCTAATTTTAAGACTATAAAATGTAAGAAGAGCGCTCACTTGCCCCAGGGTCTGATTGCAATACAAATACAGTGTGATGCAGTTCACGGTCCCCATCTCTACCAGCTGCCACTGAAACGAAGAACTGGTTTGTTTTCCTTAGTGGCTTTGACTTTTCCAGATAATCGACAACTGCTCTCCTCACATCTAGTGTGGGGAGGCTTCTTTCTGCCATGTTAGTGGGGCTTGAAAAAGGTGGGTAGTTCTATGGACTGATTTACATGGAACTTTGAAATAAATGTAGGCGCAAATCTTGGGCGAGTGCGCAGGACCACCTTTTCTTTGTGAATCGTGACGAAAGGGTCCTGAACTGAAAAGGCTTGCAGTTCACCGACTCTCCTCATTGAGATGATCGCCACCAGGAAGGAGAATGCTTTCATGCTAGCTTTGTGCATTGGTTCAAAGGGAGGCCCCATGTAAGTACAACTTTCAGGTCCCACCCGGGAGCGAGATGGAGCGAGAAGGGGCATGGATCCCCTTTACCACCTCCATAAACGCTTTAATTACTGGAATCTTCCACCACAAAACCTTGTTTTGGGACGTGGTGTATGCTGAAAGCGCTGTTAGGTGGACCTTTAGGGAATTAAAAACCAGACGTCTGTCTAACGGGTAAGTTAGGTACAGGACAATATGTTTTTGTATGCAATCCACAGGATTGATGCCCTGGTTATTACACCAAATAAAGAGTTTCCATTTACTGGAGTAGCAGCGTCTGGTGTTAGGTTTCAGTGCTTCCCAGAGTATGTCCATGCATCTTTGAGGGAGTTGGAGGTGCACAAACTATGACCTCAGGAACCAGGCTGCTAAATTGAGAGTCTGAGGGCATAGATGTAGTGTCTCTCCCTTGTCTTGAGATAGCATGTTGTAAGGGCATGGCAGTTTCCTGGGAGGGGAGACTGACATGGTCATGAGATTGGAGAACCAAGGATGGCGGGCCCACATTGGGGCCACCAGAATCATCCAGACTGGCTCTTGGTGCATCTTGTGCACTAGTCTGTTGAGCAGGGAAATCGGGGGAAAAGCATATACAAATTTCCCTGAGCCCGTTATCCAGAGACCATTCCCCTTGGAGCGGTTCTGAGGGTACCTGGAGGCGTAATCTGGGCATTGTGCGTTATAGAGTTGCGAACAAGTCTATCTCTGGCAAGCCCCAGTCTGCAAAGACGTTGAGTACAATGTCCTTGGGTAGTTGCCATTCAAACTCTACGGGAAGTCCGCCAGAAGATTGAGTTCCCCTGGAACGTGTTGTGACAGGAGAAATATCTAGTGTTTGAGAACCATTTCCATATGTTCTGTGACAGTTTGGAGAGCCCTAGAGCGTGAGTGCCCCCCTGTTTGTTCAGGCAATCCATGGCCCTAGTACTGTCGGTGAGGACTAGAACCGTTTTCCCCTGGAGGTGTGCGTCTGAAAAGGCTTCAGGGCCTTGAACATTGCTAGCAATTCCAACAGGTTTATGTGATTGGATGCTACCGCTGGGGACCACACGCCATGCACAGTCTGTTGAAGGAGGTGAACACCCCCCCACCCCCCCACAGAGGCTTCCACTGCGGGGGTGGTGAAGGTTTTTCCCTGCAGAAAGTTCTCCCTTGACCTCCTCTGACAGCTGACGTCACCGGATGTTATAAGTAGGACGGCACGATGCCTGTAGCCTCAGTTGTCGTTTTTTCCCCAGAACGTGTGGCACCAATCTCCTGTCAGTATGACCACAGAAAGCCTTGCGGGAACGTAAGCTGCAATCGCCTAAGAAATTCTGTAGCGTGGTAGGCAGGGAGGGAGCGATATGGAATACGTCGTTGGACCATCCCATTGAAAGAACGTTACCAGGTAAGGGAGTAACTTGTTCTTCGAAGGGATTGGGTCCTCCGACGTATTCCATATCTATGACAGACTCCCAAAGGAGTACCAACGTAAGGAGGTGGGAAAAGAATTTAGACTTTAAAATCCTAAGAGAGCTTGAAACTCCAGTCGCCCCCCCTGACACATGCGTGAAAGATAGTAAATGGTGTGCCAACATCCAAGCAGCCTTACTAAATAAAATCTCCACACTACAAGAAAAAATCAAAGATAAACAGGACAGCCTGAACCGCGACAACCACGCTCTTTCCCTCACTAAGGCCCCCTTGCCAGACTCTACCAATATCACACCATTCGCATTCTCTCCGCTTACCGTGGCAGAGGTAGAAAATATAATTCTTAGAATTAAACCAACTAACTGCCAAGGTGACCCGTGCCCAGCCCCTACTATCAAGGACTCAGCGCATGAGTTGGCCCCATTCATCACGGCCTTCATCAACTCTTCCTTTCAAACAGGAATTGTCCCGGACAATCTGAAGGACGCTTGGGTTATCCCACTGCTTAAAAAACCTTCCCTAGACCCTAACATTCCCACCAACTTCCGACCTATCACCACTGTACCATTTCTGCTCAAGATCCTAGACCGTGCCGCATACTTTCAGATGCAAAATTACTTGGAAACTAATAACTTGCTAGGTCTACGACAATCTGGTTTCCGCCCCAGACACGGGACAGAGACCGCATTATTAGACCTTAAAACTCAAATCGAGGTTCTAAAGGATCAAGGCAAACTAGCAATGCTACTACTCTTCGACCTCTCAGCCGCATTCGATCTGGTCAACCATCAGATCCTGTGCGAGCACCTCCATTCAGCTGCCAACTTCTCTTCCTCGGCTGCGGCTTGGATCAAATCTTTCCTGAGCAACAGATCCATGAGAGTCTTTGCCCCATCCGCAGCCGCGGACCCTTCCCCGATTCACTGCGGCGTTCCTCAGGGATCTTGTGTGTCACCTACACTTTATAACATTTTCACGAAACCACTCTTTGATGTGCTTGACTATCTGGGTGTCTCCTATACTAACTATGCGGACGACACCCAGATACTCATCCCCATTCACTGGTGATTATCTAGGTGACACCAAGGCCCTTAACGACGTCTACTTGGTCATCCAAGCCTGGATGGCCCAACATCAGTTGTGCTTGAATGATGACAAGACGGAGCTCCTGATCTTGGGCACTGCACAACGCCTGAGCAGACTAGAGCCATCCTATCAGTCATTCAACATAGATGGTAATATCATTCGTGTCTCAAAAGACACCAAAACGTTAGGTTTCTACCTTGATGCCACACTCTCATTAACCCGACAAACTAATGCTGTCAGATCTGCGTCTGCATACACATGCAAACTTATCGCAGCTTGCAGACCATTCCTCACTACGTCTAACAGCGTTCCGCTAGCGAGAACCCTTATTATGGCTAAAATTGATTACTGCAGTGCTCTCTATCTTGGCACCAGCCAAGAGAACCTGAACAGACTTCAAACGACACAAAACAACGCCATTCATGCCGCTCTAAACATTCCCCGACACCACCACATCACAGAAACCAGAAGTAAGTTAAATTGGCTACCTGTCAAACAAAGAATTTCACTCAAAACACTCGCCCTTACGCACAAATGCCTAGCCAACAAAGCCCCGATCTACCTTGGTAGTCGACTGTCGCGCCACTCTACCTCCCGACCTCTAAGAACAGCCCAATCCCACTGTCTAGCGATCCCCAGATTTAAATTGCAAAAAGCAGGGGGCTCAAGTTTCCCCGTCTTAGCTTCCAAGTTATGGAACTCCCTCCCTGTTTCAATTAGAGCGGAAGACTCTTTCAATACCTTCAAAGCCAATACTAGATCTTGGCTTTTCAACCAGCTTTAAGGCCGGCTTTGCGCTTCTTCCTGACCTACCCTGACTTGCCGACCGCTATTATCACCTATCGGCACTGAAACTACTGTACATATGTATATAAGATCCTCTTGTAAATGTATATAATGATTCTATGTTATACCTGCACCCATGTGTAAATGTTTAATGATTCTCTGTTATGCCTGCATATCTGTAACCTTGTACAAATTGCGCCCTGATGCCTCCGGGCCTGTTGGTTTGCGCGTTATAAATAAATAAATACAAATAGACTATACAAATTTAGAATGCCCAATCAAATTGCAGAGTAAAGGACCGCCTTGCCAAAGGCCAGATCCTGCCCCCAGATAGAATCGAGGGAGTAGTGACGTACAAAAGTATGTACCGAAGCCCAGGTGGCTGCATCACAGATGTTACGAATGGGAACACCCCTCTGCAGGGCAGTAGAGGCAGCCATACCCCTGGTAGAATGGGCCCATAAGCCTACCAGAGGGTCCTTACCCGCCAAGCGGTAACATTCGGAAATTGCCAAGATGATCCATCGAGACAAAGTCTGCTTAGTAACAGCTTGTCCCAATCGCCTTCCAGCGTAACCAATAAAGAGTTCATTGTCCACTCTGACCCGGGACATGCGTGAAATGTAGAAGCTTAAAGCTCTCCTAGGATCCAGCCTATGGAGCCTCTCCTCTTCCTTACCAGGATGTGGAGGAGGATAAAATGCCGGAAGAATAACCTTCTGGCTTAAATGAAATTCCGACACCACCTTCGGAAGAAAGGAAGGACGAACTCTAAGGCCAACCCTGTCCTTATGAAACAAAGTGAAGGGTGACTTAACTGAAAGTGCCTGTAACTCACTCACTCTGCGAGCGGAAGTGACCGCAACTAAAAATAGTTTTTTTTTTTTAAACTTTGGTTTTATTGGCATTTTAAAGAATATAACAAGCAGGCAGTGTTTGTAATCCTCAGTTGTTCACGATGCACTTGCCCAGCAAACTCCCCCCCCCACCCAACCGCCCCCCCCCCTTCAAACCCCCCCTCCCTCCACCCCTCGTTTTACCAACTCGAACCATGACATAGGGAGATTTGGACTTTTCTTTTGCGTCCATTACTTTGGTAGTGAGTGTGAGCGTCGGCATTCTCTGGTGGCCGACGGCCGACCGAATGTCCCCGGGCCGTGGTCGCCCATTCCGTCCATGGGGTCCCTGGTACTTTATGGTACAGTCTTTCGGCTTAGTCCCCCCGAGCCCCACTCGGCCCCCCTCAGGCATCAGTGCACATCCCATCCCCAGGCCTCCCTTACCCCCTGCCAATTTTCAAGGAATGGCCCAGAATCATTGTTCACCATGGCCGTTAGTTTGTCCATTAAAAACAAGTTTTTCAATTTCTTTAGCCAGTCAGCCTTGGACGGGGTCTCCGGGCTCTTCCATTTCTGTGCCAATGCCACTCTCCCCGCCCGTAGCATCGTTTCCCACATTCTGGGGTACCTGTAGAGGTCCGAGGTCTCTGGCGGGAGGCCCAACAGCACCGTCAGGGGGTCCTGGGGAAGCAGTTCCTCTGTGACCTCAGCCATCCAGCCCCTCACCTCTGCCCAGTATGCTTGCACCTTCGGGCAGTGCCACCACATGTGGCCTCGTGAGCCCCTCTGGCCGCAGCCCCTCGGGCAATCGGGGGACACCGCCGTAAACATTTTAGACAGTTTCACAGGGTCCCTGTGCCATCCCTGCAGGATCTTAAAGTTATGTTCCATATCTGCCGTGTACAAATTACCGTGAAAAGCAATTTTGAAGATCCTTGCCCAAGCGTCTTCCGAAATCACCTCCCCTGCGAGGTCGTTCCAATATGAGCGAAAGCCCCTCCGTTCTACCAAATTCACAGTGTTGAGGATTCTATACATTCCGGAGACGGCTCCCTTTCTTGAGGTCGCCATATCAAGGAACCTCTCAAAGGGGGTCAACTGCCTCCTCAAGTTCTCTCCCCATGATTGGTCGCCGAGGATTCCCTTCAAGCGTAGATACTCAAACACGGAAAGAGACCCCCGCCCAATGGCGTCCCTTAGGTCCTCATAGGGCAGGAATTCCCCCTCCCGGAACAGCTGTCCCGCCCACTCCAGACCCGAATCAGACCATGCCTGCGCCTTGGAAAAACCCCTGTTACCTAATCTGAACGGGTGTCCCCAGAGAGAGGACATTGGGGATGGCCACGTCGTTAGGTGCGCCGTCTGGGGGCCCTCCCTCCAGACTGCCCAAAGGACGCCCAGGGTGGGATGGGATTTCAATCTGTTCGGGATGAACTTGTGTGGCGCCCAGAGAAGATCGCGTACCTTGAGGGGGTGAGCGTCCATGTCCTCCAGGTAAGACCAGTAGGTGCCCATCCCCTCCCTCATGTGCTCCAGGAGGACTCGCAACTGGGCGGCTCGGAAATAGAGCTGGAAGTCAGGCAAGCCGAACCCTCCCTCCTCCCTCGGCAAGGTCAAGACCGCCCTCGCAGTCCTCGGGGTCCTACCCTGCCAGATAAACTCTCGGACCGCATTCTGTAGTGTCCTCATGAGGTGGTCGGGAATGTTGGATGGAAGAGAGGTAAAGAGATACAGCAGGCGCGGCAGCACGTTCATCTTTACTGCCGTCATGCGGCCGTACCAAGACAAGATCATAGAGCGCCACCTCCTGAGGTCCCTGGTAATGCTAGCCAGGGCCGGGTCGTAGTTAGCGGGGGACAGTTGGGATAAGTCTCTGGTGAGGAGGACTCCCAGGTAGCGTATAGAAACCCTGCCCACTGTGATCCCATGAAAAGTTCCCACGGGGTCCAGAGCCGGATCGTTTACCCGCATGGGGAGAAGGACCGATTTGGAAGCGTTAATTTTTAGCCCCGAGAAGTGCCCAAATGCTTTCACCAGGGACAGGAGGGGGGGAGGGAGGCTCCGGGGTCCACCAGGTACGCCAGGATGTCATCGGCGAACAGGGAGAGCTTGAATTCCACCTCCCCCCTCATTATCCCTCTGATCTCCGGGTGCGACCTCACCGCTATGGCCAAGGGTTCCATCATAAGGATATACAACAGGGGGGACAGTGGACAACCCTGTCTCGTGCCCCGAGAGAGGAAGAAGGGGTCCGACAGCCTGCCGTTCACTTGTACCCTGGCCTTCGGAGCTCTGTAAAGAGCCGTCACCCAACCCCTGATGTGTGCACCGAATCCCATTCTCTAGAGGAGTAGCTCCATATATCGCCATTCGACCCGGTCGAACGCTTTCTCCGAGTCCAGAGAGAGGAGGCTCGCGTCAAGATCGGAGTTCTGGGCGTGGTGGATCAAGTTTATAGTTTTACGGATGTTGTCTGAGCCCTGCCTACCCCTTACAAACCCCACCTGGTCTCCATGGATCAGTGTCGGCAGAATCTTCTCCATCCGTTTCCCAATGATTTTGGCAAGGACCTTGACATCAATGTTTAGTAGAGATATAGGGCGATATGAGGAACAATCAGTGGGGTCCTTACCTTCCTTGGGAACGACGACAATTATGGCCTCCATCATGGAGTCCGGGAGGGTCCCCCCCTCTAATACTGCATTGAAAACCTTTGCTAAGTGTGGGGCCAGAGTAGAGCGGTACCGTTTATAGAAGGACACTGTGAAGCCATCTTCCCCAGGTGAGGTCCCATTGCCCACCTCCTCCTCGGTCACCAGCCCCTCCAGTCCCTCGGCCATCTCCCCGGACAGGGTCGGTATCCGGACCGAGTTGAGAAACCCCTCTATCTCCTCTTCCCGCCCGTCACATTCCGAGGTATAGAGTTTTTCATATCATCTCCGGAAGGCCTCTCCTATGTGGGGAGTGTCATGGTCCCCTCCTCACTCCTCACTGCCTTTACCATTCTTTCCCTCTGGACCTCCCTCAGTTTCCAGGCTAGGATTCTGTCCGCTTTGTCCCCCTTTTCGTAATACTTCTGCTTGACCAGTTGGAGGCCTCGCTCCGTTTTGTGTAGGAGGAGGTCTCGCAGCTGGAGCCGATAGTCGGCTAGTGATTCGAGCCGACCGTGATCCAAGGGGGCCGCTCGGGGCCCCACCGGTTGCAGTTGGGCAATTTTCCCCCTCAGGGCTTTCTCCTGGGCTTCCCTCACTCTTTTGGCCTGAGCGCTCATTTTAATGAGAGAGCCCCTTATTGTGGCCTTGAAGGCGTACCATAGGGTGTGTGGGCCCACCTCGCCATTGTCGTTAAATTCAAAGAATTCCGTAATAGCCTCTAGCACCTCCTGGGCACGGACCTCATCTTTCAGCAGGGAATCGTTACATCTCCATCTTCCTCTGCGGTCACTTAGCCAGCCCCTTGCAATGGTGGTTCGAACCAGGTCGTGGTCCGACCAGGGGACGGGGTCGACTTTGTGGCCCGAGACATACGAGTGCAGGGACTCGTCCACCAGAATGTAGTCAATTCTAGAAAAGGACGAGTGGGTGGACGAATAATATGTGTAGGAAGGAGTACCTGTTCCGGGGGAGGGGAGTGTGTCCACCAAGCCCAGCTCTGCGTTAACCTTCCGGAAGGACCGGGCCATGTGGACATCCGTGGGCCTGGAGAGCTGAGGGCCAACACGCCTTCTGTCTAAGTCGGGGTCGATTACCATGTTGAAATCACCGCCCACCACCAACCCCCCCCGGACAAAGAGCTTGAGTTTCTCGGCCACTCGCTCCCAAAACTGGGCCTGGCCCTCATTGGGACCGTAAATCCCCGCCAGGGTGAGCGGTGAGCCCTGTAGGGATCCTCGCACCAGCAGGAATCGGCCTTCCGGGTCTTTCACTATTTCCTCTTTTACAAAGCCCACGTTTCTCCCCAGAAGGATGGCCACCCCCCTCTTCTTGGACCTGTGGGACGCGCAGAACACCTCTCCTATACCCCCCCCCCTCATCGTGGGTTCCTTTCCTCTTGCCTAGTGAGTCTCTTGCAGGAAGAGGATATCAAGACCGGCCCGTCTGAATTCTCTAGTGACCAGGGACCTCTTTGTGGGGGTGTTCAGGCCCCGTACATTGAGAGTGCCCACCCCCAGGGCCGGCAGACCCTCAGCCGTCATCTAGCGGCTCCGCTCTCCGTGTCGGCTCACCTACACCACCTATGTTTGGATACTCCCATGGTTGGATCCTTTGCAGATCCCCCCCTTCCCCCCCCCGCTTCCGGGGGGCCTGTAACTATTCCCCAACTGCCCCCCGGACCCCCCCAAACTGAAACCCCCCAACTCACGCGTTAACCCCCTCCCCCCTCCCCGGCGTCCAGCCAAGTTGTCCCGCCATATCTGGCTTTTGGCCGAACCACCAGCCCGCTCCCCTGGCCGGGCCGATCGTTTTGGAAGCTGTTCCCCCCTGAGCCCCCCGGGCCCCCCAGGGCCCCACCCCTTCAATACATCCCGTATACTTGCTGTTCGTCGGGGCGTAGGAATCGGTACACCCACATGCACCTGACTGAGCTGTCCCAACCTGTGTGCAGCGATCCCTTTCTTAGTCATCCGGGTGTCTCCTCTCCCCGTCTTTAGCCGGTGAAGGCGTATTCATTTTTCTGAACTTTCGTGCGCCGGTCCGCCTCCTCCTTTCCCCCCGACGGGCCGGGTCCACTAGGTCCTGCCCTCTCCGGCCCCGACGGGCCCCTCCGGTCATTCGTGTCCGTCGCATACTCCAGCAGGGCTCCCCGGATGTCCTCTTCAGTAACCAAGGTAGTTCTTTGGCCCATGTATTCGAAAGTCAGGGAGAAGGGGTAGCCCCATCTGTATCGTACTCCCCTCTCCTTGAGTAACTGCGTGAGCGGGCGACACATTCTCCGCTTGGCTAGCGTGTAGGCGGAAAGGTCTTGGAATATTGAGACCTGAGCATTGTTGTAGGTGATATTTCTGGCCTTCCTGGCTTCCTCCAGCACCTTCGTTTTCTCCGAGTAGTAGTGGAACCTGACCAGTATCGACCGGGGGCCCCCCGGTCTGCCCCCCACCCTATGCACCCTGTCGAACGTAGGTTCTGTGGTCATCTCTTCGGCGAATAGGAGGGTGATGATGTCCCGCACTGCTCTGATGACGTCCCTCTCTGTCTCTCCTTCCAACTCCGGCACCCCGAAGATTCTGAGGTTATTCCTTCTCTCCCTATTCTCAAAATCGTCCATCTGTCGGGCTCTCTCCTCTTCTCTCTTTTCCAGGGCCTCCAGCCTCACCTTAAATTGTATGTCTTGGGTCACTGATGAGGATTGATTGGTCTCAACCTGGAGTAATCTGTCTTCGACCTTTTCCACCCTCTGGTCAATTTTCTCGAGTTTTTGGGCTATGTCAGAGCGCATGTCCCTGATTTCTTGTAGGATCGAGGCGAAGCCCCTCTCCATAGCTGACGGTGGGGGAGCCGCATCCTCCGACTGGGCCATGGTTCTTTTGAGGCCCAAACCGTTGTTGCCCCTCTTGGCTTCTTGAAAGCGGTACCCCTGCAAAGTCTCTCTCCAGCTCATCCGGTGTGTGACCCGAGGGCAGGGGGTCCGCCTTTTGCGCCCCCCTCGGGGGGGGGGGGGAGGCCCCCCCGGCACGGGCCGCAGGCGCTTCCGTGAGATGGGCCCCGTGCCTCGGGGAGCAGGCTTCACCTCACTGAGGGCGGGCACACGCCCCACCGTCGCCCGGCGGGGGCCTCACACCCTATATCGGGGTCACTGTGGCCAGCCGGGGCCCGTCACTTCTTTTTTTTTTTCCCCCCCCCGCGGACCCGAGCCCTGGGACCCTCGACGGGGGGGGGGGGGGTTGCAGCTCCTGTCCCCCTGTCCCCCTTACACTTAGGATTGATCCCCACAGTGGGGGGGGGATCCTTCCGGGCGGGCACTCGCCCCACCGTCCCTCGGCGGCGGGGGCCACTCACCCGGGTAGCAGCTAGAGGAAGGGGGGGGGGGGGGCGGTGCTCGAGCGCACCCCCTCACCTCCGATCCCCGGCACGAATCCACAGCCTCCCCATGGGGGCCCGCTCCCGCCGCCCGCGGATCCTCAGTTTCGGCGGGGGAGGGGGGGGCCCGTCCTCCGCAGTGGCCGGGCCCGGAGGCGCGAGAGGGGCTCCGGCGCACCCCAACGGGGGTTTGCTCTGGGACCACGTCGTCCCGTCTCCGCTCCCCGCTCCCAGCACTGGTCTCCGGCTCCAGTCGGGGGTGGCTTGCACTCCGCCCGCCTCTGCCGCGTGTCGTCCGGAGATACGCCAGAAGGCTGCACTGCCCTGCTGGTTCTGCGGCGGGGCGGGCCGCGTATCTTGCCTTCCCGCGGCTCACGCGGGACTCGATCTCGAGCTTCCCGGGGTCCGCAGACTCCGTTCTTTCGCTGCGGGGGTGCCCGGGGGGTCAATTGACTGGAAAATTCGTGTGGGGCTCCGGGGGGGTTGCAGGGGGGGGCTCAATACCCTCTGACAGACCGGATCCGGCGGGAGCGATGCGATCAGGCAGCCATTGCCTGTGCGCCCCCTGGTGGCCTCCCTAAAAATACAGTTTTAAGTGTTAACAGTCTCAAAGGGAGCATGCATTAGAAACTTGAGAACAAGGTTCAGATCCCAACAGGGCATCTGGAAAGGTGACGGAGTGAACACATTAGTGTGCCCTTTCAGAAACTGAGAAATTAAAGGGATTTTAAAATAAGAACACTCCTCAGACGGGCGCTTAAATATAGACAGCGCCGCCAGGTAACCTTTAATGGTACCAACTTGCAGGCCCTTGTGGGCCAAAGAAAGCAGAAAAGACAGAACAGGAATGTGTCATGAAAAAGGATCCACATTCTGAACCCTGCACCAGTCGCAGAACTTTCTCCAACGGCAACGGTACAGGGACTGTTGCCGGCCGTCTGGCCGAAAGCTACACCTCCATCACGTCTTCAGGGAGGTCCCAATCCTTATACCTCAACCTTTCAGAAGCCAAGCGCGAAGGTTGAGGGATCTGACCTCTGGATGGAGAACCTGACCCCCCCTGCCTTGAGAGCAGATCGTCTCGATAGGGAAGACAACGTGGAGGGCAGATGGACAAGTACAGAAGGTCCGGGTACCACGTCCTCCAGGCCCATGCCGGAGCAATGAGGATCATCCGGGAACCAAACCTCCGCAGCACTTGCGGAATGACGGGGACTGGAGGAAACGCGTACAGCAGCGGGAAGGACCACTCCACCACGAACGCGTCCCCTAAGGCTCCACTTGGAGGAAATTCCCGCGAGCAGAACCTTTCGCACTTCCGGTTGACACTGGAGGCGAAGAGATCCACTTGAGGGGTCCCCCAAACGGCAAAGATCTCCAGGAGAATCTCCTGAGCAAGCTCCCACTCGTGAGAGATCATGCTCTGCCTTACTCAGAGCTTCCGCTGTCTCGTTTTCGTCTCCGGCCAGATGAACTGCCGAGATCGAAATGTCCTGCTGGATGGCCCAGAACCAGAGCTGCATCACCTCCCTGCACAGAGGAAGTGACTCTGCCCCCCCCCCTTCTTGTTGAGGTAGTGCGTGGCCACCGTGTTGTCCGTCAGAATTGGGACATTCTTTCCTCGCACAGTCGTCAGAAAAGCCTTCAGGGCAAGCCTGACGGCCCTCAGCTCCAACAGATTGATATGAAGTCTGGACTCCCACGGAGACCAACGACTGCTGACTGTCAAATCGTTTGGCATGCGCTCCCCATCCCGTGAGGGATGCGTCTGTCACCTCCGGCCATGGTAGCCAAAACGGAGAACCCCTTCATCGGATTGCTTTCGACGGCCCACCACAGAAGATCCTGGGCGACCGCGGGCGGCACCTGAACGGGGACCGACATCCTGCCGGAAAGCTGTGTACACTGGAGCTTGAGAGCCCATTGCAGAGATCTCATCCACAACCTGGCCTCTGGCACCAGAAGAATGCAGGATGCCATGAGGCCGAGCAACCTCAAGAACTCTAACGCTGGGAGACTCTGGGCATGTCGAAACTTGTGCACCATCTGCGGAATGTGGTGAGCCCTCACCTGGGGAGGAAAACACTGCCCCAGGGACGTGTCGAGCACTGCTCCGATGTACTGGAGCCGCTAAATTGACGTCAAGTGGGACTTCTTTAAGTTGAGGGAGAAGCCCAGCTTGTGAAGGGAGTGGCAGGTGACGGACAGATGATCCAGGACTTGCTCGGGAGAGTGCGCCCTGATCAACCAATCGTCCAGGTAGGGGTAGAATTGAATCCCCGCTTTCCTGAGATACGCTGCCACCAACACCATGAGCTTGGTGAAAACCCTTGGGCGGCGGTCAATCCGAACGGCAGGTCGCGAAACTGAAGGTGCGAGTCGCCAAACGCGAACCTCAGGTACTTCTTGTGCTTGGGATGGATCGGCACATGAAAATAAGCGTCCTTGAGGTCGAGAGACACCAATCAGTCCTGAAGTTGAAGGGCCTGGAGGACTTGAGAAAGAGTAACCATCTTGAACTTGTCCTGCCTGAGGAGTTTGTTCAAATCGCGCAAGTCCATGATGGGTCTCAATCCCCCGTCTTTCTTCGAAATCAAAAAATAAGGGGAATACCATCCCTTGTTCCTCTCCGCTACAGGTACCAGGTCTATGGCGCCTTTCTCCAGCAGGGATTGAATTTCCTGCGCAAGGAGCGGATCCAGACTCTTCAAAGAGATTCCCTGGTGGATTGTCGTGAGGCCTCTGCCGGAAAGGAAGACAGTAGCCGTGGGCTATGATCTCCAGAACCCACACATCTGAAGTAATGGCACGCCATTCTACAAGATGCTTTGCCAGCCTTCCCCCCAACCGGTGAAGCATGGGCTTCATGACTGAGCTGAAGTGAGTGCGGCGTTGCCTGAGGGCAAAGAGGCAACTGCTCGCGTGGCCTTGGCACCTCGAGTACCTGGTTTTCCACCTCTGGTACTCCTACTGTTGCCCCTTTGACTTGCAGCTCCTCTCGCTTTACTAAAGGATGAGTAAAAACGAAAGGAACCTCCCCTCCATTGCTGTCCCCACGATGAAAAGGCGGAGGTTGGCGGACTGCAGCGCCCAACGACTTTGCTGCAGCTTTGGAGGTCTGCAACCTCTCAAGGCTCTTGTCAGCCTTGCTGCCAAAAAGATGTTCACCATCAAAGGGCATGTTGAGGAGCCTGGCTTGCACATCAGGAGCAAACCCCGACTTCCTCAACCACGCAAACTTGTGTATTACAGTGCTCGCCACCATGGACCGGCTGACACAGTCTGCCATGTCCAAACCCGACTGAACGGACTCACACATGGCATCCTTGCCATCCTGAATAATAGCAAGAAAACCATCCCGTTCGTCCCCTTCGGGAATATGTTCAGCCACTAAGGAAATACAGTTCCACAGAGTGTGCGTGAAATGTGACAAGGCACATATGGAATTGGCCGCCTGAAGAAAACACTTTCTTCGCCCAGCCATCAAAACGCTTGTCGTCCCTATCAGGAGGCATGGTAGGATATGACGCCTGCTTTGCTGGTGCCGTAGCCGCCTGCACCACCAAACTCTCCAGAGTGGGGTGCGTGGTCAAGTAGCAGGGGTCACTACTGGCTGGGCAGTATTTTCGCGGCAAAGACTTGCCCACTGCCGGGAGACTCTCCGGAGCAGTCCAAGCCGCTGCCACCCTTCTTTGCAGAGTCATATGGAATGGCAGTACCGGGTCAGTGGGTGGACCTTGGTCGAGGATATCCGTCAGGTCATCCTGCACAAAATCAACTGGGGGCGCCGACCACCCCAAGTAGTCCGTGACCATCGACGTAAGGCGCCGGTACGATGACTCGGCATTGGGTGCCAAGCTCAGGCCTACAGAACTCCACCTCCGGAGAGGTGTCGTCATGCAGTGACTGACGCAGGTCCTCAATCTGGCTATGACCAGAAAGAATCGCATCTGGTACCGTGTCAGGAACCAACCCATCTTCAGAACCATCTTCCACCTCGGAAATATACTCCATAGGCTGGAAAGTGGGCATTGAATAAGAGAGAAAGACATGTTTTGCCTTGGCCAGAGCCTTTCTAGGGGGTTCCCCGTGCCACGGGGTACCTCCAACACCACAGCCTCGCAAGGCATTGAGGGCATCGGCGTCGTCTGAATCGGCATCAACGTCGAGCGCGGTGCCGACGGCGTCGACACAGGCCACGAGGGCGGAGCCCCGAGCGTGTCCTTCGACAGCCTGGGCGCCGATGTCGTCGACTTCCTCGGAGGTGGAACCTCGAGAGAGTCCGTCGACGACCTTGGCGCCACCAGCATCGACGTCTTCTTCGAAGACTTCACAGGTGCACACGGTCTCAAGGGTGTCGAGGACCGGGACCTGGAACGGGCATGACTAGAACAATTTCCCTTGTCCGAGCGGGACCTCTCCCGCGAATCGTGCCAACCACCCGAGCCCGAAGGCGTACGAGCGGTGTCTTTAGTACGGTCACGGCCGACCCCTCTCGTAGGAGCGACCGAACCAGAGCCCTGCGATTCTAGAATCGCCAACATGGTCTTCCTGAAGGAAGCCCATTCCTCCATAGAGGAACGCTTGGTGGGATAAGAAACCTGCCGACGGGCAGAGTCCTCGGATGAGGACGGGGAAGGCGACCGATGACGGCGCTTCCGGGAGTGCCACGAATAGGCAGAGGAGTGGCGGGACCCACTCTGGGTCCGAGACCCCCTGGACCTACGACTACGATGCGGAGAGTCGCCCCTCGAATCGTCCGTTGAAAGCCCAGTGGACCTTGCCTTCCGGGGCTTGGACACCTTACCGACCGACAGCTTCTGCTTACGTTCCCGCAAGGCCTTGGACGTAAGCTACTGCCAGTCGACACAATCATCCGTGTCCTGGGCCTCCCCGAGGCACCAGAGGCAGGCGTTGTGCGAGTCCATCACCGACATCTTGGACCCGCAGTCCCCACACTTCTTGAAGCCCAGAGGAAGAAGAGGAAGACATCCCGATAGTTTACTTCACAAAACGAACAGTTTCGAAGAACCGAAAGAACAGAAACTCCAAAGAGTCGAGGCACGCCGAGATCTCCGAAGCGAAAACGTTCGTGGAAAAAATGGAAATGAGGCTACGGGCGTTGTGCGTCCTACTTATAACATCCGGTGACGTCGGCCGTCGGAAGAGGTCCGAGGATGGCGTATCGACGTCATTGACGCAGGACGCAGAAAGATTTTCCGAAGCAGCACAGCTGTGGTGATTACTGTCAGATATGGAATACGTCGGAGGACCCAATCCCCTCGAAACGGTTTTACTTGGCTGGGGTCTAGACTGGACTTTTTCTCCTTGATCGAGAAGCCTAGGCTGAAGAGATGTACTGTCTTCTGTGTATTTATTAGGCAGGTTCTGTACAAACCCCCTGTTATGAGCCTGTCGTCGAGGGAAGGATAGACTGGAATGAATTGCGTGCGCAGGTGAGCAGCTACTACCACCAGTACCTTTGTGAACAAACGTGGAGCTGAGGCGATGCCAAAGGGAAGGACCATGAACTGATAGTGGGTATCCTCCATCATGAACCTTAGGTACTTTGTGTGCAAGCAACATTGAAATATGAAAGTATGCATCTTTCATATCCAATGTGGCCATGTAATCCCCCTGCATCAGCAGAGGGATTACTTCCTGCAATGTTGTCATTCAGTCTTTTGGCGGATTGACATATTTGTTCGCTGGGCGCAGATCTAACACGGCGCATGGTGAGATCCTTTTTGGGTACAAGGAAGTACGCTGAATAAATACCCTTGTTTACTTGGTGAATGGGGACGACTTCTACGGCAACCTTTTCCAGAAGGATCTGCACCTCTTCCAGCAGGATTTGGAGGTGTGCTGGCGATAGGCGTCTGTTCTTAGGCAGGTGATATCGAGGTGGCCGGTGGAACTCGATGCAAAAAACATGGGAGACGGTCTTACCAAATAAGTCGGACTCCTCTTTGGGTTTATCATCAGGGAGGCCCGAGTCTCTGGCTTGAACCCTGAATCTTTCAGCCAGGCGTGTCTATTGAGGAGGGTCCCTTGTGCCCGAGTGCGTCCCGCAGTTTCAGCAGCATCTAGTGTGTTCTGTAAAATATTATGGGTCACCTGTCTACCCTCAGTGACGACCGCCAGCAGGCATGATCCCGTGGGTTCAGGGACCTGTGGAGGCCTTCTTGGAGGAGACCCCATTGTAAGTCGCTGTAACTATCAAGAAGGTCAGAGGCCTTAATTCGCCCTCTAAAAGGTCCTTGGTACTCTGCAAGTTCAAGAGGGCCAACCTTGATTGGATGTGCCTCCAGGAAACCCACTGGAGGGGGCGGTGAACCCAAATTACGCTCCTGGGAAGTGGGGGATGCAAATATGGCCTCAGATGTCAAGAAAAGGCGTGGAGTTGCAGTCGTGGTATCAACCAGACTGGGTTTCACAGTAGAATCTGTACTGTCCGACTGCAATGGGAGGTATGCATTTGCAAAGGGCCTGCTGATTTGTATTAAATTAACGATAGGTTCAGTGTACGCACCAAATGTGCACCAATGTGAATTCTGGGAGAGGGTCTGGGACATGTTAATTGGATTCATCAAGGGTCATCTGGTGGTGGGGGACTTTAACATGGTGTTAGACCCATTAAGGGACCGTAAGAGGATGGGGGAGAGAAATGAGCAGGGCAAACTAACGACTCAGAACACTTTAAAGAGGTAAACGATGTGCTGGGGCTATGCGATTCCTTCCTACCAATGCCAGAAGGTGCCATGCCATTTTCCTTTTATTCTGCGGTACACGACTCCTCACGTATAGACCTCGTTCTGGTGGACTCAACCTTAAGAGGAACACATCCTGGAATACAGGGTAGCTCCCATCCTGTGGTCGGACCATGATATTGTGAGGGTTTCAGTGGAAATGGGGGGCGGTCGGGAATCTCAGGGCCATGGGGGAACTGGAGATGTAATAACGTCTTGCTAAAGGACAGGGCAGTGCAACAGGAACTACTTAGGGAAATTAAGGTGCATTTCCTCTTCAATGATACCGGAGAGGTGGGATCCAATCAGTCTGGGAGGGCTTTAAGGCAACTATTCGGGGGACCATCATGAGAATAGGCTCCAAGAAAAAGAAAGAAGGGGGAGGGGGAAGGGAGAGCTCACGCTGCAGGAAAATGGAGCAGATACAGCCGGGGGTGGCCCAAGGGAAACAATATTTTGCCTTCCAAGGCGAAGGAGTTGTAACAATATAAGACACAATTGAAGGCCATCCTGATGCAGGATACGGAAAAAAGAAAACGTCTGTTCCTCAAGCAGAAATACCACGAGAAGGGGGACAAGGCAGACTGGATCCTAGCCTGGAGATTAAGAGAGGAGAGAGAAAGGACCACCATAGGGGCCATTAAGACGGTGGAAGGCAGATCTGCATATGACAGAGGGCATTGGAAGGGAATTTGTTTGTTTGGTTATTTTGTATAGCGCTCCAGACCCAGGAGTAAAAGGGTGCTTGCAGTGACAGGTTACAGAAGTACAATATATACAGGTTATGCAGTTAAAGAAAAAGGGTAATACACAATATACAACATATACAAACAGTGATATTTAGAGCCAACGGTTGAGCCCATATATGGTATGTACAATAAATACAATTGGTGCTGTGCTTAGTCTGTCTTGGGAGTGGTTTTATCCAGTAGCCAGCTAATGACTAGTTTCCTGAACTGTTGGAAGGATTTGGTCGCTTTGATGTTCAACGGCAAGGTGTTCCAAAGTTGAGGGGCAAGGACCGTGAAACTTGAGCCGCCGGCTCTCTTAGAGGTATATCTGGGCACATTGAGGCAGAGAGTGTTGGACGATCTAGTAATTCTGATGCTCTGCTTCAAAGTGAGTTTGTTAGTGAGATAGGTGGGGGAGCTAGGTGGTTTAGGGCTTTGTAGGTGAGGCAGAGGGTTTTTAAGTCGATTTTTTGTTGAATGGATAGCCATTTGCAGGAAATTCTTATGTGGGATATGTGCTCTCTCCTAGGGATGTTTAGTGCTGCTCGCAGCGCGTTGTTCTGGAGAACCTGAGTTTATTAATTATGACTTGGTTGGCTCCTAAGTAGAGGCTATTGCAGTAGTCAAGCTTCAATTGTATGAGGGCCCTGGCCAGTGTAAGGCAGCTATTTGTGGATAGGAAGGGTCTGCAGGCCCTAATTAGTTTCCCAGTGTAGGCGGTGGCTGAGGCTGTCATGTTGACTTGTTTAGAGAGGTTGGTATTTGCATCAAGGTAGAAACCTAATGTTTTCACGTTTTTAACAACTGGGATGATGTTACCATCGATGATGAAATTGTAGTCCGGACTAAGTTTTAGTAGGTTGTTGGTCGATCCGACTAGGAGGAGCTCAGTCTTCTCATCATTCAGGCAGAGGCCGTGTGTGGCCATCCATGCCTGAATGATAGAGAAGATTTTGTTGATCCTAGTGGCGTCGTCATTGTAGTTGCCAGTGATGGTGAGGAGTATCTGGGTGTCATCTGCGTAGTTGGTGTAGGTGACACCCAGACAGTCCAGTTTATCAAAGAGAGGCTTTGTAAAGATATTATAGAGGGTGGGGAGGACACAAGATCCTTGTGGGACACCGCAGGTAATGGGGATGGGGTCTGCAGAAGCCGTGGGTGAGAAGACTAATGGTCCTGTTGGCTAAGAAGGATTGTACCCACACGACAGCAGAGGGGGTGAAGTGGGCAGCAGATGAGAGGTGGTTGCAGAGTATTTGGTGGTCAACCAGGTCGAAGGCTGCCGAGAGGTCCAAAAGGAGTAGGATAGCTGCTTTGTTTTTGTCCTTGGTGTCATCAATCTGACTTAAGGTCAACAAGGGCAGTTTCTGTACCATGTTGAGGTCGAAAGCCAGATTGATGCAGGCCTAGCAATGGATTGGACTCTAGGTAATCTTGAATTTGGGAGTAGGCAACTCTGTCAAGGATTTTTAGGAGGAAGGGCCCGTGGTGATAGGCCTATAGTTGGTAGGGATGGCAGGGTCGAGGGATTGTTTTTTTTTTTAGAAGGGGGAGAACCCATGACTGTTTCAAGTTGTTGGGTACAGAATTGGACGAGAAGCGAGAAGAATAGGTCTATGAGTTTGGAGATGAAGGGGGATAGGTCCCTCGCAGCATCTTTGATGATCTGGGCGGGGCAACTATCCCCTTTGCAGTTAGAAGGTTTGAGGGATGTTATAATTTTTTGGACTTCGGGAATAGTGACCATTTTGAACGTAAAGCCGGGTGTAGTGTTGGTAAGGATGAATTTGCTGGTGGTGGAGGTGTTTGTTCTTGTTGGAGAGTTGTAGTCGTTTGGCCTCGATTTTAGTTTGAAGCCCAGTAATTTTGTTGGCCAGGGCATTCTGGATGCTAGTGCACCATGGCTCGTCTTTCACGCAAGTGTCGGTCGGTGGGTTGGGGTTTTCTAGCTCCTTCAAAATGGTGAAAAGTTCTTTGGCGGAGGATATATAGTACCCTCTACACTTCGGAGTGGGTGGGGGAGGAGGCTCAAATAAACAAATGTTTAGGAGGGTTACCCCTTCTGGGCCTCCCCTAGGAAATTGTGGAAAGCTTTGAGAACCCCATAACCGTAGAGGTCAAGCAGGCCATTGCAGGGTTGAAGTCGGGTTCAGTCCTGGGGGAAGACGGCTTTCACAATAACATTTTATTAAGTATTTAAGTGTCTGTTGGCCCCATTTCTGGTGAAGCTATGCAACGCTTGTCTGGGAGGGGACCCCCCGCCACGCTCTTCCCCCAATGATGATGGCTGCAATCATTGTAGCAATCCCGAAGGAAGGAAAGGACCCTGCTAGGTGCTCCACCTATAGGCCTATCTCCCTCCTAAATGGACATGTAAAGATGCTGGCCAAAGTCCTGGGAACGAGACTGCAGAATGGGGTCTACCACTTCTAATACACAGTGACCAGTTGGGTTTCATTAGGGGGGGGGGAGACAAGGGTCAGATATCAGGAAGACTATCAACCTGATCCATGGGGCTCAAGTGGGGGGGCTGGACTGATGTCTAGTTGCACTGGACTCAGAAGGCCTTTGACAGAGTTGAGTGGCCCTTCATGATGAAGGTCCTGGGGAGGATGTGCTGGGGACAAACTTCCTGAAATGGGTGGCAGCATTATATGATAGGCCCGGGGCTAAGGTCCGAATAAATGGTGGGGGGGCTCACAGAACCTTCAAACTCACAAGAGGTACTAGGCAGGGATGCCCCCTCTCCCCACTGTTGTATGGCGTCGCAATGGAGCCACTGGCAATTGCGATTCGAATGAACGAACGTCTCAAGGGTATAGCAGGGGGAGACCGTGTAAAATTCCGTTATACGCAGACTATATATATATTGGCTTATCTTACTGACATCGCAGACTCCCTCCCAGCACTCATGACCCAGATCGCGGAGTATGGTCGCCTCCCAGGGCTCAAAACCAACGTGGGAAAATCTGCAATTATGCCGATACTAGAGCAGAGCCCCCTATTAGGCGAGAGGGAGACTTTTCTAGGCATGAGGGTTAACCAGAGGAGTATTCAATACCTGGGAATTTGGGTATCCAGGGATCTGGGGGAGATGGTGGAGACCAATGACAATCCCTTCCATGCTCAGTTGACAGCTGACTTGAAGAGGTGGCAACCGTTGGTGTTCACATGTATTGGCAGGATGACCTCTATAAAGATGAATGTGCTCACCAGGCTGTTCTACTTATTCGCAGCCATTCCGAAACAGCTCCCAGACCAGTGATAGTTGGCGGTTATAGGGGAACTCTGTAGGTTTATATGGGGGCACAAGACCCCAAGGGTGAAAATGGCAACCCTGACTCTTCCAATGGTCATAGGGGGATTTGGGTGCCCGGATATATGATTATATTACAAGGCAGCAAAAATTAGGGGGATGCTAGAACACATGAGGGGGGAATCGGAGGACCTATTGGACTTATCTGGAAGATCTTGCTGCACACACACTGAAGGTCTCCGGTCCCAGCCGACATTAGGAGTTTTTTGGTCAGTCTGCCAGGAATCTAGAGATACACAGGGTTATACATCGTGGCCCTCCGCTAGGTCTTCAGTGTGGGGGCACCTGTTCAATTTGGGACAACAGGAACTAGCCCGCTCACAGAAGTGGACAGATGCAGGCCTTGAGAGAGTGTGACAACTGTTTTGGGGGGGGAAGCTTCCAAGAATGGCCCAAGGTGCGGGACATACTGGGAGGTGACTATCACAATATTCGGATATCTCTGCATTAAGGGTATCCTGACTGAACAAAAATGGGGGGTGGGGGGGAGGGGTGGCCAGAGAATTAACAGCAGTGGCAAAGGTACTACACCAGTCCTCAACAAGAAAGGGCATACTGTCAAAACTATATAAAGCGACGAATGAGACCCGTCTAGTGGGGAGACAAACCTTCAAGAGGTTCTGGGTGTAGTTGGTGGGGGAAGAGATTGAGGACGAGTGGGCATGAATATACAAGGGGGTCTTCGAGGGTGAATTATTCACCTCCACAATAGAACACAATTTTAAAATGCAAATGGGATAGCACAAAGACACAGTGAAGCTGTCCAAGATCTTCGCAGGAGCTTCCCCTATATGCCCCAGGGGCTGTAGGAGCCGGGGGATATTGGTCCACATGTGGTGGCTATGTCCGAAGGTCCAAGTGTTTTGGAAAGATGTATCTAGTTGGATGGAAGAGACTACAGGGATAGGGCTGGGCCTGCTACAATCCCTACTAGGTCTCCCGCAAAGAGATGGGGAAGAACAAACTCCCGAAGATGTGGGAAGCAATGTTAAGAGCGGGGAGATTGGCCATAGCCCAGTGCTGGAAATGCGAAAAAATGCTCCCCTCGAAAGGGACTTGGGAAGGTAAAGTAAAAAAACATGATAATGGAGAGGCTGACGGCATTGGTAAATGAGGGTGGGGGGTGGTTTCAGGCTGAATGTTGTGCTCTGCTGCTCAAATGGAGTCTGGAGGAGGGGGGGGGGCACCAGGTGAATTGACACAGCAAGTGAATAGTCCATGGGGAAACAAAAACAAAACCTGCACTGCTGAATGAGTGGGGTGCTGGGAGGGGGTGTAGTTGGCAGACAAACGGTTTACGTTTAAGTGACTTACAGTTGCCTCTTTTGTTATAATGGAAATGTCTTGTTTTCTTTAAAAATGCTAATAAAATCAAGTAATAAAAAAAATTCTCCATAGCAGAGGAAGACGCCAGCCAGACCAAAGAGGGAAAGAGAAGGGAAAAGAAAATGCATTCTCGAAAAAAAATAATCAAAAATAATCAACTGTAAGGGCCTGGCCACACGGTTGACAGACCTCGATCAATGCACCAGTCGCCGAAAAGCAGTGGATGTCTTCAGCGTATGAGTCCATGAAGTAGCCAAAGAGAAGTAGCGAAAACTAGAGGTCTATCGGTCGTGGAACAAAGTAGTAAGTAATTAGCAATATCAGCTCTTGCAAGTCCGCATAAGGCGACCAGCTAGTTGGGCAGAAAAAAAACAGAGGGACCTCGGGTACTCTACAAGTCACGTTAGGGATAGTGTTACAGTCACACCCATGTCGACATCCCCTTTCGATCTTCGAAAGTAAGATCGAAAACTCTGATTACTACTAGATGCTGGACTATATGCAACCATATGATTCTAAGCAGATTAACAAGCATCAGAAATATATATTTTGGTATTTAAAATAACAAGTTACTTTCTTACCTGCTAACGTTCTTTCGATGGGATGTTCCTCTGACGTATTCCACATCTTTGACAGGTAATTACCACAGCTGTGCTGCTTCGGAAACATTTTCACGTAGGCGTCCTGCGTCGATGACGTCACCGGATGTTATAAGTAGGACGCACGACGCCCATTGCTTCAGTTGTAGTTTTTTTGCCCCCAGAACGTGTGGCACCAATCTTCTGCCAGAATGACTACAGAAAGCCTTGCGGAAACAGACGCTGCAATCGCATAAGAAATTCTGTAGAGGGGCAGGTAGGGAGGGTACGATGTGGAATAGGTCGGAGGAACATCCCATTGAAAGAATGTTACCAGGTAAAGAAAGTAACTTGTTCTTCGAGGGGATTGTGTCCTCCGACGTATTCCACATCTTTGACAGACTCCCAAAGCAGTACCAACGTAAGGAGGTGTGAAAAGAATTTAGAATGCCCAATCAAATTGCAGAAGAGAGGACTGCCTTGCCAAAGGCCAAATCTAGCCCATGAATAGGGTCCAAGGCATAATGTTTTACAAAAGTATGGACAGAGGCCCATGTGGCCGCTTTGCAAATATTTCGAATCGTAACACCCCTCTGTAGTGCAGTGGAGGCAGCCATACCCCTAGTAGAATGGGCCCGTAAACCGACAGGAGGATCCTTCCCAGCCAAACGATAACATTCAGAGATCGTCAAAATGATCCATCTAGACAAGGTCTTAGAAATAGCCTGACCTAAACGCCTTCCAGCGTAACCAATAAAGAGCTGATTGTCCACTCTGACCTGGGACATCCGCTAGAGATAGAAACTCAAAACTCTCCTAACATCCAACCTATGGATCCTCTCCTCTTCCTTACCACGATGTGGAGGAGGATAGAATGCTGGAAGAATTACCTTTTGGCGCAGATGGAATTCTGACAACCTTCAGAAAGAAAGGAAGGTCGTACCCTCAGGACAACCCTGTCCTTATGGAACACAGTGAAGGGTGATTTGGCGGAAAGTGCCTTCAACTCACTCACTCTGCGTGCGGAAGTAACCGCAACTAAAAATACAGTCTTCAAGGACAACAGTCTCAACGGACAAGAATGCAAGGGCTCAAACGGAGCTCCCATTAGGAACTTTAGAATCAAATTCGAATCCCATCCCGGCACCTGCAAAGGTGACTGTGGAAACACATGAGTTAGCCCTTTTAGAAACGGAGATAGCAAAGGCTTTTAAAATAAGAACATTCCTCAGACGAGCGCTTAAATATAGACAGCGCCACCAGGTAACCCTTAATGGTACCCACTTGCAGGCCCTTGTGGGCTAAAGAAAGCAAAAAAGACAAAACCAAAGGAATGGATCATTGGAAGGATCCACATTCTGTACCCTGCACCAGTCGCAGAATTTCTTCCAATGGCAACGGTACGGGGATTTCGTTGCGGGCCTTCTGGCCGAAAGCAACACCTCCATCGCATCTTCAGGGAGGTCCCAATCCTTATATCTCAGCCTTTCAGATACCAAGCATGAAGGCTGAGAGACTTGACCTCTGGATGGAGAACCTACCCCTCTCCCGTGAGAGCAGATCGGCTCGGTATGTAAGACGACGTGGAGGGCAGATGGCCATGTCTAGAAGGTCCGGGTACCACGCTCTCCTCGCCCATGCCGGAGCAATGAGGATCATCCGGGAACCGAACCTCGGTAACACCTGCGGAATGACGGGGACTGGAAAGAACGCATACAGCAGTGGGAAGGACCACTCCACTACAAACGCGTCCCCTAAGGCTCCTCTTGGAGGAAATTCCAGCAAGCAAAACCTTTCGCACTTCCGGTTGACACTGGTGGCGAAGAGATGCGCTTGTGGGGTTCCCCAAAGGGCGAAGATCTCCAACAGAACTTCCTGAGCCAGCTCCCACTCGTGAGAGACCGTGCTCTGCCTGCTCAGAGCATCCGCCGCCGCATTTTCGTCTCCGGCCAGATGAACTGCAGGGATCGAAATTTCCTGCTGGATAGCCCAGAACCAGAGCTGCATCGCCTCCCTGCACAGTGGGAGTGACCCTGCCCCCTCCCCCATTTTGTTGAGGTAGTGCATGGCCAGGGTATTGCCAGTCATAATCAGGACATTCATCCCCCTCCCCCCCCCGACAGACGGCAGAAAAGCTTTCAGGGCTAGCCGGACAGCCCGCAGCTCTAACAGATTGATGTGGAGTGTGGACTCCGACGGAGACCAACGACCGCTGACTGTCACCTCGTTGGCACAAGCTTACCAACCTGTGAGGGATGCGTCCATTACGATAGTCCCCTCCGGACACGGTTGCCAAAACGGAGCCCCCTTGAACAGATTTCCTTCGACGGCCCACCACAGAAGGTCCTGGGCGACCGAGGGCGGAATCTTAACGGGGTCCGACATCCTGCCAGAGAACTGCGACCACTGCATCTTGAGTGCCTACTGCAGAGATCTCATCCGCAGCCTGGCCTCTGGCACCAGTAAAATGCAGGATGCCATGAGGCCGAGCAACGTCAAGAACTCGAACTGCGGGAGACTCTGGGCCCGTTGAAATTTGTCCACCATCGGCAGAATGTGATGAGCCCTCACCTGGGGAGGCAAACACTGCCCTGGGGATGTATCGAGCACTGCTCCGATGTACTGGAGCCGCTGGGAAGGTGTCAAATGGGACTTCTCTTCTAAATTGAGGGAGAAGCCCAGCCTGTGAAGGGAGTGGCAGGTGACGGACAGATGATCCAGGGCTTGCTCGGGAGAGCATGCCCTGATCAACCAATCATCCAGGTAGGGGTAGACGTGAACCTCCCCCCTTGGTGAAGACCCTCAGGCGGAGGTCAATCCTAACGGCAGGACCTGAAACTGAAAATGCGAGTCGCCAACCGCGAACCGAAGGTACTTCCTGTGCTTGGGATGAATCGGCACATGAAAGTAAGCATCCTTGAGGTCGAGAGACACCAACCAAACCTGAAGTTGAAGGGCCTGGCGGACATGATAAAGAGTAACCATCTTGAACTTGCCCTTCCTGAGGAGCTTGTTCAAACCACGCAAGTCCATGATGGGTCTCAATCCTCTGTCTTTTTTTCTGGATCAAAAGAAATGGGGAATACCATCCCTTGTTCCTCTCCGCTACAGCCCCCAGTTCTATGGCGCCTTTCTCCAGCAGGGATTTGATTTCCTGCGCAAGGAGCAGATCCAGACTCTTCAAAGAGAGCTTCCCCGGTGGATTGTCGTGAGGTCTCTGCCGGAAAGGAAGACAGTAGCCGTGGGCTGTGAACTCCAGAAACCACACATCTGAAGTAATGCCACGCCATTCCACAAGATGCGGCGCCAGCCTTCCCCCCCCAACCGGCGAACCATGGGACATGGCCTCATGACTAAGCGGCTGCGGCAGTGCCTGAGGGCAAAGAGGCAACTGCCTGAGCGGCTTTGGCACCTCGAGTACCTTGTTTTCCACCACTGGTACTCCTACGTTGACCTCTTTGACTGGCAGCCCCCCTTGATCTAGAGAAGTACTATCGAAAGGAGCTTCCCCTCCATTGCTGTCCCCTAGGCCGAAAAGGCAGAGGTTAACACACTACAGTGCTCAAGGATGTCGCTGCAGCTTTGGAGGTCTGCAAACTCTCAAGGCTCTCGTCAGCCTTGCTGCCAAAAAGATAGACACCATCAAAGGGCATGTTGAGAAGCCGGGACTGTACATCAGGAGCAAATCCAGACTTCTGCAACCACGCAAACCTGCGCATCACAGTGCTCGCCGTCATGGACCGGCTGACAGTCTGCCACATCCAGACCCGACTGAACGGTCTCACACATGGCATCCTTGCCATCCTGAACGAGGGCAAGAAAACCATCCCGTTCCTCCCCTTTGGGAATATGTTCAGCCCCCCAACGACACACAATTCCACAGAGTGTGCTTGAATCTTGCAAGGGCACAGACGGAGTTGGCTGCCTTTAAAGCCATACCCCCAGAAGAAAATACCTTCTTCGCCCAACCATCAAAGCGTTTGTCGTCCCTATCGGGAGAGATCGTAGGGTACGTCGCCTGCTTTGCTGGGGCCGTAGCCGTCTGCACCACCAAACTCTCCGGAGTAGGGTGCGTGGACAAGTAGCAGGGGTCACCACTGGCTGGACGGTATTTTTTCAGCAAAGACTTGTTCACTGCCGGGAGACTCTGCGGCGCAGTCCAAGCTGCCACCACCCTTCTTTGTAAGGCCATGTGAAATGGCAACACCGGGTCAGTGGGTGGACCTTGGTCAAGGATATCGGTCAGGTCATCCTGCAGAAAATTCACAGGTGGAGCAGACCACCCCAGATACCACCCTTGACATGAGGCGCATGTACGAAGATTCAGCAAGTCCACCCGGGGAGGAGGAACAGAGTACGGGTCGAGAATAGGACTCACAGACTTGCTGAGTGCCTTCCTCGGAGCTCCTACAGCTCTCTGGGGTACCTCTGGCAAAAATTCCTCCAAAGTCGGCGAGGGGAGTGGCATCGACGTAGACCGAGGCACCAACGACTTAGACAGCGGCTTCGAGGCCAGAGCCCAGAGCGCGTCCTTCGATGGCCTCGTCGCCGATGGCGTCAATGGCTTCGTGGGAGCCGGAGCCTCAGGAAAGTGGCTCGACGGACATGGCGCTGATGGCGTTGAGGCCTTCGCAGAAGGCCTCACAGGCTCCAACGGTCTCGATGGCGTCGAGGACCGGGACCTGGAGCTGGCACAATGCCGATCCTCCTTGTCCAACCGGGACCTCGAAGGTTCCTGGGGATCGCGCTGAACGCCCAAGCCCGAAGGTGTGCGAGCAGTGGCCCTAGAGCGTTCCTTGCCGGCTTCTCTCGAAGGCGCGGTCTGAACGGTGCCCTGCGACTCAAAAATCGCCATCATCTCCTTACGGAGGGCGTCCCATTCCTCCGGAGATGAATGGTTGGTGGGACAAGCATGCCGCCGTCTGGCAGAGTCCTCAGATGAGGACGGAGAAGGCGACCGATGACAGCGCTTCCGTGCATGCCTCGAAGAGGCTGAGGAATGGCGGGACCCACTCCTGGAACAAGACACCCTCTACTTACGCCGACGTGGAGAGTCTCCCCTCGAATCGTCAGCTGAAAGTCCAGTGGACTTCAATTTACGGGGCTTAGAAACCCTACCCACCGACAGCTTTTTCTGCTCCCGCAAGGCCTTCCGACGTCAGACTGGCATTCGTCACAGTCATCCGTGGCGTGGCTCTCACTGAGGCACCAAAGGCAGACGTCGTGCAGGTCCGGCAGACATCTTGGAACCGCAGTCCCAAAACGTCTTCAAGCCCGACTTCGGGGTAGCAGAAGACAGACATATTCTCGTATTAACACGATATTCGAAGAACCGATTCACAAGAGAACCGAGGCGTGCCGAGATTTCGAAGCAAAAACGTTAGCGGAAAAAACAGAACTGTGGCTACGGGCGTCATGCGTCCTACTTATAACATCCGGTGAAGTCGACCGTCGGAGGTCCTCGAGGGAGCGTATCAACGTCATTGACGCAGGACGCCTACGCTGAAAAAGTTTCCGAAGCAGCACAGCTGTGGTAATTACCTGTCAAAGATGTGGAATACGTCGGAGGACACAATCCCCTCAAAATAAACCGTATTACATAAACATTATTTACACATCTTATCACAGTTAAAATACAAAAATAGCTTCACCATATATTTGTACAATTCATCATACTCAAAATCGAACAACATTAATACTTCTATTAAGATTGATCAAATTCAACTAGATTGAAAAAGACAAGAAAGGAAGGGATAAAACAAAGAAAAAAGAAGAATTAAATTTGACTCATTACCACTCTATTACATTCAGAGGTCACAGACATTTTAATACCCTATTGGTTAATGAGGCTGACTTTCCTGAGAAGCAACTGTACCAGTAAAGTTCAAAATTTAGCGAGTACATAGTGGTGTGGTGCCCCCCCCCCCCCAAAAAAAAACACGAGTACCAACTGTGGCTAGTAGAGGACAAACACCAGAGGTTTTAAGGGTTCCCTAGTACTCTTCTTTACAGAAACGGCATGAAGGGCCTGAATACACCATGGGATTCCTAACTTGCTATATTTCCCCATAAGGATTACATTGTAGCATGCTCGCCTAAACAATGATCATAAGGTTGCATTTGGAAACTTTACCAGTTACTCTGGTACGACACGCTTTTTATGTTCGCTGCCCAGATCATAATATAATTTATACCTAGTCACTTGGCCACATGCTCTGATCCAGTGCAGTTTCCACAGCTGTTTCTTTGATAGCTGGGATGTTGCAATGAGGTGAGCCAGGGTGCAGCTCAATTTGTCGAATAGCTAGTTACATATTGAAACCCAAAACGACAGATGCATATCCTTTTTATCCATTAGTTGTACTTTAAGGTTAGAAAAAAGTGAATCAGGGGAGGTGATAGGCTTTTAACATTGACAGTAGCGAATTCCATTCCAGTCTACACTGTATCCTAGCTCAAATCAGATAGCTCCTACGCTAACACAATTAGGGAGACGCAACATCAAAAATAATTCAGAAGGTCCCAGTTTAATGAGAACAGCGTTTCTAAACCATATATAAGTTTTGGGATCACTTTCATACTAGAACATTTAATCCCAGCTATCATGGAAAATCTTCCACATTTGTTGGTTATTTGCCCCATTATTGGAATGAAACTCTGCGAGGCACCCTTTACCACCGTCATATTTCCCCTGGTACAAATTTTAACCCCTAAATGAAGCAATCTGTGGTTGTAATCACTGTATTCTCCAGGGACCAGGTAAAACCCAATCGTCTCCTAGTTCAGGAAAAAGGCATGATTTTCATTTTAACCGTATTTATTATGTCATTTTTTCTAGCATATGCGCTCAATGCCTTTAGCATCCTCTGTAGGCCGATCTGTGTACAACCCAGATACGGATGATAGCCTATACTAAGCCATACAACATAAAACATTAAAAGAATCAGCAATATAAAATTGAGGTGCAGTTAAAACAGAATTATTTAAAAAAACACGTTTTAGGTTTGCTTTAAAAAGCATCAATAGATTCTACTTCTCTAAAATCAGGTGGAAGACCATTCCATATTTCAGGTGCAGCATGCATAAAAGCTTTTTCGCAGGCCCTGATAGTATTGGATTTCGTAACGTGTAGTAGGTTGGCGTTATTGGATCTTAAACACTGGTTTGCACCTTATCGTTAATCAGAGCTTGAAGATACTCCGGCATCCTGGCCTGGCGACATTTAAAAACAATGCGGGTGAGGCGAAAAACAAGTTTAGACTCTACAGGAAGCCAGTGAAGGTTACAGCGAGCTTCAGTGATGTGATCTCTATGTACAATACCAGTTACCAGTCTCACTGCGCTGTTCTGTACCATTCTGCATACCTTTTCTTGTGTGAACTACTGTTCCCAAGATTAGTAAAGTGAAATGGACTTTACTGACCTTTTCTCTTTGTAGGCCCAGCACTCCCCATCTTATGGGTGGGGGGCGGGGGGAGGGTTCCTAGTATGCCCCTTGTGCTGCATTCTCATGTAACAATTTTTATGTTACCCTCACTACTTTAAATGGCTGGTGGCAGTGGTTTAATTTTCCTACCATTGTGCTTTTCTACCGCAGGCTGAATCCTCAGCTGCAGTATAGCACCCATGGGTGATCATTTTGTGAAAATGGCACCAGTCTTTTTTTGCCATTTTCGGTTTGTGAGACCTTTCTTGGGCTTTACTCTGTGCGTTGAGCCAGTTTTCAGCCCTTTGTTTTGCCTTTGTCAGGCTTCAGCCCTGAAGCCCGCCTCTGGCTCCAGTGTGACTGGAAAAGTAGGATGTGACGGAGGTTCCCAAACTCCCTGGTCCTTTGTCTCTAGGAGTGCCTGAATGCAACCAGTCCCGATTGGCTTGTTGGCTGTCCTTCCAGGACAGCCACCCTGCTGTGTGAATGACAGCCTAGCCTGTGCATGAATGGGAGCACCCTGCTTAAAAGGCAAGGGTTTTGGGACTAGAGGCAGAGTCGACCACTGGGAGAAACACCAGACGAAGAAACCGTGATCCTCCTGGACCTTTGAATTGCCTGGTGAAACCTTGCTGCTGTGCGGAAACTCCTTTTTCAATTCGGCATAGACGCTCCAGAAGGGACAACATCTTTCCTTGGGTTAGTTGGACCAACTAACCCTGGGAGTCCACTGGACTATCTTCCCCGACTGGCCGTACTTCTTCGCTGCTGCAAGAACAGAGTACCAGGGGTCGAGAAATCCGTATTAGAGTACAACGTCTGAAATCCGGCTAGAAGATCCAGGCATCTCCTAAGGACCCTCCAGAAGCAGAACAACCAGAGCTTGAGTCCCCTCACCAGAGTGCAAGCCCCAAGGAGTGAAGGAAGCCCAGTCGGTAGCCAAGATTGTCGTAAATCTCCCCCCGTCTCACCTGGGATCGCTTCTTGCTCTGTTCCGTGGGCGGATTCCTCTTGTGGACGGATCGGGTCTTGTATAGGCTTGCTCGAGTCTCGTCAAGCTGCAGAGCGCGTTCAGAGTTCCGAAGGTCGCAGTTCCAGGATGTCCAGGAAAAAAGTAGCGGTCGCTAGGGATGAGGATTCCGGGAGCAGAATTAGAGGGAAGGGGTGAAAGGAAGGAAGCAGGAAACAGGAAACTAGGAATAGTGGATTCGCCGAACAGCGCACACACGTCAAGTCACTACCCAATGATAGCGTTGAGACGCGCGGGGCCGCGGCCAATTTATAGAACGTGCTGTGTGCGACGTGAAGGCTGGTGCGAGGCAAGTCACTTGGCACGGCCATGTTGGGAGTAACGAGGAATACAAGCCCCGTCGCGATAAGGACCAGGAGGTCCAGAAGGGGCAAGTTCTATGGGTCATGACAGCGATCCATGACGGTGCGGTTTACTAAGCGCTGAAACCGTGCGGTGCAGCTGAACCGAAAGAGCCCGTAGCTGCAGACCAACAAACTGCCGCCGCAGGCGCCCTCCAGACATCCTCCCTCCTGTCCCCACTACTGAGGATCAGGAACCCAGGGTCTACATCGCTGCAACAGGACAGAATCCAGCTGGGCCACTTCATCAAACCAGAGGTACTGTTAAGACTTGCGCTACTTACCTCAGTCTCTTTGAGCTGTGCTTTTCTCAGTTGAGATTTGCAGTGGCTTACCATTTGAGTTGATTCCAACTCTATTTATCACATGCTTAACAGCTTGCGACCCTACACGCGATTTGTCTTACAAAACTCTCCAACTTTGTGCAAGACTGGTTAGGGAGACTTCTCAGAAATGTGCCAATTCCCTCCACCTTAGAGACCCCCAGCAACTTGGCTGGATTTTGAGGACTTCATTTTTTTAAACCTGGAGAGAAAGGCTCTTTTTCCCTACTCTCTCATGTATTTTACTGTGATTTAAACTCCATTTCTTTTGGTTATGGAGCCTGACAAACTCCATACGCATCCTCTTTTACATTGTGTCACACAGCAGTGACACAGGGAAGTCTTCCAGATTTCCCAAAGGTTCAAATACCTTCTCTGGGATAAACTACCATTTCCCAGAACAGTCAAGTGAAATTGACTTTACATTTGTAACTTTCTAGACCCAGCACACACTATCTTACAATGGGGTCCTGGAGGGGTTACCTAGTATCCCGTTTGTCTAGCTTCTAATGTAATTTTTATGTTACCCTTTCCTCAATGAATGGCTGGTGGCAGTGGTTTACATTCAACTACCGTGGTGTGCATTTACCTCTCGGTTGCGAGAGGTGATCGTCCCATTGCAGTGCAAGAGTCCCCAGAAGTCCTCACTCTTGTCCCCACGACTGAGGCCCAGGAACAGTGAGATCTGCAGAGCTGCTCAGGAACATAAGTCATCTGCTGCACTTTTACTTCAATACAAAGGTACTGTAAAAGTGAGAGAACTTACCTCTTGCTGTAGAGTTGCTTGCACCTTCTTCTACTCACAAGTCTAACAGCTTGTGGCCCTACATTGATTCTTCTTTTTCTTCAAAGACTTCTAAAACATCATGCAAAGAATATTCTTACTTACCTGCAAAGAGGTGCTTCAGCTCATAGACTTTTGCCCATTGACTTTGTCTTAGCCTGTTCTACCGAATTACTCTTATTAGGGGATCTGAAAGTATTTGCCTGCTTGAGAATATTTGCAGTCTCTTGTATGTTCTAATAACCTTTTCCTTTGACTTACTCCTAAATGATTCTAAATGCAACAGTGACCTACTAATGTCCCCAGCACCCTAGATCATGAAGTCACCCGAAGGTGTAGGTTGTGTCTGTGGGCCATCCCAAAAGGGTACTCACTGCTTTAGAGATATTAAGGGTGTGTATTTTGTGAAGTATATTTGAGTGTTACTGTTATATTGGTCCCTTCTGAAGAAGGCTTACCCTAACTGACTGATAAATGAATAATTGTTTATTCAAGAAACCTTGTGTGTAAGTGTTTAATTGAATGCATGTCACTGTGAATCTCTAACTCCCCTACAGTTCACATTGACCCCTCTTGAGATAAGCCTGGCTGCTCAACACGTACAAACCTGTGTAGTACAGGCTTATACCAAAGGCTGGGTTCCTATTGCCAGGAAGTCAGGTAAGATTGTATGCAGTACCCTTTGGGTTCACTACAACAACCCTAACTATGAATCTAAGAAGCGCATCAGCTCCATAGACTTGTGTTCCAATAGACTTTGGCTGTCCTGGCTCCCAGGAAAGACTTTTAGCCCATTGACTTTGATAGTGTTTGTCCCTCATAGGTGGCAACTTGTTTTAGACTCTTACTGCTGGGAAAGGCTTGTCTAGATTTCATTGGAAGATGCATGTCCTCACATATATTGAGAACCCGTTTAACCTTTTCCTTTCCTTTGTGCAAACTCAGAATCTGCAAAGTATAACTAGTGTGATACATAAATGCCATTAATGAAGTCACCTCAGGGTGTAGGAATTGTGCAAGAAGCATATCTGAAGATTATCCACTAACTTGTGCGGATACTGAACAGTAACGTTAGAGTATATTTACATTGTTACATGAATTGCCTTTTTAAAGAATGCTTATTTAAAACGGATTGTTAATTAAATAAATAATTATGTATAAACTGAAACCTTGAGCGTAAGTGTTACTTGCATTGATGAATTACATTGCTACAGCTCACATGTACCCCTCTTCAGATAGGCCCAGTTGCTCAGTCACACTACCAACTTGTGCAGTACAGACCTATACCAAAAGGTGGGTTACCGAATACCAAGCAGATACGTGTTGTTTAGTCTCATCCAGTGTTACATCAATTCTTACCCAACAGTCTCAAAATCTTCCAGCGGGTAAGCAGACTTGCTTGTCTTCCAACAGACAGAACTGAGTGTAGGAACAGGATTTCCCTCATCTGTACCTTGACGATAGGAGCTAGCTTCCATCAGTCCACCAATCCCATTGGGGCATTTAAAGCAAAGGTTTTGGCAGCCAGCCAAATCAGGTTCACCTCAAAAACCTCCAAACAACCAGGCCTATCTCCCCCCCCCCTTACAGGGCCAGGAGCTGGCCAATACCATTTCAAACCACCATAGAGGCTACCACCATGTGCTCACAAATAGGCCATGTGGCCAGAAGAGCCATTTTAGGCCTGCCTCATGGTCTACCTGAACAATAGAAGCCCCTAAAACAAAATGGCCAAAAACATGCCTTTAAATGCCCCCCCCAATGAGTATTCCAATGGCTACAAAATCTGCAAATCGGCATACACCCATGGCAACACTAAAATATTAGCTGCCACCAGCCTAACCCTAAAGCCAATGTAGGGTGATATAATCACAATAGGTCCTCTGGGGGCCTTATGGGTGACCGTGGGCCACACATTCCAAATGAGTGAAAAAGGGATGTCGTAGCAGGGGGAACTTCAGCAGAAGTCCCTTTAAGACCCCCAAAAAAATAAATGTAGAAAAGGGAAAAAAAATAATAGTACTGGTGATCTGATTTAATGAGACCACAGCATCACCAAAAATGTAATTGTGCCCCAACAGGACATTTCTATGCTATCTTGATCAACTTCGGTGCCCAAAGGCCCCGGCTACTCTGACCTATCCTTCTGAGGCAAACTTGCAGGCTCACAACTTCAAGAAGAATTTCATTGAAGAATTGAACTGCTTTTATATAGTTACTCAACTGCAATTCTGCACTGCCTTGTCTCTTGCACAGTAAGATAAAGATATACTTTGAATAATATATTATGTGAACATACCCTTATTGAATGCTATAACATGTTCATTTAACCACCCAACTCCCCCTCCCCTCCCCCCCCCCCCCCGAGAGTTGCCTTGGCTACTTTGCCACTTAGCACTACAATGGTCAGCTGGACATAAAGGTAATCCTGTCATCTAACTGCAGGTATGTCTCTGCTCCGACACCTGTATGTAACCACACAATCTATTGGTTGGGTGGCTGTGCACTGCAATGGCAGTGATGTGGCTGTAAGGGGGTAGCAAGCGATCTGTAGGAAGGGAGTAGCTGTAGCATGGGGACTACATGATTGTCATGAATCTTGACCAATGATAGATAAGAGTGTAAGGGCTGCCTAACAAAGAGCATTAGAAGGTGTGAGTTAGTGGAAGGGAGAATATTGGTTTCAGGTGACTGATGCTGTGAACAGAGTCTGATTGAGAAGGGCCCCTCTTAGGATCTCCTCAGTTTGTCTCCAGAGAATCATAATGCAAAGGGAACAGTCATTATGTGGCTCAAACCATAATGACAGGGGCCCCCAGAGAGGGGCTAGCCCAAGTACATAGGCATGAGTGAGGAACCCAGGAAAGTTATTAGACATTATGCAACAAGTTACTAACCTGGGTCTTGCATGGAGTCACATGCTCATGAATATTCCCCGTCAGGCTGGGAATCCTCAGTAAACTGAAATCAGTTTAATAAAAAGAAAAACATCTCGTCTCCTCTATAGCCCCATCAGTGTCGCCTTTGGGTCATACTGCCCCAGCCAATGACACCCGTCCTCCTAAATTCCACCCCTTGTGGACAGCTTCAGATTGTGCATGCAAAGTGGCAGTATGAACCAAGAAGAGCCAGAGAGTGGAAGGAGGGAGGATTTGCATCTGAATCCACGCAATAACCATGCCAGAAAAGTAACAAGTTACTTACCTGTAACTGTTCATCATGGGTCTGTCATAGATTCTCATTCACATGCTCATGAATATTCCCCAACGTCAGGCTGGGAATACTCGGTAAAGGAAAAAACAGCTTCAGTTTTGTTTCTTAACTGTCCTTCTCCTATAAACCAATTGCTGAGCTCTGGGTCATGCTGCCCTCTGGCAGCCATCTTCACAATTGCTAGCACGTTTTGCATGTGAATCTATGCCAGACCCATGCTGGAGAAAAGTTACAGGTAAGTAACTTGTTCCTTCTCCAGCATGGGGTCTGGCATGGATTCACATGCTCATGAATAAAGAATACATAGCAGTACATTCATGCACAACCACGGGAGGTGGCAAGGCTCAACAGAAGCAATCTCTAACCTCCTCACCAGGCTCACCTTCAAGCGAACAGGTTGCACAGCACTGCTTAGCCGACCGACTCCTAGCTGGAATCCCTGTTGGCGCAGTAGAATTTCGTGAAGGTGTGCATCAACCTCCACGTAGCAGCCCTGCAAATTTCCAACATTGGCACACCAGACAGGAATGGTAGCAGCAATGGCTCTGGAAGAATTGGCTTTTGGCCGGCCTGGCAGTGGTCGGTTTGCCAACTGGTGACAGTGAGTGATACAGCTGGAGAGCCACCAGGAAATGGAAGCCAGGGCCTTCCCATGGTTCACAGGACCAAAGTTCGCAAAATGTTTAGAAGTTTTCTGGAAACTCTTCGGGTGGGCCACAAAACTTCAGTGCCCTAGCCACATCCAGCGAGTGCAAAGTCCTTTCAGCCGGTGACAAATGCGGCGGAAAAAACACAGGCAACACCAATGGCTCGTTGAGATGAAATTCCGACAGAACCTTGGGCATGAAGGAGGGGTGCGTTCGCAGCACCACCCTCGTTTAGTGGAAAGTCAAGTAAGGCCGCTTGCATGACAAGGCCTGGACCACACCTACTCGTCTTACCGAAGTGATGGCCACGAGGAACTCCGTCTTCCACTACAGAAACTTGGGCGGGACTGAATGCATAGGTTCGAATGGCCCCCTCCTCCCCCCTATGAGCCTAATCAGCACCACATCGAGTTCCCACGCTGGGGCCGGAGCATTCACCGGCGGTCACGAGCGGAACAGTCTTGGCCTGTTGGCTTCCTGGGTCGATGAACAGGAGGGGTTGGCAGTAAGAGGATGATCCCCTGCCAAAATCCCTCGAAGACCTGCTAGACTACCCTCCTGAGGAATGAAAGGACGTCCGGTATCGCTGCAGAGTGCCCAAGGCACAGGCCCTCTCCGTGTCGTTCTTGATGGCCTGGAGGGATTCATCGACGGCCTTCCTGAACAGGTTGTCTCCGTCGAACGGCATGACTAGGACCCTCGTCTGGACCTCCCTCCTGAAGTTGGTGGCCTTGAGCCAGTCACAATGGCAAAGGCAAACCATGTTGCCCATCTGGCAGAAACCTTTGTCTGCAATGTCCAGGGCCACTGTGATGGCATGGTCCGACGCCACCTCACCTTCCTGGAGGATCTCCAAAGCTTTGACCCGTTCAGGAGCAGAGCAATCCTGTACCAAAGCTCCCGTCGTATCTGGCCACGATCGCTAGGGCGTTGGCCGCTTTTACCATAGTCGCAGAGTAGATTACCTTTCTACCAATGGAATCCAGTTTTTCCCCTCGTTGTCTGGGGGGTACAGATGAAGAAGACAACTCAATGACTTCTTCCTGGCGGCCACCGAATCCGGCGACGGTTGAGACACTTGGGCAAAGACTCTGGAACCCGGTACTTTTCCTCAATCCGATTTCTCTTCGCTGGAGCAGGGTTCTTCAGCACCAGCAGCCCCTCATCCCAGACGTCATCCAGGAGGGGACCAGACAGGCTAGTCTTCCTCTTCGTCTCCCAGCGTTGGTACAGGAAGCCTCCAGGGTGAGCTGGAAGGCTCAGTCGCCCGGGCAATCATGGAATGAAAAGATCCCACTTAGTCATCGTCCGTATCCGTTGTCGCTGTCCGTCCCCCTAGTGGGGGAGGGCAGCGACGGTTGGAATGGAGACATAGGATGTCTCCTCCTCCCCGCTGGTGGCTGCCCCGGTGTCAAATGTGTCACTGGTGGTGCCGCTGGTGGAGCGGTCGGCAAACCTCCTCTGAATCTCCATCACCAGCGTGTGGAGTGTCGAGAGGATATCCTAAGATAAGTCTTTAGGGGGCACCTGGGGGACAGGGTCGATGGGCCCAGCGCCCATGTCGTCCCCATCGACGGTGTTGATGTCGTTGCCTCCGGTGGGCAGCTCTTCGTCGGTCCCATCGTCGTCACCACCGTGGATGGGGTGGACGGAAAGTGCCTCCTCCTTGTCAAACTAAGACATGTCCGTGCCCTGAAGTTCTTCTCCCCCATCCCCTTCTTCGGGTCCTGAGGGTCGGTCCCGGGCTAAGCTCCGGCATCCTCTTCTCCGGAGTCTTTTCTATCGACTGAACGACAACTCTTGCCTGGCAGGGAGAGACACTCTGGCTGCCGCCGGGGAACCCTGGATGGGGTCAGCCCCTTTTGCCTTCGGACGGGAGGCCACCACCATCTCGATTGAGGAGGATGATTTGGCCTGGATCACCTGGGCCGTCACGGGCAGACCGGCCTTGTCCTGCTTAGCCCTCTTCACAGGCAGTCCAGACACCTTGCCCTGCGCTTGGCCTTCTTCTGTGTCTCCCACAGCTTCCCCAGGGTAGCTGATTTCCTCTTGGATGAAGAGCTGGAGCAGAGGCTGGATATGGAGGCCAACGGAGATTATGAATGCGCTCTGACCGTCGCGGGAACCGCTTGCGGGGCAACCCCGACGGAAGCAGACTTGCAGTGCTTGGCCTTCTGTAGGGCCCCCACGGATGGAGCACCCTCAAAGGACTTAGAAGCCAGCTCAGGTTGGCTGGATCGGGGTGAGGCATGCCCCTGAGAATCACCCGGGGTAGAGGCCCTGGTCTTGAGCCACTCCACCAACTGGACATGTCGATCCTTCTTGTGCTTGGTGAAGCCATGGCAGATCTCACAATCTTCTTTATGCGCTGGATGTAGACAATACAGGCACTGGGAATGCTTGTCATCCGAAAAAAAAAACATTCACAAACCGAAGCTGGTGCACAGCCGGAGGAGGGAAGCTCCGTCCTCCTCCTCCAACATGATCCGGCACAGTGAAGGCCTGAAGACTTCTGGAAGCTTCCAAGAAGAACACTCAATGATTTATGCCCTTGAGGGGCAATGAAAGATGCTGAAAAACAGGTCCCTGTTAATCGGAAGGATAAGCGATGGAGCACACAGGCTCAATTTAACTGATAACAGTTTTCCTGGCTAAAAATGCGAGAAAATGCAGAAAGCTCAAAGAGAAAAACGCAAGGACTCCCAACTCTTGAACGTGTAGTAAACATCTGGAGATGGCTGCCAGAGAAGGGGCTTAGCTAGAGGGCAGTCATTGGCTGGGGGCAGTATGACCCAGAGCTCAGTGATTGGTTTATAGGAGACAGACAGTTTAGAAACTAAACTGAAACTTTCTTTTACCGAGGATTCCCAGCCTGACAGACAATATTCATAAGCATGTGAATCCATGCCACACCCCATTCTGGAGAACAGGAGTTACAGGCAAGTAACTTGTTCTTTCTCCAGCATGGGGTATTGCATGGATTCAAATGCTCTTATATACTTTTACACCGCAGTACAAATACACAACCACGGGAGGTGGCAAGGCTCACAGAAGCAATACACTTAAGCCTGGGACAGACTCACCTGAAACAGGTTGCGCAGCACTGCCTGGCTGACTTGTGATTACTCCCTCAAATTCCTGTTGATACAGTAGAATCTTGTGAAGGTGTGGGTAGACATCCACATAGCAGCCCTGCAGATGTCAACTAGTGGAACACCAAAGAGAAACTCTGTCATTGCTGCGATTGCCATGGTGGAATGGGATCTCGGCTGGCCTGGAAGCAGCCGGTTGGTCAGACGATTGCAATGCATGATCCAGCCGGAGAGCCACCTGGAGATGGAGGCATTTAGATAGGGCCTTCCCATGTCCCATAGGTCCAAAATTGATGAAAAGCTGAGATTGTGCAAAGGTCTTTTGTGCACTCAACATAGAAATTCAGAGCATGTGCAACCTTCAGCGAATGCAACGCCCTTTCAGCAGGCGAAGAAGGATTTTTGAAGAAGTGGCAGAAACAAACGCTTGTTGAGATGAAAGTCCGACGGAACCTTTGGCATGAAGGAAGGATGAGTTTGTAAAACTACTTTAGCAGCATGGAAGGACAAATATGGAGGCTTACAGTAGAGGGCCTGTATTTCCCAGACCCTCCTGGCCGAGGTGATTGCCACCAGGAAGGCTGTCATGCACAACAAACTTTAAAGGGGCTTGATGCATTGCTTCAACAGTAGGCCTCATCAGTTTAGACAGTACCACGTTGAGCTCCCATGCCGGCAACCCAAGAGCTTTAACTGGAGGGAATGTTCTGAAGATGCCATTGGAGAGCAAAGGTGGTAGGAGGGGGGCGGGGGTAATTGTCCAGCCCAGTTTCCTGATGTTAAACATGGTGGTGGTGTTCCCTGGAGCCGGGGCTGAAGAGACTGGAGGGCTCAGAAGACTGCCCTCATTTCCAAGATGTTGATGTGCAACTCCTTTTCCTCTGGGAGCCAGAGGCCCCTGGCGTGAGAATGCCCTTTGTGATCTTCCCAACCCTCCAGAGAGGCATTGGTCTTGACTGCAGCCGGATACACAGGGATCTGACATGGAGTGCCCTTTGAGAGGTGTGGACGAACTGACCCCCATTACAGGGCTTGACGGAATGGCCGATTGAGAGCAATTTGGTCAGTCCATGCGCCAGTGACTTGTTGCCATCTGGCATCCAGAAATTCCTAAAGGGGTCTCATCTGTAGCCTGCAAAAGGGGACCAGATGGATGCAGGAAGACATCCTCCCCAGCAGGGACTTGATGGACTGGACTGTTGCAACCGAGGACATTGACAGCCGTTGGACCTTTCCCAGGATGGCCTGGACCCTCACTTCCGAGGGAGTTTCCAGACACAAGACTTTGCCGAGTCGGGCCTCCCGTGAACAGTGCGTTCCGAGATGGCACTACGCAGGGCTTCGGATAGTTGATTGAAATCAATCTAGCCAGAAGTTGGATGGCATCTTCAGTGTGATGGGTTACCGGGAGCGGGACTGGATGAGCCAATCGTCCAAGTAAGGGTAGATGCGGATTTCTTTACGGCACAAATGCACTGCCACCGGTGCCAGGCATTTGGTGAACACCGTTGGGGCGGATTTTGGGCTGAAGGGCAAGGCCTTGAATTGGCAATGTTGCCCCTGAATGACAAACCGCAGGAACTTCCAGTGTTTGTGATGAATGAGGATGCGGAAGTAGTCATCTTTCAGGTCTAAGATCGCTGGGAAATCCCTTCCTCCAGTTGGTCGAGTATGTGCTGCAACGTGACCATCCAGAACTTTAGGCATTTGAGGAACCTGTGGAGGCATTGCAGGTCTAGGATTGGGTCCACCCCCTTGACTTATTCGGTACCAGAAAGTATCTTGAGTGCACTCCAGAGACCCTAAGGCGCTGAGTGGCTGGTTCTATTGCCCCTTTGCCTAGTATGGCTTCAATCTCCATGTGGAATTCTTCTCTCGTGACAGGAGCAATGTGTGGGCATTTGTCCTGGAATTCTAAAAACATGCTTCTGTTGAAGGACATCAAGCACCCATTTGTCCGTGGAGATCTTTTGCCACTGATGGACAAAGTTTGATGGTCGGCCTTCCATTGGGGTGCAGAAGTGGGGACGTGGATCCTAGGATGGTTCAGGCTTGCTTCAGCATCTGCATCCTGGACGGGGACGGGGACGGGGACGGGGGGGGGGGCGGCGATGAGGACGCAGGGTACCAATGCTGCAGGCCTGGCAGCGTCCCCTACAAGCTTCCTGGGTGGTAGAGTGGGAGGGCTGACGAGAGGGGGCGATGAAAATGAAGACCTGGAAACTCTTCCCCCAACCCCCCCCCCCCCCCTAGGGAAACAAAAAGGACGGTCTCCGCTGCTGAAGGGTGCCCAGAGAACGCACCATCTCAGTGCCAGTCTTTATGGCTTGAAGAGTTTTGTCGATCACTGTGCCAAACAGGTTGTCGCCATCGACAGGCAGGTCAAGCACCTTGGTCTGCACCATCAACGTGGAAGTCTGAGGCCTTGAGCCAATCTTGGCGAAGGGTCACACCATTCCACATCTGGCAAAAGCTGGAGGCACAATGTCGAGTTCACCGGTGATGGCATGGTCGGACGCCACCTCTACCCTCCTGGAACAGGGCCAAGGTTTCGACCTACTTGTCAGGGAGGAAGTCGAGGATGGGCACCAACTTATAACAACTCCGTCGTACCTTGACAGGATGGCAAGGGCATTGGCGGCATTAACCGTTGATGCGCCGTAGTCGTGATGCGCTTTCCTGCAGCATCCAGCTTCTTACCCTCCTTGTCCAGAGGCACCATGGACAAAGAAGGGGTTGAAGACCCCTTTATAGTAGCGGCCGAGACCAACGAGTCTGGCGAGGACTGGGACCTGTGCCCCTGGGGCAGAGTCTGGAACCCGGTATCTCTTCTCCAACTGGTCACGCTTAGCAGGAGTGGTATTAGGAGCCTTCATGACCGCTAAACCGTCCTCCCATATTGACATCCAACAAGGGGACTGAGACAATGGTTTTCTTGGAGGACTCCAATCGTTAGAAAAGGAAACCTTCCTTCTCTTCCGGTAACAGGTTTAATAGCTTAGCAGTTTTCAATATTATAGAGTGGAAAGACCCAAACTTGTCTGGTGGAGAAGCCCTGGCAGACGCATCGACGTATAAAGGTTCCCCATACGTGGCAACCTAATCATCAAACTCGTGGGTGTGTGTGTGTCCGTGTGTGTGTGTCCGTGTGTGTGTCCGTGTGTGTGTGTCCGTGTGTGTGTGTCCGTGTGTGTGTGTCCGTGTGTGTGTGTCCGTGTGTGTGTGTCCGTGTGTGTGTGTCCGTGTGTGTGTGTCCGTGTGTGTGTGTCCGTGTGTGTGTGTCCGTGTGTGTGTGTGTGTGTGTGTCCGTGTGTGTGTGTGTGTGTCCGTGTGTGTGTGTGTGTGTCCGTGTGTGTGTGTGTGTGTCCGTGTGTGTGTGTGTGTGTCCGTGTGTGTGTGTGTGTCCGTGTGTGTGTGTGTGTCCGTGTGTGTGTGTGTGTGTGTGTGTGTCCGTGTGTGTGTGTGTGTGTGTGTGTGTGTGTGTGTGTGTGTGTGTGTGTACCAGTGGCAACCGTGTCAGTGTCCGTCTGATCTGGTCCCTCCACCACAGGGGGGCAGCGCAACTGGCAGTGGCCGAGGGGTAACAGGTGCCTTATGAGGTGGCGTTGTCTGAGCCAGAGGAGGCCTCAGAGGGTTTCTTCCTGAACAGGGACAGGAGGAGGGCTAAACAGCTGGGAAGGCTTGCGGGCCATAGACCTCTGATGAGGCATAGGCAGAATGGAGTCTGGTTCCCCTTGAACCCTTTCCTGATTAGAGTAAAACCCCTCTGGACAGGTCTTTTTCAGAGCTGCTGTACTTCGCTGTAGACCTTCTGGGGGATCCCAGAGGTGCCAGAGTGAAGAGTGGTGCAACCTTGGTGGGCCTGGGCAGGAAGTCCAGAAATGGGGGCGTGTCTCAAACTCAGAGCCCTTGGGGAAAGTGGTGATGACAGGAGCAGTGGTTCAACCACTGACGGAGGTCTAGGCAGCAGGGAAACCCTAGGCATGGTAATTGTCACAGTTGTAAAGGTGACTGTCATGGACAAACATTTTGTAGTTGCAGCAGTTGAAGGAAGAGCAGACTTTGTAGACTGAGTCGTCAACGAGGTACTCGTCGATGGGGCGGCAGTCTTGGTGGATTAAGTGGTTGACGAGGCTCATGTTGACAACAGTGCAGCCGGCTACAGGTCCTTCAATGACTTGCTCTTTGTAGACATTTTTGGTAGTTGATGCCAGCGACTTTCTCGCGGATGGAGGCAGCCTGCCTGCCGGTAGGCTAACCGTCGGCGGAGCTGGTGACGGCAACCGGCCTCTCTCCGAGCTGGGTCCTGTAGCGACAGTCGACGTAGAAGGCGATTGAGTGTGTGATTTAACCTTCTTTTGGATCTTCAGCAAGGAAGCATCCTCAAAGGCCCTGAACTTCTTTTAACTTAAGGGAGCATGCTCTTTGGACCTGCCAGCCCTGAAAGAGGCAGGACTACCCACAGAGGGCGCGCAAGAGGTTTACGCTCTTCGATCCAAGCCACCAACCTTCCACGTCTTCGAGGAAAACGGCTGGCAAATCGGACAATCGTCCGCATCTATGTCAGGATGGAGACGTAATTGAGGTGCCGATCTTCGATAGATATTCTTGAGGCCGAGGTTTTCGCAGGACCTGAAAATACTTTTCTTTCGGGGCATCTGCCATGGTGTTAGAGCAAGGCCCAAGCCTGTGCTTGTAGCGCCATGAGCTGAAGATCTGATGGACTGAGTATCTTCTCCAGCAACGGGTCCCCGCCACCAGTAGTCACAACTTGACTGTAGACAATGAAGAGATGAAGACATTTCTCAAAAATAGGCAAAAAAAGAGCTTAAAGCTATCGATTTTTGAGGAGCGAAGCCAGAGGACAACCCAAAACGAGAAACATGTGGTCAAATTCTGAAGATGGCCGCCAGGGGTGGAGTTTAGGAGAACGCATGTCATTGGCTTTAAATTTACCTAGTATTTCCAGCGTGACTGGGTATATTCATGAGCATGTGAATCCATCCAAGACCCAATGCCATAGAAGGATTGCAGACTGACAAATCTATCAGGAAGGAGTAGGTAACACCGGAGGGAGGAAGGGGGGGAATTCTAAAAAGTAATTCAAGCTATGTGAGAAGGAGAAGCAGAAAAGTCAGAAACATCGACATGGGGAGTTCTCTTGCCATCTTGCCATCCCCAACTAATGAAGATAAACAGGGTAAAGCTATGACTGGAACAGAGGCCTAATAAAGGATAAAAAAAATGTTATCAGTGCATATAAAAGTGCATCCTTCCATGTGTATGCTGGATGGGTGGTGGCTCCAAAAGCAGCTACAATATAAATCATACATAAATATCTTTAAGGTGACCTCCCCAACCAGATCAGGGTTACAGTTCATTCCCTTTGGCCATACATTAAAGAGGAAGGGGACCCCACAGGTGGCCCCAGCTAAGGACTCTTATTACCAGAAATCCTGGTTCTCGTCAGGTTCCAGAATGAGCAACAGGAAGGAGATATGCGGCAGGGTAATTGCATGTGCAAAGATGTGCATTGTCTTACATAGGGTGGAGTCTGCATTGTTTTAATGTACAGCACTATGAACTGGTGACAAATGAAATATACTGGACACAGTAAGCCGCAAATATAGTTTTCCGGCAACTGCTTAAAAGTCTGTCGTCAAGCCTAATTCCTTGCTAATAAAGACCAGTTGATTATTTGCTTTCAAGTTAATGTGTTCTCATAGACCAAGTTCCAGGGCCCTATTGCCCTTTAAATAATAGGCGGGGCAACTTAATGGAAAGAAGTAAACCAAGCTTGTAAGTAGAAAGGGATTTACCCAAACCTCACTCGATGCACCACAATCTCCTTTTCTGGTCAGGTAGTGCCAAAACACTCAGTGGGGGGTTTGCACATGCAAACATGGGAAGAGATAAACCCTCCTAAAACTGCGGACAATTGACCTCCAGCTTGCCAGATTCCAAGATGGCTATTGAGTTTGACTTGAGGCATGAGTCTCCTGGAGTGAAGCCTGGGTGTTAACCGCTGCAAGGGAGGGCTGGTAGTGACACAGACATGCCCAGCATATCAGAGAACATAAGTGACAGAAAATTAGAAACTGGATCATTCGGAATTCTGGTCTCCAAAATCAGCTCTGGAACCATACCATGCCATGCCATCACATACCATATCTCCCTGCCTTCTGACAAATGCTCTCATAACTTTACAAAGATTAATCCAACCACTATATCAAAAACAAACATAATGGGCCAAATATCCAACATTCGTTTTCTTACCATCTCGCAAGCAGCCTATCCGGTACATCATTGGCATACGGATGACAAAGGCAAAAAGGTCATCAATAAAAGTGTTGAGGGCTTTATAAGTCAACATCCTCCAAGGAAGATGTGCAACAGACTTCATCTTGTAGTTGATGAAAAGCTGTGGAGTCATTGTGATAAACCCTGTGTAAGAGACAAAATGTTAATATTGATTTCAGAAAAAGCCCTCAACTGGGTAGATTTCTTGACAAACCTGTGACACAATCACAATATCAGGAAACGGAGGAAGTACAAAGACATACAATTAAATTCTTTTCAGCGATTGAACTCAACTTCAGCATTATTTCAGTAAGGGAAGTGCTCCCTTCTGACATGTCTCTAACAAGCAGGCATGCACAGATTGCCATATAAGGCAATGCACGAAGGGCAGGATTTATAGGATTAAGCAGTTTAAGGACTAAATTAATTTTTATATATGTATTTATAGAGCACCGAAAGCCTGCAGGCACCGGGCACGGTTACAAAAACATGAAGGACATGCCATACATAAACGATACAGGGCAGAGAAGCTGGGGAGGAGAACCCCAGGAGGGGCAGGAGAATTTCCTAAATAAGAGTTTAAGGCTTTCTTAAAGGTTTTCAAATTGATGTCCTCCGTCAAAGTAGTGGGCATGAGGTTCTAGAATTTGGCTGCTTTGACTTGAAAGATTTTCCTAGTCCCTTTTTCCTGCTTCTATCTTGGGCGTTTGATATGTTTTTTCCCTGCTGAACGCAGTGCTCTGGTTGGTATGTACTGGGGCATCAGATTCGATATAGTGGGGCAGGTCCATATACAGATTTATGGACAATGACCCAATTTTTAAATGAATTCTGTCTTGGACGAATAACCAGTGTAGGTTCTTCCTCTGCTGAGTAGCGTGCTCGCATTTCGCGAGTTTGTTCAAGATACGTAGGGCGTTGTTTTGTATTAGCTGACACTTACCCATATTGGTGCTTGAGGAACCAATCAACAGGGAATTGCAGTAGTCCAATTTGGAAAATACTGTAGCTCAGGGATGGTTGCCGCATTATTCTGCGATACGTAGGGGAAGATGTTTTTCAAGAGATGGGGGAATAATTACAACTTTTTGACATCTGGTTGACGTGTGCATCAGAGCCAAGGGTAGCCTCCACTTGGATTCCCAATGTCTTTACTTTATCAAGGATAGGTATGCAATTTGCGCCAATTGGGAATTTTGAGTATTCAGTGTCTAGTTTGGCGCATGTGTCTGTTGAACCAAAAATCATTAACTCTGTTTTTATATCCATTTATGCCAGGTCCATCCAGAAGTGAGCAAAGGTGTCTGACAGAGATGAAAGAGCAATGGGGAAAGACTTGCCCCCTGTGGAACACCACACCACATAGGGGACTTGGGAGCTTGCACATCACCCCCATTGGAGTCTTGCTTCCCTGTACGACAAACGATGAAAAACCATTCTACCACCTGATCCGAGCATTGACCTGAATGGCCCAGTGTTTCTTTCCAAATGCCATGGTCCACCAGTTCGGATAGATTCAACAGGGTCAGAATGCCCACTGTGCCTTCGTTGATGATTTGTAGCATATGAGACTGAAGATCTATAAGAGCAGTCGTGCTATAATTTGGCCTAAAGCCTGACTGTTTGACACGTAAGATGTTTTCCGCCTCAATTAATGATTGATATTGTTTATATGCGGTTGTCCAGTTTAAGAAGGACATTGCAGTTAGTAATGGGTCAAAGGTTAGTTGGGTCAAGGTTGGGCTTTTTTGTATTGAGTGATTTCCAGTCTTAATGCCCTTGGGCACCCTTGCTTCCCTGAAGGATGCATTAACTAATGTGATGAGAAAGGGTGAAAAGATTTCCTGATGGTTTAATATGATTTTTGAAGGAATAATGTTCTCGGAACATGCTTTGGGTCTCAGACTGTAGTATGTTTTCCATGTCACATACCTCTATTTTAGAAAATGAAAAATTAGATCGTGACTGACTAGAGATTTGGTGGTCTTTCTGGCAGGTGAGATCGCCTGGAGTAGTCTTGTGCTGCAATTTGTCTTTGATTTGTGTGTGTGATTGGATGATTTTCTCTTCAAATGCGGCGTGGACTGTTAAAGTATCTTCTATGGTAGGCACAATAGGTACTTAGAGGGTATTGGGTTTCTCGAATGATTTTACTATGTCAAAAAGTTTTCTAGTGCTATTTGAAGCTTTTTTTAATTTGTTGCAGCTTGTGGTTTTGATTGAGTTTTTCAAAATGTCCTGAATTGCAATGTGTATGTGGGACCCTTTTTTGGTTCTTTGACCTATTTATTGTCAAAGTATGATCATATATGTATGGAACAAGTTCAAATTGACAGTTTTAAGCATTTCTCCTTTCAAGGTTGCTACAGGTAAACAGGTGAAAGTGCATTGTGGAGGCATTTCCAGACCCCGTCATGCCATCACCGTTTAGTGAGGGGTTGCCTTTGTAGCAATTACATCTATTTAAAACATTCAATGTTATCAATCTTGTACTGGCTAGTACAAGTGACTCAACAAAGTGGCACCTTTATGCCAAGCCCTTAGACCACTCCCCTACAAACTGATGGACTGTACACACCAATACAATGAGACATGAACAAGCTCTGAACAGCAACAAACCGGTGGAAAAGCAAAACGAATGTGGGCCACCTCCAGGTCGGTCCCTTCCTCAGACTGCTGAATCCCCATTAGATAGATTGCTGATTCACTAACACCAAATAATCTGATAATTTGCGCCAATGACAGGAAGGATGGATCAAGGTAGAGAAACGTACAACATATTCACTATAGTCACTAGTGTATACTCTCAGACCATAGTCCACTTAATGGTGCACTGTTGGGACTGTGCCATCATCCGTTCACTGTTGTGAAGGGAGGATAGCACAGAGGCAATACGCTGCTCTTGGACCATGCAGATCAGAGGTTTGAATCCCAGACCCGCGCTAAGAAAAGAAACTCTGGTATGGTATTACGCACGTTATAAAAACCAAGTAATACATAAATAAAATATCCTCACGACAGTATAAAAAATCAACAGCAATGCCCTTTTTACCTGGAACAACCACATGCCCAGTTTTGATGTGTAATCATGCTCCTACATGCTTCTCCTGCTGAAGTAGCCCTTTTGCCGTTTTTCCAATCTGCAAATGTTTGTGTTCGATGCTCGCTACCCAGAGGTTAAAGCCTTCTCCAACTCCCCTGGAATTCTGATATCATTTTGCTTATAACCAGAAGCTACTGGCTTTGCCCCATTAATTCCTATGAACAAAGGTTTATAAGCTTCCAACTACTTTAACTAAAGAGTATTTGGAGTTTATATTGTATGAACCTTACTTTGTGTGCTTGCAAGTTGACTGCTAGTAAACATTTTCTTTTTGCTGCTTTCACTTCATAGACATCAATTGAACACCAACATGTTGCTATTGTCTGTAACCTGTCCTGACGCTGAGGAAAGTGAAGCCTTTTTACTTCGCTTGCCTTGCCAAGCTCATTTGTTTTGAGGGCAATAATCAGTCCCTATGACAGATCAGTGCAGGAGAACTCATTGTAAAATTCTCTGTTAATGTTTTCGCTGCACACATCACCTTAAAGTGAAGCGTGGTAGGGACACTGTCGCCATAACATTTCTATTGGACATATTATGGTTACTTGCATGTGTCCAGGACAGGCTGGTGGCAGGGGATGACAATGCATTACTTACCGTAAAAGCATTTCTGATGATTGTATCTGCTTAGATTCACATGCTGTGCATAGGTCTGACATCCAGTGGTCACTGCGGAGTATTGCATTTTGTTTTTCGTAGTCGAAAAGGGACGTCGACAAGGCGTGTCTGAAATACTATCCCTATAGTGACGTGTGTTGTACCCACAATCCCTCACGCGTCGAGGTCCCTCTGTTTGTATTTTTCTGCCCTGAGGGAGCCTTCTAGACGTGAGCGAGTACAGAAAAGAGAGATATAAAAGGAAGTCTATGTTCCTTCCATCCGAGCGGGGAGGAAGGGTGGGCGCATGTGAATCTAAGCAGATACAATCATCAGAAATGCCTTTACGGTAAGTAATGCATAGTCTTCTGATGCTTGTTAATCTGCTTAGAATCACATGCTGTGCATAGACTAGCGAGCAGTACCCGGAGTTGGCAGTGGGTTATGAGAAGGAACAGTAGAGAAAAGATGTCTTAATACTGCCTGACCCACCTGGGAGTCAGATCTTGAGTGTGCATCTAGACAGTAGTGTTTTGTAAAGGTGTGCACAGAACTCCAGGTAGCCGCTTTGCAGATGGACTCCAGGGGAACATTTGCAATGAATGCTATGGTCGCCCCCTTGCCTCGAGTAGAGTGTGCTCTTGGCCTAAAGGGCAGTTCTCTCCTAGCAAGAGTATAGCAGAGAGTGATGCATTGAACAATCCATCTAGAAATAGTGGACTTTGAAACTGCATCCCCTTCTCTTCCTGCTGCCACCGAGAGGAAGAACTGATTAGTCTTCCTCAGTGGTCTGGTTCTTTCCATGTAGAACATGACCGCTCTGCGCACATCTAGTGTGTGCAGAGTTTTTTCTCCCAAGTTGGAAGGATTTTGAAAGAACGTTGGCAGTTCTATAGACTGGTTTACGTGGAATTTCAATATGAACTTCGGAGCAAACCTTGGGTGCGTGCGTAGAACCACCTTATCTCTGAACTGTAACGAAGGGGTCTAGAACAGAACGAGCCTGTAGTTCACTTACCCTCCTGATGGAGGTGATAGCTATTAAAAAAGCAGTCTTAAGAGTGAGGTCTTTAAGAGATGCTTTGTGCATGGGTTCGAAAGGTGAGCCCATGAGTCTGGTAAGTACCACGTTAAGGTCCCATCCGGGAGCTGGGTCAGCTATCGGGGGGTGTATTCTCTTTATTCCCTCCATGAAGGCCTTTATAACAGGGATCCCCTTGAGTTGGGAAGTGGTGTATGCAGAAAGTGCCGCTAGGTGGACTTTAATGGAATTGAACACTAGACCTGAATCCAATAAGTGGGTCAGGTATAGAACAATATGTGTGGGAGAGCAGTCAATTGGGTTGATGCTTTTCCCTCTGCACCAGATGACAAATCTCTTCCACTTGCTAGAGTAGCAGTGGCGAGTGTTAGGTTTTCTGGCTTCCCTGAGAATGTCCATACATCTCTGCGGGAGCAGTAGATGTCCGAATTCTATGATCTCAGGAGCCAAGCTGCTAAGTTCATGTTCTGCGGGCATGGATGCAGAGTCCTGCCCTTGTCTTGAGACAGCATGTTGTACGGGCAGGGGAGTTTCACTGGGGGAGATAGAGACATCTCCATCAAGTGAGCGAACCATGGCTGTCGGGCCCACATTGGGGCCACCAGTATCATGGTTACTTGTTCCTGGTGCATCTTGTGCACCACCTTGTTGAGAAGGGGAGTCGGGGGAAAAGCGTAAACAAATTTCCCTGACCATTGCATCAACAGACCGTTCCCCTTGGATTGGTTCTGAGGGTACCTGGAGGCGTAACTTAGGCATTGTGAGTTCTCCAGGGTTGCGAATAGGTCTATTTCTGGGAATCCCCATTGTGTGAAGACGTCGAAGACGATGTCTTCGTGCAGTCGCCATTCGTACTCTTCGTTCGGGCAGGGGGAAATCTCTGCTGAGATTGTCTGCCAGCAGATTGAGTCCCCTGGTACATGTTGTGACAGAAGGAACATATTCTGTTTGAGAGCCCACTTCCATATATTCTGGGCCAGTTTGGACAGCCCTGGAGAGTGGGTGCCCCCCTGCTTGTTGATGTAGTACATGGCTGTGGTGCTGTCTGTAAGGACCAACACAGTTTTGCCTTGTAGGTGTTCCTGGAAGGCTTTTAGCGCCTTGAACACAGCTAGTATCTCCAGTAGATTTATGTGTTTGGATGCTACGTTCGGAGTCCACACTCCGTGAGCAGTCTGATGGGATAGGTGAGCCCCCCATCCTGTTAGGGATGCGTCCGTGGTTAGAGTGGCTTCCGCCGCGGGTGCGGCAAAGGGTTTCCCTTTTTCCAGGTTTTCCTTTGTCCACCGTCGTAGCGAGAGAACCAAGGCCTGCGAGACCACCACTGGATCGTCCCATAATCCGCTGGCCTGACACCACTGGCTGTTGAGCCACTCTTGCATAGGGCGCATGCGCAGGCGCGCGTGAGGTACCAAATAAATACACAACGCCATCATGCCTAGCAAGCGCATTGCTTTACGTACCGTCACCTCTCGACCGGTCACATATTGAGGGATCTGAAACAGCATGTTTTGGACCCTCTCGTTGGAGGGGAAGACGAGGCCGTCCTTTGTTCGAATTAGAGCCCCTAGGAATTGTTTGACTTGGCTGGGGTCTAAGCTGGACTTCTTTTCGTTGATGGAGAAGCCCAACTGGAATAAAAGGTCTACCGTCTTTTGGGTATTGGAGAAGCATGTTTCGTAAGAATCCCCTGTTATGAGCCAGTCGTCGAGGTAAGGGTAAACTGGGATGGACAACCTGCGCAGGTGGGCCGCTGCCACTGCCAGTACTTTCGTTAATACCCTTGGTGCTGATGCTATGCCGAAGGGTAGCACTCTGAACTGGTAGTGTTTGCCCTCTATCATGAACCTGAGGTATCTTCTGTGCGCTGGCAACATTAAAATATGAAAGTATGCATCTTTCATGTCCAATGTTGTCATGTAATCTCCCTGATTTAGCAGTGGGATCACTTCCTGTAAGGTCACCATACGAAACTTCTGGGGTTTGATAAACTTGTTCGCTGGGCGCAGATCTAATACAGGGCGCATGGTTAGATCCTTTTTGGGTACAAGGAAGTACACTGAATAAATACCTTGCGTTACCTGAGATAGAGGCACGACCTCTATGGCTCCTTTTTCCAGCAGCTGTTGTACTTCTTGGAGAAGGATAGCAAGGTGTTCCGGTGTCATGCGTCGTCCCCTCGGGGGTCTGTATGTTGGGGAACTGTTGAATTCGATGCAGTATCCATGGGCTACGGTGGAAAGTACCCAGCGGTCTGACGTTATTCCCTCCCATGCTGGAAGAAAGGATGTTATCCGGCCCCCGACCGGTGTTTCATGGGAGGGGACGCGAATCTTCGCGTCACTTGGTGTTGTTGGGGGCTTGGGAGCCTCTGGGGGCGGACCCCCGACCTCTCCCCTTGCCCCTGCGCTGGCCTCTTTGGCTGTACTGCCCACTATTGGCCTGGTAACTGGTGGCAGGGTACTGTTGCTGCTGACTCTGCTGTTGGCGTTGGCCACGAAAAAAGCGTTTGTTGCCATAGCCGCGTCTGGTAGTGGGCTTAGAGATCTAGTCAAGAGTTTTGATAGCATCGAACTCTTTTTTAGCCATTTCCAGAGCCTCATCCACCGCTTTCCCGAAGAGGTTTGAGTCTTCAACAGGTTTATTTATTAAAGACGCCTGTGTCTCCGGTTTGAACCCCGAGTTGCGCAGCCATACATGGCGTTTTAGGAGTATTCCCTGAACCAGGGAACGTCCCGCTGTCTCAGCAGCATCCAGAGAGTTCTTTACAATACTCTGGTTGACCTGGGTTCCTTCGCCAATAGTAGATAGCAGGCGTGTACGTAGTGGTTCCGGCGCTTCTTCGGCGTCCTTGCGCAGTTTGGCCCACTGCGCGTCCACGTAGCTAGCTAGCAAAGAATTGTTTTTCGCAATTCTTGCCGAAAAGGCAGCCGAGGATGTGACTCTTTTAGCAAGGGCATATAACCTCTTGCCCTCCTTGTCAGATGGTGCCTCACTGGTGGACAGCGGCACCCCTGCCCTCTTCCTTGTATTCGTTACTACAAGGGAATCCGGAATGGAATGTCCCCTGATGTACAGCGGGTCTGAGGGTGAAGGAGTGAAAAGTTTTTCAATCCTTGGATTAACTCCTCTGATTAGTGCGGGTGTGGATAGCGAAGGGATGATTCTTCTCTTCACTGAAGCGAGGAGGGGAATGGTCTGGCTGACTGGGGGTTTCTCCTTAATTACTCTTTCTACAAAGTCTATTTCCGGAGAGATCTCCCCAGTGTCCAGTTCGAAATGTGCTGCTGCTCTGCGCAACAGGGCATTGAATGTGGGCTGATCGTCAATGGGAGACGTGTTTCTAACAGGTGAATTGTCAGGTGGATTTAGGTTCAGGACATCAGTGTCCGAATATACTGATGGGGATTGCCAGGGATGAGAAGGTCCTTCTGGATTTTCTCCGAATCCTTCTCCTACCATGTCTGGGCTGTCTTCCAGACCTTCCTCTTGGTTCTGTCCCTCTTCATTGTCCACAAAATCATCCTCCTCTTCTAAGTATTCCTCACCCGTGAGGTCATACACATTATGGAAGTCTAAGGCTGTGTCCTGCCTCGGGTATTTGGCCCTGGGGTCCTCCCGAGGCCCTTCTCTTGCTCTCTTGGGAGTGGGAGGGTTCTGGCTGTTCATAAACCTCTCCATTCTCTCCATGCAGAGATGGAGCCTTTCCATGGTTTCATGGGGTACCCCTGAGCGGTCTAGCGGGGGAAAAGTAGTGTTATCTTGCTGAAAAAGGCTCGACCTCGCCCTCAACGTCGAGGAAAGTGTCCCTTCGCCCTCCGAAAAGCCTTCCGGTGTGCTGGGGGTCCCCCCCCGACTGAAGGGCTTAGTCCCCGTTTTTCTGCGGGCTTTTTCGGCGTGTCTTTCGACCTTTGCGTAGCGCTCGACGTGTCCTTTGGCGTACGCTTCTGGGCGTCGGCTACAACGATCCTCGCCAAGCTCTCTGTGACTCGTTTGTCAGCGGAGGGCTGTGGTTTCGACGTTACGGGTGTCGAACGTTCTACGGCGGCTTGCGCTCTCTGCTGGTGCGCGGCGGCCGATGGTTTGGGGGCGGCGGCCTTATTTGCCGAAAGCCCAGTCGCTGGTCGCGGCTGCGAGAGGGGCTTCGAACCCGAACGGTCCGAGGAGGCCGCCGGTGTAACCTGCGTCTCCTTGGGCGCTTATGCTTTCTTCGTCTTCGACGAAGAAGAGCTATGGGTTGTGTGTTTATGTGTTGCATCGTGTGCGTCAGTGTCGCCGGGGTGTTCATCCCCCATAAGCAGGGCGTGAGCCGAGCCCGTCGGGGCCGGCGACAGACGACGAAGAGCGCGAGCGCTCCTTAGAGGGGTGTACGACTTCCGTAGCGGAGGTCGTGTTATCACGTTCCTCGTCACTGTCGGTGGTCGCAGCGGTGGGTGAAGACCCGGCCTTCGACATAGCGTAGGCCGGCCACCTCTTGACCCTACGGTCTTTAAGAGTCTTTGGCTTTAGAAGCCGACAAGCCAAGCAACCCTCCTCTTTGTGATCGAGGGGCAAGCAGCGGTTACACCGTGAATGCTTGTCCTTCCAAGTAAACTTGCCCTTACAAAGTGGGCAAAACCTAAAGGGTGTCCTCTCCATAGCCGAGGCAATAAACCGTGATTACTACCCCAAGGGAAAGGGAGGGGAAAAGGAAAGGCATTCTCAGAAAAGAATCAGATGTCCCACGACCCCACTCTCCCTACTGTATTTGGCCTGCGAGGCCAGGCCACGTGTTCGGCAACGCCGAAGGATCTCCTCCGCTCATCCCCTCCTTCGAAGATCTTGCTCGGCGGAGACAGCTTCACAACTGCGTCGAGGGAGGGATCGATGAGAATGCATTACTTACCGTAAAAGCATTTCTGATGGTTGTATCTGCTTAGATTCACATGCTGTGCATAGGTCCGACATCCAGTGGTCACTGCGGAGTATTGCATTTTGTTTTTCGTAGTCGAAAAGGGGACGTCGACAAGGTGTGTCTGAAACACTATCCCTATAGTGACGTGCGTTGTACCCACAATCCCTCACGCGTCGAGGTCCCTCTGTTTGTATTTTTCTGCCCTGAGGGAGCCTTCTAGACGTGAGTGAGTACAGAAAAGAGAGAGATATATAAAGGAAGTCTATGTTCCTTCCATCCGAGCGGGGAGGAAGGGTGGGCGCATGTGAATCTAAGCAGATACAACCATCAGAAATGCTTTTACGGTAAGTAATGCATTGTCTTCTGATGTTTGTTAATCTGCTTAGAATCACATGCTGTGCATAGACTAGCGAGCAGTACCCGGAGTTGGCGGTGGGTTATGAGAAGGAACAGTAGAGAAAAGGTGTCGTAATACTGCCTGTCCCACCTGGGAGTCAGATCTAGAGTGTGTATCTAGACAGTAGTGTTTTGTAAAGGTGTGCACAGAACTCCAGGTAGCCGCTTTGCAGATGGACTCAAGGGGAACATTTGCAATGAATGCTATGGATGCCCCCGTGGCTCGAGTAGAGTGTGCTCTTGGCCTAAAGGGCAGTTCTCTCTTAGCAAGAGTATAGCAGAGAGTGATGCATTGAACAATCCATCTAGAAATAGTGGATTTTGAAACCGCATCTCCTTCTCTTCCTGCTGCCACCGAGACGAAGAACTGATTAGTCTTCCTCAGTGGTCTGGTTCTTTCCATGTAGAACATGACCGCTCTGCGTACATCTAGTGTGTGCAGAGTCCTTTCTCCCGAATTGGAAGGATTTTGAAAGAACGTTGGTAGTTCTATAGATTGGTTTACGTGGAATTTAGAAATAAATTTCGGAGCATACCTAGGGTGAGTGCGTAGAACCACTTTATCTTTGTGAACTGTAACGAAGGGGTCTAGAATAGAAAGAGCCTGAAGTTCACTTACTCTCCGGATGGAGGTGATAGCTATTAAAAAAGCAGTCATAAGCGAGAGGTGTTTAATAGATGCTTTGTGCATGGGTTCGAATGGAGAGCCCATGAGTCTGGTAAGTACCACATTAAGGTCCCATCCGGGAGCTGGGTCAGCTATCGGGGGGTGTATTCTCTTTACTCCCTCCATGAAGGCCTTTATAACAGGGATCCTCCACCACAACACTTTGAGTTGGGAAGTGGTGTATGCAGAAAGTGCAGCTAGGTGGACCTTAATGGAGTTAAACACTAGACCTGAATCCAATAGGTGGGTCAGGTATAGGACCACATGTGTGGGAGAGCAGTCAATAGGGTTGATGCTTTTACTCCTGCACCAGATGACAAATCTTTTCCATTTGCTAGAATAGCAGTGGCGAGTGTTTGGTTTTCTGGCTTCCCTGAGGATGTCCATGCATCTTTGCGGGAGTTGTAGATGTCCGAACTCTATGATCTCAGGAGCCAAGCTGCTAAGTTCATGTTCTGGGGGCATGGATGCAGAGTCCTGCCCTTGTCCTGAGACAGCATGTTGTACGGGCAGGGGACTTTTACTGGGGGGGATAGAGACATCTCCATCAAGTGAGCGAACCATGGTTGTCGTGCCCACATTGGGGCCACTAGTATCATGGTCACTTGTTCCTGGTGCATCTTGTGCACCACTCTGTTGAGAAGGGGAGTCGGGGGGGGAAAAGCGTAAACAAATTTCCCTGACCATTGCATCGACAGACCGTTCCCCCTTGGATTGGTTCTGGGGGTACCTGGAGGCGTAACTTAGGCATTGTGTGTTTTCCAGGGTTGCGAACAGGTCTATTTCTGGGAATCCCCATTGTGTGAAGACGTCGAAGACGATGTCTTCGTGCAGGCGCCATTAGTACTCTTCGGGCAGGGGGAAATCTCTGCTGAGACTGTCTGCCAGCAGATTGAGTTCCCCGGGTACATGTAGTGATAGTAGGAACATGTCCTGTTTGAGAGCCCACTTCCATATATTCTGGGCCAGTTTGGACAGGCCTGGAGAGTGGGTGCCCCCTTGCTTGTTGATGTAGTACATGGCTGTAGTGCTGTCTGTAAGGACCATTACTGTTTTGCCTTGTAGGTGTTCCTGGAAGGCTCTTAGCGCCTTGAACACAGCTTGTAGCTCCAGTAGATTTATGTGTTTGGATGCTACGTTCGGAGTCCACACTCCGTGAGCAGTCTGATGGGATAGGTGCGCCCCCCATCCTGTGAGGGATGCGTCTGTGGTTAGAGTGGCTTCCGCCGCGGGTGTGGCAAAGGGTTTCCCTTTTTCCATGTTTTCCTTTGTCCACCACCGTAGCGAGAGAACCAAGGCTTGCGAGACCACAACTAGATCCTCCCATAGTCCGCTGGCCTGACACCACTGGCTGTTGAGCCACTCTTGCATTGGGCGCATGCGCAGGCGCGCGTGAGGTACCAAATAAATACACAACGCCATCATTCCTAGCAAGCGCATTGCTTTGCGTACCGTTACCTCTCGACCGGTCACATATTGAGGGATTTGAAACAGCATGTTTTGGACCCTCTCTTTGGAGGGGAAGACGAGGCCGTCCTTTGTTTGAATTAGAGCCCCTAGGAATTGCTTGATTTGACTGGGGTCTAAACTGGACTTCTTTTCGATGGAGAAGCCCAACTGGAACAAAAGGTCTACAGTCTTTTGGGTATTGGAGAAGCATGTTTCGTAAGAATCCCCTGTTATGAGCCAGTCGTCGAGGTAAGGGTAAACTGGGATGGACAACCTGTGCAGGTGGGCCGCTGCCACTGCCAGCACCTTCGTGAATACCCTTGGTGCTGATGCTATGCCGAAGGGTAGCACTTTGAACTGGTAGTGTTTGCCCTCTATCATGAACCTGAGGTATTTTCTGTGCGCTGGCAACATTAAAGTATGAAAGTATGCATCTTTCATGTCCAATGTTGTCATGTAATCTCCCTGAGAAAGCAGTGGGATCACTTCCTGTAAGGTTACCATACGAAACTTTTGTTCGCTGGGCGCAGATCTAATACAGGGCGCATGGTTAGATCCTTTTTGGGTACAAGGAAGTACACTGAATAAATACCTTCCGTTACCTGAGATAGAGGCACGACCTCTATGGCTCCTTTTTCCAGCAGTTGTTGTACTTCTTGGAGAAGGATGGCAAGATGTTCCGGTATCATGCGACGTCCCCTCGGGGGTCTGTAGGATGGGGAACTGTTGAATTCGATACAGTATCCGTGGGCTACGGTGGAAAGTACCCAACGGTCTGACGTTATCTCCTCCCATGCAGGAAGAAAGGATGTTATCCGGCCCCCGACCGGTGTTGCATGGGAGGGGACGCGAATCTTCGCGTCACTTGGAGTTGTTGGGGGCTTGGGAGCCTCTGGGGGTGGATCCCCGACCTCTCCCTTTACCCCGGCATTGGCCTCTTTGGCTGTACTGCCCACTATTGGTCTGGTAATTGGTGGCAGGGTATTGTTGATGCTGACTTTGTTGTTGTTGTTGGCGTTGGCCACGAAAAAAGCGTTTGTTGCCATAGCCGCGTCTGGTAGTGGGCTTAGAGATTTGGTCAAGAGTCTTGATAGTATCGAACTCTTTTTTCGCCATCTCTAGAGCTTCATCCACCGCTTTTCCGAAGAGGTTAGAGTCTTCCACAGGTTTATTTATTAAAGACGCCTGTGTCTCCGGTTTAAACCCCGAGTTGCGCAGCCATACATGGCGTTTTAGGAGTATTCCCTGCACCAGGGAACGTCCCGCTGTTTCTGCCGCGTCCAGAGAGTTTTTTACAATGCTCTGGTTCACCTGGGTTCCTTCGCCAATAGTTGAAAGTAGGCGTGTACGTAAAGGCTCCGGTGCTTCCTCGGCGTCCTTGCGCAGTTTGGCCCACTGCGCGTCTGCATAGCTAGCAAGCAAAGAATTGTTGTTCGCAATTCTTGCTGAGAAGGCAGCCGAGGAAGTTACTCTTTTTGCAAGGGCATATAGCCTTTTGCCCTCCTTGTCAGGGGGTGCCTCACTGGTGGAAAGTGGTACCCCTGCCCTCTTTCTAGTATTAGATACTACTAGGGAATCCAGAATGGAATGTCCCCTAATGTAGAGCGGGTCTGAGGGAGAAGGAGTGAAAAGTTTTTCAATTCTCGGATTGACCCCTCTGATCAATGCGGGAGTGGCCAGCGAAGGGATGATTCTTCTCTTCACTGAAGCTAGGAGGGGAATGGTCTGGCTGACCGGGGGTTTCTCTTTAATTACTTTTCCCACAAAGTCTAATTCTGGAGAGAGCTCCCCAGTGTCCAGTTCGAAATGTGCTGCTGCTCTGCGCAACAGTGCATTGAAAGTGGGCTGATCGTCAATTGGAGACGTGTTCCTAACCGGTGAATTGTCAGGAGGATTTAGGTTTAGGACATCAGTGTCGGAATACACTGATGGGGATTGCCAGGGGTGCGAAGGTCCTTCTTCAGTGTCTTCTCGGAAGCCTTCTTCTATAATGTCTGGCCTGTCTTCCAGACATTCCTCCTGGTTGTGTCCTTCTTGATCGTCCATGAAATCATCCACCTCCTCCAAGTATTCTTCCTCCCCAGTGAGGTCGTATACGTTATGGAAGTCTGAGGCTGTGTCCACCTGGGGATCGACTAGCCTCGGATTTTTGGCCCTGGGGTCCTCCTGAGGCCCTTCTCTAGTCCTCTTGGGAGTTTGAGAGGTCTGGGTATTCATAAACCTTTCCATCCTCTCCATACAGAGGTGGAGTCTTTCCATGGTTTCATGGGGTACCCCAGAGCGGTCTGGCAGGGGAAAAATAGAGTCATCTAACTGGAAACGGCTCGACCTCTCCCAAAGCGTCGGGGAAAGTGTCCCGTCGCCCTCCGAAAAACCTTCAGGTGTGCTGGGTGACCCCCCGACTGAAGGGGGTAGTCCCTGCCTTTCTTCGGGCTTTTTCGGCGTGTCTTCCGACTTATGCGTAGCGCTCGACGTGTTCTTCGGCGTACGCTTCTGGGCGTCGGCTACAGCGATCCTCGCCAAGCTTTCGGCGACTCGTTTGTCGGCGGAAGCTTGCGTTTTCGACGCTATGGGTGTCGAACGCTCTACGGCGGTATGCGCCTTCTTTTGATGCGCGCCGGCCGATGGTTTGGGGGCGGCGCCCTTATTTGCCGAAAGCCCAGTCGCTGGTCACGGCTGCGGTTGCGAGAGGGGCTTCGAACCCGAACGGTCCGAGGAGGCCGCCGGTGGAACCTGCGTCTCCTTGGGCGCCGAAGCTCTTTTCGTCTTAGACGAAGAAGAGCCGTGGGTTGTGTGCTTATGTGAGTCTTTGTGTGCGTCAGTGTCGCCGGGGTGTTCATCCCCATAAGCAGGGCGTGAGCCGAGCCCGTCGGGGCCGGGGACAGACGACGAAGCGCGCAAGCGCTCCTTAGAGGGGGTTTCGACTTCCGTAGCGGAGGTCGTGTTATCGCGTTCCTCGTCACTGTCGGTGGTAGCAGCGGCGGGTGAACCTTCGGCCTTCGACATCGCGTAGGCCGCCCACCTTTTAACCCTACGGTCTTTTAGAGTTTTAGGCTTAAGAAGCCGACAAGCCGCGCAACCTTCCTCCTTGTGATCGAGGGGCAAGCAGCGTTTACACCGTGAATGCTTGTCCTTCCAAGTAAATTTGCCTTTGCAAAGCGGGCAAAACCTAAAGGGTGTCCTCTCCATAGCCGAGGCAATAAATCGCGATAAGCACCCCAAGGGAAAGGAAGGGGAAAGGGAAAGGCATTCTCAGAAAAGACCCAGAGATGTCCCACGACCCCACTCTCCCTACTGTATATGGCCTGCGAGGCCAGGCCACGTGTTCGGCAGCGCCGAAGGATTTCCTCCGCTCGACCCTCCGTCGAAGATTCTTTTCGGCGGAGAACAGCTTACAACTGCGTCGAGGGAGGGATTATTAATATTATGAGAAAAAACGACCAAAGGTCGAGGAGTTGCAATGTCTCTCGAGGAGCTCCGCGTGAAGGCGACCAGAAGCTGGGCGGAAAAAAACAATCTGAGGGACCTCGACGCGTGAGGGATTGTGGGTACAAAGCACGTCACTATAGGGATAGTGTTTCAGACACGCCTTGTCGACGTCCCCTTTTCGACTACGAAAAACAAAATGCAATACTCCGCAGTGACCACTGGATGTCGGACCTATGCACAGCATGTGAATCTAAGCAGATACAACCATCAGAAATGCTTTTACGGTAAGTAATGCATTCTCATCGATCCCTCCCTCGACGCAGTTGTGAAGCTGTCTCCGCCGAGCAAGATCTTCGAAGGAACCTTTAAAACAGGAAAAAACGACCAAAGGTCGAGGAGATGGAATCTGCAATGTCTCTCGAGGAGCTCCGCGTAAAGGCGACCAGTAGCTGGGCGGAAAAAAAACAATCTGAGGGACCTCGACGTGTGAGGGATTGTGGGTACAACACACGTCACTATAGGGATAGTATTTCAGACACGCCTTGTCGACGTCCCTTTTCGACTACGAAAAACAAAATGCAATACTCCGCAGTGACCACTGGATGTCGGATCTATGCACAGCATGTGATTCTAAGCAGATTAACAAGCATCAGAAACTTTTCTACCATTTTTGTCTCATGCACTTTTGCATTTGACCACTTAATGCCCAAAATATCCATATACGTTACATCGCTGGACCAGGAGTTTGCCTGTCATTTGGTGATCTTGTATTTTGCCCTTCTTCCTGCACTCAGAGGGCCGGATTTACCATATATGGTAAGCCCATTCCTGGGGAAAGCTCCAGCTTTCACAAGCAAAGTCGTGGTCTGTGTGTGTGGCCTGATGTGGGGGCTGGTGCTGTTTGGAACCAGTCCACATCCGTGCCAGAGGGCGTCTGTTGCTAGCAGATGTGTTTGCCAGTGGCTATGCAGGACTGTGCTGCCCTTTCCGGTTTGAATGGTGAAGATCCTTACCACTGGTGGGCTCAGGGCAACTCAAGCTTGAATCCTTGATAAAGGGGTACTCTAATCATGGAGCAATACCCCTTCAAAGAGAAGCATTCTGCTGAAGACCTGGAACTCCTCATTGGAAGCCAGCCAGCATCCCTTTCTTCAACCTCTCCTTCAAGATCTCTAGAATGCCTTCATTGGTGCTTTGACTCCTGGACCGTTGGAAACAAGTTACAACCCCTGCTTAAGGGGTATGAAGAGAGGCCTTGCAGGACAAGTTGCTTTGTTCCCACCATGAGGGTAGACTTCCACCATTTCCTCCGAGTGGCCATCGCTGATAGCCATCGCATCATGTCCTGAGGTGGACGCCAGCGTGGTGGTCCTTTCTTCAGTTTACCCAAGGTGTCCTGCATCCAGAACTGAACCATTGGAGCACAAAACCACCAACTAGATGGGCCCAAAGCTGAAAGGGACCTCTGCACCAGAGACGTCTGGACTTCCTTCAACAGAACCCAGGCACGAGAAAAAGAGGCCCAGGAATTTCTACTGTGGTTTCTGATTGAAGCAGAGTATAGGTGCTGAGTAAACATACTTGTTCCTACACCCCCGCCCTACACCTCCATAGGTTTTAACATGCATAAAGCCCTTACCCTACCTCCCCCATGACTGACCGTGAAAAGCGAAGTTCTGGTCAAGGATCCTCCTCCTTGGCTTCCCCTAAGGTAGTTGAATTGGCAGAGTGTTCTGTGAAAATCTTACCGAACTGGTAAATCTTCCTGACCTGGGTCAACCCCAGAACTTTTTGCTTTACTAGTGGGATATTTTTCTTTAATACCTCTGAGTGCGAACCTTTTTCCACACACTCAGAATCTTTCACTCTTTTTATGGGTGTCATTTTTTACTATCCATAGTGTCTTTTTAAAGTTATCTTCTTTAACAACTTATTGGCAATAAGTGCCTTTTGTTGCTGGTTTCACTAAGGGCTACTCTTAACTTTATCTTGCTAACCTTGAGTGGATTACAGTTCCCAAGGGTAGAAAGGATCTTTGGATCCCTTTTACATTTTATTTGGTGGAGCCAGCACACCCCACCTTGTGTGGAGTAATGGGGAGATGTATCCCCTTTCACATTAAAACTAACAATTGTGTTACAGTGCCAAGCTTACCTTCAATGGCTGGTGGCAGTGACACCTTGTATTTATTTGGTGCACCTTTACCGCAGGCTGTGTTTACAGCTGCAGTAAAGGCACCTAAGGGTGCTCATTTTACCATAATGGCCCTGGTCGTCTTTTTTTCGGCATTTTAGTGTTTCTTGTCCTTTCTTTTTTTTTAAGCAAATATTCTTATTAGATTTTCAGGTTTATAAAACAAAGACCAACAGTGGTAAACAGTCCGGTAAGGTTCCTCATAAATGCATTCAACAGTAAACAGAACAGTAGATCACATCATAAATTCATTAAACAATCAACCCTCCCCCCGCCTCTTTTAATAACCCCAGTCCATAGTCCAACTTAAAATCACGTAAGCATCATATGAGGGTACGTTCGGGAAGTACTTTGCCTGTAACAATGAATTCAACTTAAGTTTCTCATTGTAGATCTTTACAATTAATTGCTTTCCCCAATTCTTCTCCCTGTCAATATTTGCTGAGGCATTAATAAACCCTTGAGTTCTTCCGAAGTAATTATAAGTGACAACACTGTTCATCTCAACTCCTTGCATCCAGAACTTAGTTCGATATTGTCCACACTTCATTAGCTGTAGTGAATTAAATAACTTTCGTGAGTGAGTAAATTCGTCGTTTGTCACTATAAATAATACAGCATTTGATCTCTATATCCAACATCAATGTTTCATCCGGCCTTTTATACTTCCTCGGGTTTCTAAGTATCTTAAGCGCCCTCTGGGAGGACAGTAGAGTAGCTTAAGCTCCGGTAGCTCTATATCCTGAGTGGGGGTAAATAGGCAAAGAGAAAGGAACGGAGAAAGAAAAAGAAAAAAAAATACGAGAATAAAAAAGAGGGAGAGAAGGAGGAAAAGAGAAAAAGAAAAAGGGGGGAATTCATATACAGTTATTATCTAGACCAGTGGTGTACCTTAGTGCGAGTCGATTATTACGGTCACATATCAACCTTAGACCTTACCATTTTAATATTGTTTCAGGAAGTAACTGAACTTTTAACCAACTTTATATATTCAAAAACAATGTCACATACAGATGTTATTTAGGCCCGTGATGTATCTTAGTGCAAGTCAATTTTGAGGCCATCTATCAGTCTTTGGCATTACCGTTTTGGTATAGCTTCAAGCAATATCTTAATTTTAACTGCAACTGTTCAACAACCCCTCCCCTTTTCCCCTCCCCCTCCCAGTTCCCGGTTGGCTTGGATCAGTTCTTCTGCCGTTGATTAAGCTTGTTGCGCGCTGAGTGAGGGACCTCTGCGTAGCCTCGGCTCCTGTGTTTGGTTTGACCGTGTTCCATTGTGGATTGCTCTTAGCGGGTTTTGCCTGAAGAAGTATGCTTCTCACTCTCTGACGTGATCGAACAAGGGGTCCCAGATCGCTCGAAACTTCATGTACTTGCCGTCTCTCAGGGCCCCTACCTTCTCCATGGCCATTGCATTCCAGGTTTTTGCGTACAAAAGACAGAACAAAGCATTGGTAGATTTCCCGAAGCTGGGTCCTTATTATCCGGCAGAGTATTGTGTATCACCAGCATGTTTGCTCTTCAGGGCGAAAGACGTTTGCAAGTCCTTGAATTTTTCTGGTTTACCCCCCCCGCCCCTTCTATACCCTCTATCCCCTCCAACGTTCCTTTTCTAACTTTGGGGATGCAAAGAACCAACTGTGTGAGGGCAGTCGTAGGCAATAGTGTCCTAATTTACATTGAGTTCAAGTTCATATAACGTGTATGCTCCGAAGTAGGGGTGGCTTGAAGTAATGGGCTTCTCTGTCTTTCACTAGGTCATGAAAGGGTGACCATATGGTGCAGAACCGTTGGCATCTTCCTGAAATGAGGGCGCATATCTTTTCCATGGCCATTACTCCCCAGATCTTTACCCACCAGCAGGCTGTCTATGGACCGGACTCATTCTTAAAGTTCTGGGCTAGGGTCATTCTTGCTGCTGATAGCAAATCAGTGATTAGAGTAGCATTGGGCCCTGACATTGCATATTTTCCTTCTATGGGCACTCCCAGTAGGATCGATTTTGGGGACATTGGTAGTTCCACCCCGGTAATATCTTTGATGTGGCTCAGTATTTCCTTCCAGAACATGTTTGCTTTAGGACACATCCACCACATGTGGAAAAGGTCGCCTCTCTCTCCACATTTCCTCCAGCAATTTGGGGAGTAGGACCTATTGATTTTGTGTATTCTCTGGGGGGACAAATACCATCTGAGGCAAAGTTTATATGCCGATTCTTTGATCGTTGTACATCTGGAGGTACCCTGTGCTCTTGCCCAGATTTGATTCCATTCCTGCTCAGTTATGGGTTTGTCCACGTCTCTTTCCCAGCTCACTTTATATGGGAGCTCATCTTCCGCTTGAGCCTTGGTGAGTAATCTATAGAATCTGGTCACTCCCTTCGATATCTGACCCTCTTGTAGGGTCAGTTCGAGACCTGAAAGAGTCCTTGTGCCTGCCTGTTTCACTGCTGGGTGGGTTATCCAATGTCTCAGCTGCGTGTATCTATAAAGTTTTTCTTCCAGGCCGAATTTCTGTTGGCATTCTGTGAAAAGCAGTGGGGTGCCGTTATTATATAAGTCTTGCAGAGTCGATGCATCGGCTCCGGCCCATTTTACCCAGAACTTGTTTTGAAGGCCTGGAGAGCAGTCCTGGTTATGCATGAGCGGGGTGTTGGGGCCCAGCCCAATTGGTATTCCTTTCCTTCTCCGGGCTTTGTCCCAGTTAAGCAGGGACCATTTAGTCGCTTCCAGTAGAGGACCACCTTTCTCTCGATCCCGGCTTTTCAGGCTTAATAAGGCTTTCAGAGGTATGGACGTGGCCGCTTGCTCAATTTGACACCATCCTTTGTAATTTTCGGGGTTTGCCCATTTTAGCATCAGTGCCAGCTGCGCTGCCAGTATGTAACCATTTATGTCCGGTACCCCTAGGCCACCGAGGAGCGGCGGGCGCATCATGATGCGTTTCTGGATCCTTGGTTTTTCCCCCACCAGATCAATTTTAATATTGCTTTTTGCAGCTCTATGATCTTAGTCGGGGTAATGGACATCATGATGGCTCCCGGCACGTATAAGAGCCTGGGGAGGATTGTCATTTTTACTGCTGTGATTCGGGCGAACCACGACAGCTCCTGGGTTTCCCATTTAAACATATCTTCCTGCAACTGTTTCCATAGGGGGATTATATTTGCCTTGTATAGCTTGTTTGGGTCTCTCGTTAAGTGGATCCCCAAATACTCCAGTGAGTCTTCCACCCAGGGCACTGGGAAGTTCTTCTCCAGCTTCTTGATCACTCCCCCCCCTTCTCCGTGACGTTCATTGCCTTAGATTTTGCAAAATTAATGGCGAACCCAGAGATTTCTCGGAATTCCTGTAATTGTGACAGTGTTTGGGGCATTGTTACTTCAGGGTCTCATGAAAAGCATAATCTCATCGGCTTAGAGCGCGATTTTATGGGTCATCTGGCCGGATTGCATTCCTCCGATTTCCGCATCTCGCCTGAACCGCGCGGCACATGGTTCCATTGCCATTGCAAATATTAGTGGGGAGAGCAGGCATCCTTGACGCATGCCTCTCCGAACTTTGATATACTCCGAGCTTTGGCCATTGAGGGTGAAACTTGTCGACAGGATTTTGTAATTTGCTAGTACCATGCACGAGAACTCCGGACCGCATCCAAAGCCCTCCAGCACCAACTCCAGATAACCCCAGTCCATACTATCGAATGCCCATCTTGCGTCTAGGGCGGCCACTGCGATCGCTTGTTGTGTTCGTCTCCCTGCGCCTATTACATTTATTGCTCTTCTCACATTGTCCTGGGTGTGTCGGTCTGTAATAAATCCGGCTTGGTCGTCATGGATTAGTTTCATGTCCTTTCTTGTTCCTTCCCCTGATATCCAGGGTGGGAAATTTCTTTGTGTGATTTTTAACTTCGGCGGGAGTCCCCTGGACTCCCCCGCCCAGGCTCCAGTCTTTCTGTGAGGGCAGGAAGCAAGGGAGGAGTTCAAAACTCCACAGCGCTTCGTCTTCCTCCTTGCCTGAATGGGGACAAATCCCAGTGGGGGGCTGGCTGTCCCGATTGACAACCAGACAGCCCCTTCTTGTAAAATGCAGGGAGAGAATGCAGAGGTTGTGCTGTAGTTCCTGTTAAATACTGCAAACCTGGAAGCTGAAATCAAGTCGACCACTGGAACTGACACTGAAGAGGATGAAGGAAAAGCGGCAGAATTTCCAGCGACCGGAGAGCCTGCTGTGCAACCGGAGCCTGCTGTAGCCCTTCCTTCCAATCGACCTGGTGACTCCGAAAATGACAACCCTGACCCAGAGCCTGGTGAGACCCACTAGACTCGAGAAGACCTGCATTTTGAGCCATCCCATGTGTTGCTGCGACCTTGCACTGCTGCAATACCCTGGGACCTCGAGCCACTGTGAGGTGCACAGCCTTCCAAATCTCGCTGAAACTTTGTGGGCATCCTGGTGGATTGAGTCCGAACCGAGTGCTGGACCTTTGTAACGAAGAGAATTCAACAATGATTTTCTGGCTTCTTCTGTGCTCCTTGAAAAGGCGCCAAATCCTCAGAACCATTCAGCCGCGAGGAAAACCTTGCCTAGAGCCTTCATCAAACCCAGCTGCAAAGTTCCTTCTGAGGTCATGTTTCCAGTCACCACAACAAGGAATCCACTGACTGGGTATTTGGCTGCAGATCCTGAAGTCTTCCTGCTGCAAAATCTTCAATGCTGAGGTACTGTGTTTGCTTGGGTACGTACTTCGCTTAAGTCAGTTAGGATTTCTGTGTAGCTGTGGGGTGTTTTCTGTGATGGGGAGGCCTCTCATCCAGTGCATTCCACTGCTAGAATCCTGCTAGGTTGTCTTCTGTGAAGCCCCTGGACCCTCTTCTAACTCAGAAGTAAAGTTCTCACCTGTTTGCCCAGCTCTGACTTTTGCTACTTAAGAACCTATCCCGACACTGCCTGTTGGTCACTAGATCCTAGTGATCCCCCTTCTGCCACTGAGAACACTCATGCTCCAAGAATAAGGGAAAGACTTTTACCTAGAAAAGAAATGATCAGTTACTCACCGTAGTGACCAATGTACTGTTAGTCCATAGTCCCCTTTCCTCCATACTGTATGGGCGTCCCTTCCAAGGGACGGGAGACAGAACCTTTTTAACCAGCAAAACCTTCTTCCCTTTAAATTTAGAGGCGCGACCCAGGGAACATGCGCTGCCCTGACTCCGCCCTCCGGCGCCACACCTCAGTCCCCAATGACGCGTCGACTATAGATTTAAGATTGCCTAATGACACCAGTATTATTAGGGGGGAGGTTGGTGGGACGTATGGAGGCAATGAGACTATGGACTAAGAGTATTTTAGTCACTACGGTGAGTAACTTATAATTACTCTTACGTCCCGTCCCCTTTCCTCCACACTGTATGGGCGATTACAACGGATTGTAGCCCCAGGGTGGAGAGGAAACCCTCATTAAGCAAATATGTTCCTGGGAACCGCCTGCCCGAAAGCCGCATCAGATCTAGAGCCGGCATCCAAACAATAATGCTTGCAGAAAGCTGAGGGAGAGGCCAAAGTGGCCGCCCTGCTTATGACTTGCCAAGGGACATGGTGCTGGAATGCGATGGCCGTTGCCTTGGCCCTGACTGCATGGGCATGCATGTTGGTTGAGAGCGGCTTGTGCTGGCCCTCATACGCTTCTTTGATGGCCGAGACCATCCAGCGTGATATGGAAGCCTTAAAGGCCTGATAGCCTGGCCTCGAGCCGCCTAAAGTGACAAACAGGGCATCTGACTTGCGGAAGCCCTTGGACCTGTCCAAGTAGAATTTTAGGGCACGCCTGACATCCAGGCAGTGCAGCACTCCTTGTGCTTCATCCATGGGATTGGGAAAAAACGTCAGAAGGACTATTTCTCAAGTGAAATGCAGATGGAACATTGGGCAGAAATGCCAGGTGCGTCCGCATGACTACCTTGTCCCTGTGAAAGGTGGTATATGGTTCAGAGACAACCACTGCCTGAATCTTGCTGACTCTCGAGCCGAGGTAAGACAACTAGTAAAACCATCTTGATGGTGACCAGCCTAATGTCCACAGACGCCATTGGCTCGAATGGCTTGTGGGCCGGGGCGTCCAAGACTATATTAAGGTCCCACACCGGGTGCGGTCTCCTGACGGGCAGGTAGACCCTATCGAGACCAGTCATGTGCTTCTTGACGATAGGGTTGGAGGAGGAAAAGATGCCCTACTCCGAGTCCCAGCAAGCCCCAATAGCTGCGAGGTATGTACGGCAGGTGTCTATCTGTATGCCCGAATGAGCAAGTCGCGCCGAAAAGGAGAGCATGTCGTCCAAATTGCAGGCCAAGAGGTCAATCCCCCTTGAAGTCTGCCCAGTGGCAGAACCTGGTCCATTTGCTCTTGTACTGGGCCCTGGTGGCTTTGCTCATGGCACCCTGTACGATTTCCAGATTGGACTGCGAGAAGCTAAGGTGCCGAAGCGTTACCTGCTCAGGTTCCACGCTGTGGGGGCTAGTTTCCCTGGCGCGGGGTGGATGATCCTGCCCCGCTGCGGAGCCAGAGGATGTGCTGTACCCGTCGGGGGTTGTATCGAAGGCACTTCTGAGAGGCTGAGGAGCTCCAAAAACCATGGTCTGGCCAGACACCATGGAGCAATCAGAATGATGCGGAGTCAGAGCGACTCCTTGATTTTGCAAATTACCCTGTGGATCAGGGGAGTGGGCGGAAAGGCGTAGGCTTTCATGCCAGTTCACTGGAGGTGAAATGCGTCGCCCAGCGAGCCGGGACCCAGGCCCTGCCAGGATTTGAACTGGGGGCACTACTTGTTGTGCCAGGTGGCAAAGAGATCCACTTGGGGAGGGGGACCCCACTTGTTCAAAATCTCCTGAACAAAGAGGTTGTTTAGCTGCCACTCGTAATTGTCCGCTCCCAACCTGCTGAGCTTGTCCGCCTCCAGGTTGGATTCCCCCGGGAGATGGACTGCCGAGAGGAAGATTCCGTTTTCCAAGGCCCATTCCCACATGCTGATCGCCAGCCTGCACAGTGGAGGGGATCTGGTGCCTCCCTGCTTGTTGACGTAGTACATGCTGGTCGAGTTGTCTGTCTGGATGAGGACCACCTTGCCCTTGAGAAGTGGTAGGAATGCTCCGAGCGCTAGCCAGATGGCGTTCAGCTCCAGCCAGTTGATGTGGTACTCCTGCTCCTGTCGAGTCTCCCCCCCCCCCCCCCCGTGTTGTTTGCGCTGGTTCTGAGACAGCGAGCGGTCCGGCTGCCTGGATCTGCGTTACTGGAAAACACAGAGGAACCCTCCATATGTACGACCCTTCTCCGTGCGCTGCTGAGATTGGGTGTGAGATTTGGGTGTGGTCTTTGTAAGGATGGATAAAGACTTTGCCGTTTGTGAGCTGGTGTTTTTTGTCCAGCTCTTCGTCCGTAGAGGAGTGGAAGAGGTCACCCCCTTCAGACGGCAGATCTAGAAAGTGCTCCTGGACGTCCGGATTGAACTTCGTCACCCGGAGCCAGGCCGTGCGCCTCATGTCCGTGGCAATGCAGATGGCACGGCCCGAGGTATCAATATCTATTTATTTTCGTTTGTATAGCGCACTTGCAGCACAGAGGGATCTAGGCACTGTTACATGAAGTTGTACGAAGATTTGATTAGATGGCAACAAATAAGCGTTAGCAGGCTTGGTTACAGAAGTACCGGTGATAGAGCAACATTGCATATGTAATACATGGGAAGCAAGCATTTAAGCAGATTTTGTACATAATAGAGGGTGTAATCATTAAACAAAAAGCTTGGTTTTGATCGCTTTGCGGAATGCTAGGTGGGAATCAATTATACGCAAGTGAGTGGGAAGAGCGTTCCAATTTGAGGCGACCATAGTGGGGAAGCTGGAGCCACCTGCATGGATTCTTCGTGTCTTGGGCATGGTAATCAGGTTGGAGTATTATGCGCCGCTGTGCCTTCCATGAGGTCATGCGCCACGAGCTTGGCCTCGCTAGCCCCGCCTTAAAGCGTGATTGGCATTGGGAGGAGAGTTCTGTGAGGAAGTCTGCAATTTCCCGCCATAACCGTTGGTTGGAGGCAGCCAGCATGGCATCTGTGTTGGCCTGACGCAAGTGCAAGGAGGCATTGGAGTAGATCTTGCCGCAAGCCTCCAAGATCTTCGCCTCCTTGCCTAACAGCGCCGCAGAGGAGGCTGAGGACGATTGAGGCTTCGAGTAAAGTGATGCCGCAGCGATCACAGAGGAGTGTGGCTGAGGATGGGTCGAGAGCAAAAGTGTATCCCCCTCTATTTTGGCCAGGGAGACTACATTGGTTTGCAGTGGAATCCCCGTGTTGGCAGAGGGGCGTCTAGTGAGGACTTCAGCCAGAACCCCCTCGGCCGGCTGTTCAACCTCGGGATGAGTGACTCCCAGGTACTCCGACAGGCCAGCAAGACACTCATGGAAGGCCCTGGCTGAGGATGGCGTGTCCGGATCCTCCTCCTCGTCCGTGTCCTGCGTATCTGGAGTATCTTGTGGAGGAAAGGGGTAGATGGCGCAGGAGGCTGGCATACAGAGACTGCAGCCGGAGGCTGAGGAGGCGGAGTTGGCTGTAGAGCTGGAGGAGGCGGCTGCACCTGGGTCAGCGAGCCCGATTGGTGGCGTCTCTGGTGCTGTTAGCATGGCGGGGAAGACTTTCCTGACTGCGTCCTTGATGATAGCCCCCATCTGCTGAGACGAGGCCGCGGAATATGTCGAAGAACACCTCCTCGCTGGCCCACGAGGTGGTGGGGGGTACCGACGGGGTAGCGGGGGACTGCTGGAGCCGATGCGTACCCAGTCCGTATGGACGCATGGGAAAGTTGCCCTGCGCATTTGAAGGGTAGGCTGAAGGCCACGTACCTGGTTGCGAACAGTCCTACCTGGACATTCGTTCTTCGCTGAATTCGTGGAATAGCGTCCGACGGGTGTTCCTGTCTGGCAGGGTGGCCATTTTTCGAGCTGCCTGCCATGTGTTGCCCAGCCCGTTGGGTCTGGCCTCGTCCAAGACTCTCGCGTGTGGATCACTGGGCCTACCCTGCTTCTCGGCCCGGTAGGTGCAACACCCTCGACCCAGGGGTCGGTAGAGCTACGTTTAGGCGCCCCCTCCGACGTATTGCCAACGTTAGGGCGCAGCCCCTCGGCCACGGGCCGGTAGAAGGGCGGTGCTCCTCGGATGTAGACCCGGTACAAGAACCTTCCGGTCCCTCGACACTCCGTCTGGGAGGATCAGAGGACCCCTCGAGATGCCGGTAGCTGTAGCAGCTTCTGTGTACGTGCTGGTGGAAGGACCTGGCCGGTCCCAACCATGCGGGAGAGGACCTGGGAAGGAATCTCCCTTGCCGGGTGCACAGGAAAAGATCGGCCCTACCTTGGACCTGGTACTATGCTTCACGAAGTTCGAGATCCTCTGGAGGAGACTACTGGAAGAGCTCCCTCCACCTGGCTAGTCTGTCCTTCGCCTTCGAAGACAGCAAGTCACACGCCGAACACGATTGCCAACCATGGTCTGGGCCAAGACAACGTAGGCAGAGGGCGTGGGGGTCTGAAGTTGGGAAGAGCCTGTTGCAGGATGGAGGGAGGAGTGTGATGCCTGAGGACCGAGTACCTGAATGATAGAAAAGACAAAAAAGACAAAGAAAAAAAATCTGCACATGGAATGACATGGCTGAAGCCAAACCCAGGAGCGCTGGTGAGTTTGGCCCGTTCCAGTCGACACAGAAAAGGGGACTGAGGTGTGGCGCCAGAGGGTGGAGTCAGGGCAGCGCATGCTCACTAGGCGCCACACGCCTCTAAATTTAAAGGGGATGAAGGTTTTTCTGGTGAAAAAGGTTCCGTCTCCCGTCCCTTGGAAGGGGCGCCCATACAGTATGGACGAAAGGGGACGGGACGTAAGAGTAAATAAGTGTTTAAAAGTTACTTACTTGTAAAGAGTTGGTTGGTAACTGCAACTCCAAGAGTGAACAGTTACAAAAGTTCTTATTCACCTTGGATGTGTAATGCACTATTCTTAAAAGTATTGTTAACATCTTTTCTTGCCTTAGAAACAGTTTTGCCATTCTAATAGAAAGTAGATGTGAAGGTATATTACTCTCCTGTGATTATGTTGTGCCTCTTCCCAAAAGTAATGCGTTGGTTTCACCAGATTATTCCTGCAGGGTAATTGTAGGAGTGTCCCCCAACTGGGTCTTGCTTCCCCTGACTTGCTGCTAGCCTGTCCAAGAATAAGTCTTTATTAGGTTGTTGCCTACCTAGAATAAGTTAAGAGTCATTCAGTAAAGTGTAACATTAGGGTTTACTGTGCTATCTAACCCAGAGTCTGTGGTTCCAACTGTCCCTTATAAGTCCTACATCATTCACTTATATAGTTGGGAAAGATCTAACCTGGACTCCTTGTGAGATTAAAAAAAGTATATGGTTTTACTTACCTTGAATTAGCTCTCTGCCACCCAAAAATAAGTTACCAGAGTTACTGCTTATCTCAATCTGTGTTTCACTGATCTCAAAAGCACCTGTAATTAGGTCTTACTCACCTAGTATAACTTATCACAACATTATAGGTTTTTACTGTACCTGGAATAAGTGTTCCACTATACACAAAAAGTATATTGTCTACTTGAATGATTATGTGATTTGTACTGAGTCACTGTACAACTGGTAGGGTCTATTGCCCTTGCATTACTGAATGTAATTGTGAAAGTAACCATCGGTTTTTACCCCAAGAATAGGTGTGACCTATACTGAATGTGTATAAAAAGGTTTTGACTTCCCTAGAACTACTGTTGGGTATTCCAAAGAAGGTTTATACTTTGGTCTGTGTACCTTCAAGTATAGTGTTGTGTTTTTACAATTGTGATTTCATATTAATGTGTTAGTACCTATTTACCCCTATATTTATCTGTGCCTACCTGTATTTAAATAAATCCTTTACTTTTATAATAGTGTTTCTTTCTACCATTTGTATAACAATTTCATTTGTACTGATTTTACAGCCCTCTTTCCCCCCTACGATAAGCCTGGCTGCTCTGTCTACGTTACCATGTACTCAGGTGTTACAGCCTTATACTACGAGTGGAGTCTTGTACAGCCTCAGTTCAATGGTTTTGATGAAGTTGGTAGCACTTCAGAAAACCTGTCCTAACAGGGGCTCTGATAAGACCATTCTCTCAATTGTTCAACTTTGAGCCCCTTACAAACTGCCTGTTGGCTTTGTCAACACTTCTTCAGAATCCTAGAAAGGCTCACCTTCTGAAGAGAACTACATTGGGATCTGTGACTTTAGAGCATTAAGCCCCCTCTTTTCTAGCTCGGCAAGGAATTTCTAAGGTGTACTCCAATGGTTACCTTTGTTCACTTGCTTTGCTATGCTACAGTATTCCGGAACGGATCAAACTGTATTCAAAATGTAAAGTGTTGGTGCTTTTAGCAGAGCACACCAAAGAGAATGTATATGCAGTAGTGAATGTTGTGGAGAACTACTTACTAACCTTGGGTTAGTCATCTAAGCCCTAAATACATAGCTATGTTCCTACATTCTACCTCACCTGGTGTGTGTTTACCGGAACCATTCGCACTTCTAAGCCTAACCCTTGCTGCTAAGTCACTTTTCCAAGTCCGATGAACAGGGACAAAAAGGTCCAGTCAAACTAACTGGGTAGTGCGACTGAACTACAATGCTTAGACTTTGGAGGTCGTAGGAGTGGTGAAGGGTTTAATTAAGCACACACAGAGCACTCTGAATAATACAAGTTAAGCAGAATGTATACACATATTTAAGTCTTAGCCAAACACTTGGCAATGAAAAAAAAAACAGGTAAGCAACATACTAAACATTTACTACTATTATATAGACATTGACGTGCTCTGCTACGAGCACAGACACTCCATTTTTAAAATACGGTTAGAATCAGTTTCCAGAATACTGCAGACGTAGAAAAGCAAAGTAATGAAAAAATAGAACCAGGTAAGTAACCAATAGTTAGGGAACTAATAGGCTGAAAATAAAGGCGGTAGGAATACCAAACAAAACCCTGAAAAACAAATAATTAAAAAAAAAAAAAGTGAAAATAGTCCTTCCCTACCTAGAAAAGAAGGGCCTAGTGCCCTTGAAGTCACCGGTCCCCAATATAAGTCTTTTCGGGAGGCTAGGAGCTTCTTTAAAAAAAAAAATTAACATGTGCTGTATTCAGCCAACACAAAGTTTGGAACAATTTACTTACATGCAACTATTGTTCTCCAGCATGGGTCTTGCATGGATTCACATGCTCATGAATATTCCCCATCAGGCAGGGAAGCCTCAGTAAAAGAAAACAATTTCACTTACAAACTGTATTACTCCTCTAAACCAATCACTGCACTCTGGGTCAAACTGCGCCAGCCAATGACTGCCCTGTGCCTAAACCCCTCCTCTGGCAGCCATCTTCATGTTTGGTAAGCACGTAAAGTGGCAGTATGACCAAGAAGAGCCGCAGAGGGTCAGGAGGGAGGGTTTGCATGTGAATCCATGCCAGACCCATGCTGGAGGACAATAATTACAAGTAAATAGCTTGTTCCTTCTCCAGCATGGGGTCTGGCATGGATTCACATGCTCATGAATAAAGAATACATAGCAGTACAACATTACACAACTACATGGGGTGGCAAGGTTCAACAGAAGCAATTACTCTTACCTCCAGAACAGGCTCACCTTCAAGCAAAAAGGTTGAGTAGCACTGCTTGGCCGAAGCTGAACTCCTCTGGAATCCCTGTCGGCACATTAGAATCTCGTGAAGGTGTGCGCGGACCTCCATGTAACAGCCCTGCAGATGTCCAGCAGGGGCACAACAGACTGGTACACCGCCATCACAGCGATCGCTCTGGTGGAATGGGCTCTCGGACAGCCGGGCAGCCATCAGTTTGCCAACCGATGACAGTGTGTGATGCAGCCAAAGAGCCACCTTGAGATGGAAGCCTTGGACAAGGCCTTCCATTGGTTCACAGGACCAAAGTTCACAAACAGTTCAGACTTCTTCCGAACACTCTTTGTGCGTGCCACATAGAACTTGAGAGCACGAGCAACCTCCAGCAAGTGCAAAATCCTTTCAGTCGGTGAGGAAGAACACAAGCAACACCAAAGGCTCGTTGTGGGGGGAATTCCGATAGAACCTTTGACATGGAGGGGTGCGTCCGTAGCACTGCCCTCGATGTGTGAAAAGTCAGATGTGACTGTTTGCAGGTCAGGGCCTGGATCTCAGCCACCCTCCTGGCAGATAAGATTGCCATAAGTAATAGGGAGAATTCTCAGAAATGTGCCAATTCCCTTCTACCTTAAAGACCCTCAGCTCTTTTGCTGGACTTTAGGACTTTTAATTTCTAACCTGGAGAAAGAGACCTTTTCCCCACACATCTATTTTTCTGTGATTTGGACTCTTGTTTCTTTTGACTTTGGAGTCCGACAAACTCCATAGGCACCATCTTTACATTGCGACAGCACCTTCAGTGCAGTGGCACATGGAAGTCTTAGATTTCTCAAAGGTTTAAATACCTTCTCTTGGTAAAACTACCACCATTTCCAAGTGAAGTGAAATTGACTTTACTTACATTTTGTAACTTTCTAGACCCAGCCCACAATATCTTACAATAGGGTGCTGGAGGGGTACATAGTATCCCCTTTACAATTAATGGCTGGTGGCGGTGGTTTACTTTTTACTGCATGCTCCGTTTGCAGCTGCAGTAAAACACCCATGGGTGCCCATTTTGTCAAAATGGCCCCAGTCTTGTTTATTCATCATTTTTTGTTGGTAAGGTTCTTCTTGAGATTTACTCTGCGCGCCATACCAGGTTTGGTCTCTTTGTTTGTTTTGTTTTTGGCGGGATTCATGAGTCAAGTCCGCCTCTGGCTCCAGCATGTCTGGCAGGGGCAGGAAGTGAGGGAGGTGCCTGAAACTCCCTGTGCTTAATCCCTTTGGTTACAGGAATGCACCCAAAGGTGATTGGCCGGCTGGCTGTCATTGGAGGACAGCTACCCTGCTGTGTGATTGACAGCTTGGCTTGGGAGAAACCTGCATAAAAGGCAAGGCTTTTTGGCTTGGGAGGCAGAGTCAACCACTGGACGAAGGAATCCGAAGAATAACTTGGAAGAGATGCCTGCTGCAACTCCAGGACTGTTGGTTTGCCTGGTGAAGCCCTGCTGAAGCTCAGAATTTGCCTCGACTAGAGAAGCCATGCAAGGACTTCTCCCCTTGGGTTGGTGGAACCAATCAACCCCAAAGTGAAGTTGTCTGGACATCCTCTCTAAGCTGGCTGTATTTTCACTGCTGCTGGAACCGAAGTGCCAGGGAGAGAAACACCAGATCTAGTGCATCACTTTTAAGTTGGGCCCGAGCACCAGGAAGATCCTCATGACTTCCCTGAAGCCGGACAGACAAAGCCTAATCCACCTCAACAGAGTGCTGGACCCCAGATGTGAGGAAATTCTGAAGTGCTATCCGAGATCCGCAGTGTTGCTATTTGCCGAGGAACAGTAGGATCTGCTGAGCAACACAGGAACAGAAGCCAGCTGGAACCATGTCTTGTAACCAAAGGTACTGTAAACCGAAGAGGACTTACCTCTTGTTGTGTAGCCTTGCTCGTTCTCAGTTGAAACGTGTCTTGGTTGCCAGTGCAGAGTTGCTTGCAGCCTTGACCCTCACAAGCCTCCCAGCTTTTGGCCCTTCAAGCGAACCTTATTTCTACAAACCTTTCTACAAATCATCTGATTTAGAGAAACCGAGTGTGTTTTGAAATGAATAATTGTTACATGTTTTGCTCCCTTCTGAAGAAGGCTTCTATAACTGACTGATAAATTAATTGTTAAATCAAGAAACTTTGAGTGTGTTAATTTGAATAACTGTCACTGAAATTCTGTGTAACCGTCCTACTGCTCACATAAGGGATACAGTATTCCTTCTCCAAACGTTCCCTCTTCACAGGAGTTGTGCTAGGTGTCTTCATGACCTACAGGCCATGCTCCCAGAGGTCATCCAAAAGGGAAACTGAAACTATAGTCATCTTGGAGGACTTGCGATGTTCAAAAAGGAAGCCTTCCTCCGTCTTCCGAGGTTGAATAGTTTTGCCGCCCTTGAGATCATGCAATGAAATTAACCAGTCTGGAGGAGAGTCGCTGTAGGGCATCTCGATATTGGAAGGCTCCCCATCAGCGTGAACTTAGTCTCATCAGTTCCTTGCATACCCTGGGTAGCATCAGTGTCTATCTGGGCAGCTTCGTCCACCACAGGAGGTGGAGCAACCGGCAATGAATGAAGGGTAACAGGGGTGCGACAGCGTCAGCTGAGCTCAGGAAGGCCTCGGAGGGCTCCTTGCTGGAGCAGCTGGTAGATGCTGCTGTATTTCAGACTCCAGCATGAGCAAAGCAGTCAAAATGTCTAAGGACATATCCCTTGGTACAGGAGCCGGCGCTGGGCCATGAAGTGAAGGGCAAAAAGGCTGAGACCGCTGGCGAGATGGCAACCCTGCCGAGGATTTAGTAAAATGGGGTCAGACTCCTCGACTACCCTCCTAGTCAGATTAAAATCCCTCTTGCAGGTCCACCTCAGAACTGGGGGTGGGGAGTGTTATTGGTGGTGGCGACATACTGGGAGGTTCCAAGGGAGACAGGGTGAAGAACAAGTTACTTACCCATGTTAACGTTCTTTCGACTGGATGTTCCTCCCACATACCCATCTTTTGACATAAATTATCCAGATTCAGCAGAATTTTTTTTTCCAGAGGGCGCTTAGCATCGACTATGTCCCTCGAAGGCCTGAGTCGAAGATGTCATCGAAGGCATAAATAGCACACGCAGCACCTGTGGACTTCAGTTCGGTCCCCCCCTCCCCCTTACAGCAGAAATACCTGCCAAAGCACGGGAATGACTCGGCCTTGAAGGAACGAACGCTGTAATAGCATCGGAAATTCTACTATGGGGTAGGCTGGGAGGGCATTGAGGAATATATGCGAGGAACATCCAGGGGTAAGTAACTTGTTCTTCCAATGGATTGTGTCCTCCCACATATTCATCTTTTGACAGACTTCCAAAGAAGTTTTTTATTTGGAGGAGGGAGTAGAGTTTGACTTTACAGGTTTTCATGAACCGAGTGCAGGACTGCTTTACCAAAGCTACCATCCTGAGTGAGGGAAGATTCGAGGCAATAATGCTTTGTCAATGTGTGGCTAGTAGATCACGTTGCCGCTTCACAAATGTTATTGGTACACGCCTCTGTAGGGCTGAAGACGTAACCATGCCGCTGGTGGAATGGGCCCTTACACCTTCCAGAGGCTCCTGTCCTGCCAACCTGTAATATTCTGAAATGGCCAGAATTATCCATCTGGTTAAGGTCGGTTTAGAAACAGCCGGGCCCAGTTTATAACCCATATATCCAATGAGAAGTTGGTCATCCATATGCAGTTTTGACATTCTAGATATATACAAGCTTAAAGCTCTACGAGAGTACAAACTACGTAGTCTTTCCTCCACCTTATCGGGTTGAGGTGGGGGATAGAAAGAAGGTATGACAATTTTCTGTCCCATGTGGAAATTGGAAATGATTTTGGCAAAAATGAAGGTTTGACCCTTAAAAACAACCCTATCCTTGTGGAAGATAGTAAAGGGTGGCTTGGACGAAAGTGCTTGCAACTCACTCGCTCTACAGGCTGAAGTTAGAGATACCAATAGAATGGTTTTAAAGGTTAACTACCCTAAAAGGACATGTGTAAAGGTTCAAAAAGGTGCACACATTAGGAATTTTAGAACCAGGTTAAGGTATCAAACTGGAATCTGGAAAGGAGATTTGAGGGGGAGGGGTGAGGGATGGGACATATTGGTGCGTCCCTCAAGAAATTGTGTCGCCAGTGGAATTTTGAAGTAGGAACCTTCCTGAGACGAGCGCTAAAGATGGACAGCGCCGCCAAATAGCCTTTAAAAGTACCAATCTGGAGCCCCAAATTGTCCAAAGATAGCAGAAAGGATAAAACATCTGGTGCTTTACACGTAAAAGGATCTACATTCTTTTCTCTGCACCAGTTGCAGAATTTATTCGAACAGCAACGGTACAAAGACTTTGTTGCTGGCCTTCTGGCCGAAAGCAAAATCTCCATTATGTCATCCAGGAGGTCCCAATACTTGTATCTCACCCTTTAAGAAACCAAGCGTGAAGGCAGAGTGTCTTGACCTCTGGATGGAGAACTCGACCCACCTCTCGTGAGAGAAGGTCCTCTCTTTGTGGAAAAAGTATTGGAGGAGAGATGGACATGTCCAGAAGGTCCAGGTACCATGTCCTCCTGGCCCAATCCGGGGCAATTAGGATCATGTGTTTCCCGAACTTTCTCAACCATGTAAACATTTTGAGCCCTCACCTCGGGTGGCAAACTCTTCCAAGGATGTGTCCATTACAGCTCCAATGAACTGGAGCTTTTGAGAATGGGTCATATGGGACTGCTTGTAATTAAGGTAGAAGCCCAGTATGTGACGAGAGTGGCAGGTGACGTTGAGATGATCTAGGGCTTGTTTGGAAGAACACGCCCTGATCAGCCAATCGTCCAGGTAGGGGTAAATGTGAATTTCCCGCCACACCCCCTCTCCCGAGACTCACTGACACCACCGCCATCAGTTCAGTGAAAACGCTTGGGGCGGAGCAAAGCCAGAATGGCCTAACTCCAAATTGATAATGAGAACTGCCAATTGCGAACCTCCGGTATTGCTTGTGCTCGAGATGGATCGGCACATGAAAATAAGCATCCTGAAGGTCCAATGACACCAACCAATCCTGGAGTTGGAGGGCCTGAAGGATCTGAGAAAGTGTGACCATCTTAAACTTGTCCTTCCTGAGGAACATGTTCAAGTACCAAGTCCAAGATGAGTCTGTCCTTCTTGGGTATTAGGAAATAAGGGGAATACCATCCCTTATTCCTCTCCGCTACAGGCACTGTTCTATAGCGCCTTTCTCTAGCAGTGTTAAAATCTCCTGCACAAGGAGTGGTTCTGGAATCCTCAAAGAATGGTTCCCCGGTGGATTGTTCCAAGGTCTTCATATAAAAGGAAGGCAGTAAACATGGGCTACAGTTTCTAAAGCCCCAAGCATCTGAAGCAATGTCTCGACACTCTTCTAGATGCTCAGAAAGTCTGCCCCCCCTTGCTCTCCTCTCAGAGGTTTTGAGGCAGCCGATACCGCGGCAGATGGTAAAGAAGCTGCTGCTTGAGCTGGCTTTGAACCCCTTCCTCGTCCACTAGGAGGAAATCTTTGGCCCCTTTGAATAGCCATTCCTCTCGCCCTTCCAACTTAGTAGCAAAAATATCTACCCCTCCAAGGTTGTCTACTAGGTCGAAACCTTACCTAATAGCGGCGCCTAAACACTTGGCTGCCGCCTTCGAGGTCTGCAACTTCTCAAGACTCTTGTCAGCCTTGTTGCCAAAAAGGTGAGAACGTTGCACATTGGTGCAAAACCAGACTTCTGCAACCATGCAAACCTGCACATAAGAGTGCTGGTAGCCATGGCTCTGCTGGTGCTATCAGCAGAAGCCAAACCTGATTGAAGAGACTGGCACATGGCCTCTTTGCCGTCTCTAGCTATGGCCAAGAAGCCGACTCGTTGGTATCCAGTCTATCCATCTAAAATAGTTTACTCAAATTAAAATCCAGCGAAATGTATTCATTGAAAGCCTTTTCCATCGAAAAACGTAGTCAATGAATTTCGATGGATTTTTAGGGTTGGGTGGGGGTGCTCTTGCTTGGTGGTTTGGGGGGGGGGGACAACAACCACCCAATAAAGTTAGGGTTAGAGTTGGGTTAGTGCCCTTGGTGGTTAGGGGAACCCCGCAATAGGGTCATGGTTAGGGTTGTGGTTGGGGGACTCCCCCAATAGGGTTGGGATTAGTGCCCTTGGTTGGGGAAAAACCCCAATAGGGTTGGGGTTAATGCCCTTGGTGGTTTGGGGGGATTGTGGGATCCCCTCAATGCGGTTGGGGTTAGTGACCTTCGTGGTTGGTGGGAACCCCCAATAAAGTTGGGGTTAGGGTTGGGTGAGTGCCCTTGGTTGGTGGAAGCCCCAATAAAGTTGGGGTTAGTGCCCTTGGTGGTTGGGGGTACCCCCCCAATAAAGTTGGGATTAGGTTTGGTGTGGTTGGGGGGAACCACCTCAACAGGGTTGGGGTTAGGGACCTTGGTGGTTGGGGGAACCCCCCTCCCCCATAGGGTTAGTGCCCTTGGTGGTTGGAGGGTTGAGGGGAACCGCCCCCAATAGGGTTGGGTTAGTGCCCTTAGTGGTGGGGGGGACCCCCCCAATAAAGTTCGAGGAAGTTGACCAGTGCTGAAATACTTTAAAGATTTGAGCACTGGACAGGTCCCTCTAATGTTATAGCGTTCGACATGTGTCATGGAATTTCCATGCAAAAAAATGTGAAGTGTTTATATAACGAAACCCTATTCGATGGAAGGGTTCGATGCATAAACACTTTGCAGTTTATGTATGGGAATTCGATGAATCATTTTTAGATGTAAATTACTCAATGCAAAGAATTCGATGGAAAGACCATAAACCCGTCTTTCATCCCCTTTGGGAATGTGTTCTGCTGCCATGGTAATGCAGTCCCATAGAGTGAATGCAAACTTTGCGAGGGCACAAGTGGAGTTGGCATATCTAAGTGCCATACTCCCTGCGGAAAATACCTTCCTTGCCTATCCATCTACTCGTTTGTCGTTCCTATCAGGAGGGATGGTAGGGTACGCCGCTTGTTTAGATGTTGCAGTAGCTGCCTGCGCCACCAGACTCTCCGCTGAGGGGTGTTTCAACAGGTAGTTGGGGTCACTACTGGAAGGGTGGTACTTCTTAGTCAAGTTCTTATTAACAGCCGGATTGGACTTGTGTACCAAATCGGTGCTACCCTTTTCTGCAAGGCAATGTGGAATGGTAATATGGGATGCGACTGCAGACCTTTGTCTAAAATGTCAGTAAAGTCATCTTGTTTGTACGGTAATGGATGTTAGGCAGAATTGCATGCAGTACCCTCTGGGACCACCACATACAATTAAGACTACAGGTGTAATAAAAAACCAACCTTTGGTGTAAGTCTGTACTACACAGTTTAGCGAGCTGAGCAGCTTATCTCAAGAGGAAGACCTTACACAGAGGTCTCACAATCACAGTGTTTCAAGTAGACACTTATACTCAAGGTTTCTTTGTAAAACACTTGTTAATTTATTACACAATCATTTAGAAAACATTCACTAGAAGGAGGCAACTTATACACAAACACACTCCAATAGCAAACCAATACTTTTCTGAACAAATTAGGCTCCCCTGAAACAGTTACTTTCAATGGGAGCAAAAAGGCACATGTTAGCAGAATAGGTCACAAATACTCTTAGGCAATGCAAATAGTTATAGTTCACTAGAGTACTCGATGCAGTTCAATAGGCATAGGCGAAAGTCAATGGACTAGTGTCTTGGATAGGAAAGAGCAGTTCGTGAAGTAAACGGTAAAGTCTTTGCCAAAGTTCTCAAAAGTAGTTTGTACGAAAAAGAATCATGTTGGGTCACAAGCTGAGGCCTGCAAGTTCCACGAACTTTCACCGCGAGAGAAGCGTTCTCTCGATTGGGCTGGCACAGTACCTTAGTATGAAGCAAAAGATGTAGCTGAAGACGTTGGTTCCTGGCAGTTCCTGCAGATCTCACTGTTCCTGAGCTTCAGTCGTGGGGACAAGAGGGAGGACGTCGGGGGACTCCTGCACTGCACAAGATCGTCGGAAAACGTTAACAAAATGCATTCACTTAAGTTCGAGTAGCTGTTCACCAAGCACACAAGCTGGTGTCCTTCCCCCTGGTTAATCCTAACCAGCTTCGAGAATGGTATCCAGGTGGCTTACGAGTTGATTGGTCCCACAAACTCAAAGGGAGAAGTCATCCTTGAAGGGGCTTCTCTGTCGAGATGAACTTGGCAATTCAGACCCGCAGCAGGGCTTCACCGGGCAAACCAACGGTCCAGGAGTTGCAGCAGCCGTCCTCTTCCAGCTCGTCTTCGGTTCTTTCATTCCAGTGGTCGACTGCTTTCCAGTCCAGGAGACTCGCCTTTTAAACAGTTTTCTCCCATTCATTCCAGCCTAGCTGCCATTCACCCAGCAGGACGGCTGTCCTTGCCAGACAGTCAGCCAGCCAATCACACCATAGTGCATCTGGGTCTCCTAGGAGACTAAGCACAGGGAGTTTCGGGTACCTCCCTCACTTCCTGCCCACCTCAGACACTCAGGCGCCAGAGGCGGTCTTCAGTCCTGAAGCCCGCCAAAGGCATGGAAACAAAGGGACCAAATCTGATTTGGGGCGCAGAGACAAACACTAGAAAGACCTTTCCAAAAAGAAATGGTGAAAAAAGAAGACCAGCACCTGTTTAAACAAAGGGGCTTAAGGCGCCATCTTGAAAAACATGGCTCCCGCTAATTTTAGCTACCGGTGTTCGCGGTCGGGAAAAATAATGGTAGTTCGTTCTTAAACCACTGCCACTACCCATTTCGATAGAAAAGGGTGGCATTTGGCTGCTACATGAGTTTCTAGACACAGGGGATACTAGGTAACCCGTTCAGCACTCTATCGGAAGATGGTGTGTGCTGGGTCTAGGAATTTTTACTCTTTCCAGATAAAAAAAATCAAGTCCTCAAAATACAGCAAAGTTGCTAGGGGTCTCTAAGGTGAAGGGAATTAGCACATTTATGAGAATTCTCCCAAACAATGTAGGTCTACTCCAACCCATGTAGTCCACTACCTTTGACAGGAGTTGCCTGTGGTACGCATCTGTATGCTCCTCAGCCTCTGGTTTCTTAAACTCCAACTCAGGTGAGATATCCACCCCACTTGCAGTCTGTAGATTGTCATAGAGATCCCTCATCCTGGACTCCTCCAATAAAATTCTCTGGTACATTAGGCATACCATATTGTAGGCCAAATAGAGCCTCTTCGTCAGACTGCTCATCAATATATAAATGAAAAAAACAGACTTCAAATAGTCTTTCCAGGGTAGTGGTACATATGTTTTCTCAGGAACAATGGTTTTTTTCAGTAATGGGTTTGACGCTGGAGTAGTCGTCAAAACTTTATCAGCGCCATTGGTTTAACTGGGGCGCTCACCGTCAATGGCGCAGCTGGCATCAATGCCAACGTCGACGGTTTGGCTTGTGTTGAAGGTGTCTATGGCGTCAACTACCTCGACTTATGCTTGCGGCTAGACTGATCCTTCTGATGAATTTTCATCAATCAAGGCCTCGAAGGCTCATGATACAGATCGGGCCTTCATCCCGGGCTCGAGCGCGCAGGATTTAGGTTGAGCCCTTTCCTTCCTGGCTTCTTTCAAAGGCGCGGTAGGAACATGGCTTGGAGGCTTTCGTTTTTTGAATATTTTGAGCATCTCTGCTTGGACGCCTCCCACTCGGCCGGAGTGGGCTTTTTGGTAGGACAAGCAACTCTCTCTGGGGAATCGCCCGATGACTAAGTTGACCTATGGTGAATTTCTTCAAGGACGAACAAGAGCCACTCCTCGATCTCGACCGCTTGGCCTTCTTCCTCCGAAGAGAGTCGCCTCTCGACTCGTCAAAGGTTTCACTGTCAGGGTAGGATATTTTGAGATATGGCCTACCTTCAACTTCCCCTTATGTTCCTTCAAGGCATTTCCAGTCATAGACTGGCACTTGGAGCAGTCGGAGGTGTCATGTTCCGAACCGAGGCACCACAAACAGATTTGATGGCTATCAAAGACATTTTCGACCCACAATCGACACTTTTCAAACCCAGACTTCGGGGTTGTCGGTAATTAAGACCTTACGTTCTCGAAATAGAGAAGTCATCACAAAAATGATGAAGCGCGCCGTATTTCTCGAAGCTAACGCTGTGTCAGGTTTACACATTTTGTACCTCACATTTGCAAGGGCCATATGAGAGTTGGGTGTTTCAAATATTACTTCAGAAAAGTTAGAAAGGGAACTCAGGTTAGAGTGTAGAAATTTTCATTTAAAGGTTTGCTTATATTCCCTTAACTATCTCTCATTTAGAAAGACGAAATGCTCCAAAGTCAAGATGGTGGAACAATATCCCAGCAGTGATTGGTTTAGTTTACAGCAGGCAGCATTGTGTTGTCATTTGGAATGTATTAAAGTATTCATCTGAGTAGGTCATATATTTTAGAGCTCCCGTTAAAAAAAATAGTTATTAATTTATAAGGTGTAGACACTTTGTAGCTCTAATCTAAATATTAGAAATAAAGTCAAGAAAAAAGTTGAAGAAATCTACAGTAGAAGATTTTCCTATAAAACCATATTGCTGAGCAGCTGAATCGTTTACTGACGAACAAAAACTAAGCTAAGTGTATTTTCTTACTTCTTGAAGAAAACTAAGACTTTTGATCTGAAGATCACTTTAGACTTGAAAGAGGAAGTGTAATATTTTTAGTGAAGAAAGACTAATTTGTTTAAAATACAAGAAAAAGTTGCGTTTCAATTTTGCTTGTAAATAAACATGGTACAAATTAGGCGTGCGGATCAATTTCGCCGTGCTACTAACTATTATTAATGACATTTAACCTTCTAACTTAACATTGAATTTTCGTATGTTAACGAGCGTACAGCGCTATCGTTTTCATAAGCGCGGTTAGAAGAAAGGATCTCACGACGTCGAGCTAGCGTCAAGGCCATTTTGGATGCAATTTTTATGCCTATCGTTTTGAAACGGACTGCATTGATTCAGAGACATTCTTTTGAAGAAAACGTTTCGGATTAAAAGGCGTGTCAGTTTCATTTTCTAGTGAGTGTCTTTGACTAAATATTATTTAGAGACATTTTTTGGAAGTTACAAGCAGCGGATTATTTGTTGAACTTGAATATGCCAGCAAATTAGTAAAGAGACGTCAGATGTAAAAGAAGGTAATTTGGTAATATAATTTATTTCAAGAAACGAAAATACATAGAAGCAAAATATTCAGGAGCAATAGTAACAGTTACATTGTTTGGGTTTATTCTATTTAAGAGAACGGCTAGAAGTAAAAAAGAGAAAGAGAGAAGAAAGACAAATAGAAGAGAAGGTCATACAAAGCATCTTAAACAGCAGCAGTATTCTCTGAGAAGCAGCCTAAGGGCTAATCAAGTTTAGGCAACAGGTAATTAAAGACAAATTACATAGAGAGAGTGTAGTCAGAAAGTAAGTTATAGACACTACGGACTTTTTGCGAAAAATAGAGGATATTCCCTGGGAGAAAGAATATCTTATGGCAACAATGGATGTTGTATCGTTATACACATCCATCGGGCATGAGGATGGTAAAACAGCGTGCCTCCATTAATCTTTGAACTTTCTAACACACACCAATATGGTGTTACAAATGATCGATTTATGCCTAAAGAACAATGTCTTTCTCTTCAATGATGAATACTTTAAGCAGGTACAGGGTACGGCAATGGGGACTACGTTTGCACCATTGTATGCCAATTTGATGATGGGGGCCTGGGAAGAACAGGATGCATGGGCAGATACGAACCAGGAATACACACAGAATCTGGTTTTATGTCTAAGGTACATCGACGATCTCTTTATCGTATGGAAAGGGACTGCTAAAGGGTGGACAGAGTATGTGAAAAAATTGAATCAGAACACAAAAAATCTAAGATTCACTGAAACCCATAGTCGGACTTTCATTACCTTTCTTGATGTAAACATTTGAATTGTCGATGAAAAAATAACGTGTTAACTCCACAGAAAGAAGATCGGTTCAAATACCCCATTGCATGCACTCAGTGGACACCTGAAAAATGTAATCTGGAGTGTCCCATATGGCGAATTTGTGAGGCTGAGAAGAAATAACACTACTTTAGAATCTTATGATCGTGAGAGTAAAATTACAGCCGCTGGTTTCAAAAGACAGATGTATCCAAAAAAGGTCATTGAGAGAGCCTTCCTGAAAGCCAGACTAATAGACAGACCAACTTTATTAGCTGGCAAGAAAGATGAAGAAAAACAGGAAGGGGAAAACAGCACACGCTGTATACTCACGTTCGACAGTCAAGCAAAAAACATCAAACATATTCTCAACAAACATTGGAGTATCCTGTTGGCGGACCCTGACCTTGCTAAAAGCCTCAAATTATATCCTGAGGTTACCTTCAGAAGAAACAGATCTTTTAAAGACATTTTATTGCAAAGTTTTATGGGCAGTGAAGAAAAAAGGCACCACAAATTGGCTTACTGCCAAGAAGCAAGGATTCCATAAATGGACTCATTGTAATATGTGCAAATATGCAATAAACGGCGGAACTTTTATACATCCGGTTACAGGACAGTGTTGATCCAACAGTGGATCACCTGCGAAACGGACCACGCAGTCTATGCCCTCACCTGCGCATGTAAGAAATGGTACATTGGCAGTACAAAGTGTAAGTTAAAAATTTGTACACAACAACATGTGCGTGCAATCTTGCACAATGATGCGAATTACCCAATGGCGAAACACTTTGACCAATGCCACAATAAGGAAATAGATAGTTTCAGATTTGTTGGCCTACACAAAATTGAATTGGGTCCAAGGGGAGGTGACAAAGAAAAGCAACTCAGACAAAAAGAAACAAGGTGTATATTGGACTTCGAGAGTAAACAGCCCAATGGGCATAACATTGATGAGGAACTTTACACCTTTCTGGGTTGCTAAAAAAGACTGCCCACTAAATCAGCCCAATAAATATCAAGGGGATACAAAAAAGGAAAAATGATCGAGTTCCTTGGCATAAAAAACACAAGTAATATTAGTCAAAAGGATCCTGCGGAGTGTCTAAAATCAGTTTCAAACCATTCCTATTACAACTTTTATAAGGTGTTTGTATAACGAAAAAGGAAAGGACTTAGAAGAAATTCCTGTTATGTTTGAGTAGTAGATATATCTGTGCAGTTGTTTCAGTGTTTTTAACAATTTTGGGTATATGGTAATTGATGTTTTTGCTTCTACTACACTCGTGGTGATTGGTAATAATTTTAACCTAAGGGTCGTGAGAGATAAACAGGAGAGGTCCAAGAGGTGAGGTGAACATATTCCGGAATAAAGATGTGTTGGCCCCCGGCGTGATGGCTAGTATTTAATATTGACCAGAGATAGGCCCGGCTAGAATGTATAATGTTTTTAGGTTCAGATATTGAGTGTGGAAATTCTAAGGTGAGACGATATAAGCGAATCTATAAAAGTTCCCCACTCATGCCGTTTACAAAAATCAGGCAGGGTTTTTTACAGAGAAATGCTGCTATTGCACGTGTCACTTTCCATTGAAGAAGTGAAGGCTGCTAATGAACTAAGCACTTTATTGGTTAAAAAAAATGTGGGAAATGTATTTACAAATTAGATTTTAAAATCATCCGTATCCATGTTTGCATATTTTTATTTGTAACCTTGAACAAAAGTTATTGTTCCTATTGCACTTGACACTTTAATCTGAAGAGGGAAGGCAGAAACTAAAATGCACTAAGCATTCAACTGAAATGAATTTAGCATTTAAAGTATGCAAACAAGGAGCAATATACCATATATGATACTATTTCGAAAGGTATGTATAGCTGCTTGCACATGTCACTTTGATTTTTAACTCCACACTTTGCACTTTAGCCTATGGATGGGTAAATAACTGACAAACGGACTTGACAAGTCCATGTTTAAACCAGATCTAACGGTACACGACCCATAATATATGGGGGCCTTTCTGTTGAAACTAGAATAAATGTGGGAATATTATTTCGGATTAGAAGGATGATATTAAGAAATACGTTCATTAGAACGCATTGCAAAATCAATCATAAAATGCATCTAAATTGCAAAGGAATAGTGGCACCACAGAGTGTTTAATGGTAAACCCAACCATTCAAAGATGTCCGGGATGGGAATGAAATGTTTGCGTGGAAGGGCGAAATTAGTCCTTTCACGATTTCTGCATTCTGTGTACCTCCTCCACTCCCTCTTTCCTCCCCTCCCCCTCCCTCCCCGCCTCTCTCTCTCTCACGTTTTAAATGGCTTGGTAACGATGAGGCTAATTGTTGTGAGCAAGCAGCGAGTTGGACGCGAAACGCGTGAGCGCCTCGATATGAGGAGTGGTTGCACTTGGGAGGACCTGTTTACATTTTGGTCTTTTTTGCTTTCCATTGTGAAATGCTTTTCCATGGATTTTTAAATACGACGTGATTTTGTTTCCCTTTGAAACTAAATAAAGAACAGTTGATATTGAAACCAGCGGCTTGGATTCCGACTTCTTTGTAATGGTGAGGGGTCACCAAGATACTATGGAGAGTGCAGCTTGAATCCTCTACCCAACAGGTAGAAAAACAACATATGGGATACATTACTCACCGTAATCGTATTTCTGATGCTTGTATCTGCTTAGATTCACATGCTGTGCATAGGCCGACATCTAGTGGAAGCTGCGGAGTATTACAGTTTGATTTTCGAAACTCGAAAATGGGTGTCGACACAGGGCGTGCCAGTAATACTATCCCTAGTGTGACGTCCACTGTACCCAAGATCCCTCACGCGTCTAGGATCCTCAGATTGTATTTTTTCTGACATGAGGTAGCATGAGGAGTAGCGCGAGTACAGATAATCCAAGCAGATAGAAAGGTAAGACTACAAGCAACCATGCGCCTTCTCTCAGAGGGGAGGAAGGGTGGGTCGCATGTGAATCTAAGCAGATACAAGCATCAGAAATACGATTACGGTGAGTACTGTATCCCTTCTGAGGCTTGTGGAATCTGCTTAGAGCACATGCTGTGCATAGATTAGTGAGCAGTACCTGAAGGAGGTGGGATGTGAGAAGGGTCATGAGCAAATAAGTGTCTTAGAACCGCTTGTCCCACTTGTGTATCTGCCTTGGAATGGGTGTCAATGCAGTAATGCGGAGTAAAAGTGTGAATAGAGCTCCAAGTAACTGCTTTGCAAATGGTGTCAAGGGGTACATTTGCAATGAAAGCCAGAGTGGCCCCAATGCCTCTAGTAGAGTGGGCTCTTGGCGTGAAAGGCAGAGTTCTTTCAGAGAGTGAGTAACACAGCTGGATACAGTTAATAATCCACTTCGAGATGGCACCTTTAGAGTCGCGATCCCCCTCTCTGCCTGTAGCTAGGTAGACAAACAGTTGATCTGTTTTTCTTAGCGGTCTGGTTTTATTTACATAGTAGAGGACCGCCCTACGCACATCTAGGGTGTGTAGTTTCACCTCAGCCGAGCTTTGATGGTTCTGGAAGAAAGCCGGAAGCTCGATGGACTGGTTTACATGGAATTTTGATATAAACTTAGGTGAGAACCTAGGGTGTGTGCGTAAAACCAGTTTGTCTTTATGGACAGTTCAGAAGGGATCCTGCACTGAGAGCCTGAATTTCACTGGCCCTTCTTATAGAAGTAATAGCTACTAAGAAGGCCGTTTTATAAGTCAGGTGTTTGAGACTGCTTTTATGCATGGGCTCGAAAGGGGGTCCCATGAGCTTGGCTAGCACCACATTAATGTCCCACCCTGGTGGTGGGTTTGAAATAGGAGGGTGAAGTCTCTTTACTCCTTCCATGAAGGCTTTAACTACTGGTACTTTCCACCACGAGACCTTGCTATGGGAAGTGGTGTATGCCGACAGGGCTGCCAGGTGTACTTTCAGTGAGTTAAAAACCAATCCTGCATCTAGTAGGTGGAGCATGTATGTAACAATAGTGGAAGGAGAGCAATCAACAGGGTTGATTTGTCTACTCTGGCAGCAGATAACGAACCTCTCCCACTTGTCAAAGTAACAGTGCCTTGTGTTTGGTTTCCTAGATTCCTTTAGGATGTCCATACACCTCTGTGATAAATTGAGATGTCCAAATTCTATGACCTCAGGAGCCATGCTGCCAGGTTCATTGAGTTGGGTTGCTGGTGCACTTTTTGACCTTGGTGCTGGGACAGAAGGTTGTACCAGGCTGGAAGTTTGATGGGCTCGCACACCGCCATCTTGCGTAGGTGTGGGAACCACGGTTGTCTTGCCCACATGGGAGAAACTAGGACGAGCGTCATCGATTCTCTGTTCATCTTGTTCACCACTTTCCTGATGAGGAGTTGGTGGAAAAGCGTACGCAAACATCCCTGACCAGTTTATCCACAGGGCGTTCCCCTGGGAGTCTGGTTGGGGGAACCTGGTTGCAAATCCTGGGCATTGTCTGTTTTCGCTTGTGGCGAATATCTCTATAGTGGGGAAACCCCACTGAGAGAAGATATCTTCTACGACCTCTCCGTGTAGAACCCATTCGTGTTCCTCTGGGAGGGAGTCTCTGCTCAGAGCATCGGCTAGGGAATTGAGCTCCCCTGGAACATGTTGTGATGACAGGAAGATGTTCCATCTGAGTGCCCATATCCAGATTTTCTGTGCAAGCTTGGACAGATTTGGCGAACAAGTCCCTCCTTGCTTGTTCAGGTAGAACATGGCTGTTGTGCTGTCCGTCCGGATTTGCACTGACAGGTTTAGTAGGTGGGGCTCGAACGCTTGAAGCGCTCTGAATACTGCTGGAAGCTCTAGCAGGTTGATGTGGTTCTTGGCCACTGAGGGAGACCAGAGACCCTGAGCTGTGTGGTGGAGATGGTGAGCTCCCCACCCCGTCAGACATGCATCGGTAGTGACTACCGCCTGTATCTCGGGATCGTAAAAGGGTTTCCCCCTGGACAGATTCTCTCTTGTCCACCAGTGAAGGCTTTGTACAAGTGTTGGCGAAACGACCACTAGATCGTCCCACTGACCGCTTGCCTGAGACCACTGTTTCGCCAACCATTCCTGCATGGGACGCATGCGCAGGCGCACGTGGGGGACCAGGTAAATACATGACGCCATCATGCCCAGTAAACGCATTGCTTTGCGTACCGTTATTTGGCGACCGGACTGATGATGCGGAATTTGCAGTAGTATATTCCGAATTCTTTCCTCTGAAGGAAAGGTCAACCCCTCTTGAGTATCTAGGATTGCTCCTAGGAACTGTTTGGAGGTGCTTGGCACCAGGCTTGACTTTTTCTCGTTGATTGAGAAGCCTAACTCGTGGAGGAGGTCGATAGTCCTTTGAATGTTTGTCCTGCAAATTACTGGGGTTTCCCCCGTTCTGAGCCAGTCGTCCAGATAAGGATACACCGGGATTGCCTCCCTGCATAGGTGTGCAGCCGCCACCGCCAGTACCTTGGTGAATACCCTTGGTGCTGAAGCTATCCCGAAGGGCAGTACCTTGAATTGGTAGTGTCGACTGTCCACCTTGAAGCGCAAGTACCTTCTGTGCCCTGGGAACATGGAAATATGAAAATAAGCATATTTCATATCCAAGGTTGCCATGTAATCCCCCTTTTTTAGGAGGGGGATTACCTCTTGTAGCGTAGTCATACGAAACTTTTGGGGCTTGACATACTTGTTGGCAGGCCGTAAGTCCAATACTGGGCGCATTGTCAAATCTTTCTTTGGCACAATGAAGTAAGTTGAATAAATACCCTTGTTTACCTGGTGTCCCGGGACAAGTTCTATCGCATCCTTTTCTAGCAGAATGGCGATCTCCTCGAGGAGAATCTTCTGATGTTCTAAAGTGTGTACTCTTTGTCGTGGAGGATGGTTCCGGGGACGCTGCAGTAGTTCTATACAGTACCCTGTGGATACTGTTGACAGCACCCATCTGTCTGGTGTGATCCCTTCCCAAGCCTGGGTGAAGTTGGAAATGCGTCCCCCTACTGGGGTTGCGTGAGAAGGGACCCCGAACTGAGCGTCACTGCTTTGGTGGAGGCGTGCCACCTCCCTTGCTGGGGCTGCCTCTGCCTTTACCACGACCTCTCCTATTACTCCTGCCGTAACCCTGGGTAGACTGTTGGCTGTTGTTCCACTGTGTACCCTGCCCCTGGGAATAGTTAGATCCTCTCTGGGAATTTTGGCCGCGTGGGCGACGAAAATTACTATTCCTTCTCTGGTTAGGGGGTTTAATGGTTAACTGGCCAAGGGCCTTGAGTGTCTGGTATTCGTCCTTGGCATTCTTCAGTGGGTCTTCGACCCCCTTACCAAACAGATCGGCTTCCACCGGTTTGTCCAACAATGATGCCTGGGTTTCTGCCTTAAAACCAGACTGCCGTAACCACGCATGTCTCTTGAAAACAGTCCCTTCTGCTATCAATCTGCCTGCATTGTCCGCGGCGTCAAAAGCTGCTTTCAAAATGCAACCAGACACGGCTCTACCCTCTGCGGAAATCCGAGCTAACTGGCCCTTTAAAGGTTCAGGAGCAGAGGCTATGAGTGCCACGACTTCTTCCCACTGATGGCAGTTGTAGCTGGCCAACAGGGTGGTGGAGTTTGCAATCCTTGCTTGATAGGCGGACGTTGAGGCTACTTTCCTGCCGAAACCATATAGTTTTTTGCCCTCCTTGTCGGGAGGAGCTTTGGACGATGACAAGGGTGTTCCAGCCCTCTTACGAGTGTTAGTGACAACTAGGGAGTCTGGCTTCAGATGTCCTCTTATATAGAGAGGGTCAGACTGGGCTGCCCTGAAAAGTTTTTCAACCCTGGGATTGACTGCTCTGGTGAGGTTCGGGTTCACCAGGGACCGGTCTATTCTTCGCTGAATGGACTTAAGGATCGGGATGGTCTGGGCAACAGGCCTCCTTTCTCCCACTAATTCCTCTGCGAAGTCCCTCTCCTCCTGGACACCGTGGGTGTCAATATGGAAATGTTCTGCTGCACGTGCGAGAACCTCGTTTAGGAGGGGTTGGTTATCGACAGGGGAGTCAGTAACCGGGGCTTCGTTTTCTACCAGGGAATCTACCCTGTAGGTTTCAGGGTCTTCCTCTTCCTGGTCCTCATCATCCCCATAGTATCCCGTCCCGGTTTGCTCTTCTACCATGCCAAATTCTTGGTCCTCACCAAAGGAAGCCTCTCCTTGATACAGTGAGTATGGTCTTGAGTATGGTTGTACCTCGAAGGGGTCTGTAGACCTCATCGGTGTTTCAAACCGGGGCTTCTTACTCGGGGGGGGGTAGGATCATTAGAGCCTGAGGGTGTCGCCCCTTGTGGATCATACGAAAGGAAATGGTCTGGATTTTTATTGTAAAAATCAGCCAAAGAAGACATCCTTGACATGACCCTATCTATGGCTTCACTGGACCATTTTTTGGAACTGGGAATGACTCTCTCAGCAAGTCTCGGGGATTTATCTTGAGTGGATTTGGTTTTAGACATATCAGCAGACCTGGTCTTGTCTGTGTAGGGGGAGTGGTGTGTTTCACAGGTGTGGAAGAGTGCAAAGGCTGCTTTTTCTGCTGTTTTCCCCCCCTCCCCGTGAGTGGAAAAATGTTTTCCCTGTCCTTTTGTGGCTCCGGAGTTTTCGATGCCTGGCGTCGAGAATCGGGGGTAGGGTCCCTGTCCTTCGAGCGTGGTGCCTCGCTGATTTGGTCTGCGGGCTCTGACTCCTGGAGCGCGGTCTGGGGGTGATAGTCTTCGTCCTCCGACGATCTAACTTCTGTTAGCCTAGGGAGCAAGGCACTCTTGGCAAGAGTGGATGATTGCCTGGAGTCATGCGGCGATCTCGATCGAGAACGCCCAGAGGACACCGAATCGGACCGTTCTGTTTGTGCCTCTTTCCGAGAACTCGACGTCGTCGAGTCTCGGTTGGACTTTGTGTGTTTAGTGTGTGTGGTGTGTGTGGTGTGTGAAGCGCTTGTGTCGCCGGGGGTCTTTCCCATAGCCGCCCTGCCAGACGACCTTCCGAGGTCGGGGACTTCCGCTCAGCTGTCTTTCGACGCCGTAATGCCCTCGCCGTCCGAAAGTACGACGTCGCTGAAGGCGCCCTCCGCTGCCATGGCCGCTTGCCTGGCGTGGTGGGCCCAACGCTTCGAACGGTCCTTAAGTGTCTTAGGTTTAAACCTACTACACGCTCTGCAGTTCGCTTCGGGGTGGTCCCTCGGCAAGCAGAGATTGCACGTGACGTGCCTGTCGACCCAAGGGTATTTGCGATTGCACTTGGGGCAGAATTGAAAAGGGGCACCCTCCATACGCACCTTGAGGCAGCGGGCTGTTAAGTGTAGGAAATGTATAAGGTGTACCTATATACCAAGAGTGTAGAGTATGTACAACCCCCCACTCTCCCTACTTGCAGGGCCGAGGCCAGAGGGCTTCCAAGGCCCGGGCCGAGGCCAGAGGCCTTCGGAGGCCCAAATCCGTTGTGCAGCAGCCGACGGTCGATTTCTTCTCCAGCCGGCGTCGAGTGTCCAAGTTCGACGTTGGGATGGGGAAGGATGTAAATAAATTAATATTTTAGCAAAAGTATGGCTAAGGCCAGGGGACTCTGCAAAATGCTTCCGACCAGTATGGCGGAAAAAAACAATCTGAGGAACCTAGACGCGTGAGGGATCTTGGGTACAGTGGACGTCACACTAGGGATAGTATTACTGGCACGCCCTATGTCGACGCCCATTTTTGAGTTTCGAAAAACAAACTAATACTCTGCAGCTTCCACTAGATGTCGGCCTATGCACAGCATGTGATCTAAGCAGATTCCACAAGCCTCCGAAATAAATATATATTCACTTAAGGCTGTATTTTTCTTTAAGGAACTCTACTGATTCAAAAGAAAAACCCTGAGAAGACAGTCTGAAGTACCTGCAGTGGGAGTTCTTGTCTTTTGTCGTTTTCTCCACTCCCCTTTCCCCTTGAGTTTGCCTGGCCAATAGTTTTATAGTATCAGGATTGTTGGGCTTGTTGGGGGTTTGGTGGGCCAGCTTCACTCATGCAGGATCCTACTACTTCAGTACTTGACACGCTGCCACGGAAAAACAGAACTGAAGTCAACGAGTGCCGCACGTTCTATATATTCCTTCGATGACATCCTCGACGGAGGCCTTCGAGGGACGTCGAAGGCATCGACGCACAGCGCCCTCTGCCGAAATGTTTTTTTCTGAAGCTGGACAACTCCTGTCAAAAGATGAGGAATACGTGGAAGGACACAATCCGTTCGAAATGTGGTGTAGCCTTGGTGGGCATAGGGAGAGAATTGAGAGCTGGAGGCACGTTCAAGTCCAAATCCGAGCCCCTAGGAAAAGAGTAGATGATTGGAGCCTGTGTAACAGGAAAGGTGCTATAGTTGACTTGGCAGTCATCGGTACTGCCGGAGGTCTAGGCGGTAAGGCAACTCTGGGTGTGGTAACAGTCGTTGTGGCAACAGTGATTGTAGTGGACGAGCCCCTTGATGGAACTGAGGTCCTTGACAGAAGACCAGCCTTCATAGACTAAGTCGTCGACTGGACAACTGTCCTGATGGATGAGGTCGTAGACTGGTCCCCAACGAGGTTCCTGGCGACGAGGTTGATGGCTGTGGAGCCGCGGATGGGTCCTTGGATGGCATGCCCTTTGACTAGGTCTTATGCTTGGCCGCTGGCATCAGCAATTTCCTCGCAAATTGAACCCACAGAGATGCCGACCGGTGTCGGTCTGATCTGGGTCCCACAGCCGCGGCAACCATCTAAGAAGTTGTTGGAGCGTGAAATGATTTCACTTTTTTGGCATCTTCCCCAGGGAAGTGTCCTCAAAGGATCTTGACCTCTTTGTCAGAGCAAGCATGATCTTTGGGTCTGCCGACCGTGGAAGTCATGACTATGCCCGGAGGCCACGTTAGAGGCCTTCCCTGACTTAATCCACACCAATCACCTCCTATGGTGGTCCTTCCATGCCTTGGAGAAGGCCTGGCATATTGAACATCCGTCCACATAGTGGTTGGGAATGCAGTCGGTAGATGCACTTGAGGTGTCGATCTTCGATGGAGATGTTCTTCAGGCTGCAGTTTTCACAGGTCCTGAACAGGCTTTTCTTTCCTCATAGCATCCACCATGGTGCGAAGCAAAGGCCCAAGCCGGTACTCACGGCATGACAAAGATGACAAATTTAGATGATTTCTCACTAAAATAGGCCAAAACTTTATCGAATTTTGAGGAGCAAAACACAAGGAGTCCCAACAAGAGAAAGTGCAGTAAAAATCTGAAGATGGCCACCAGGGGTGGAGCCAAGGATGAGTGCCATTGGTTGGCGAGTATGACCCAAAGTGACCTCAATAGGCTATAGAAGCGACAAGCAGTTTTAAAGAGACCCTGCTTTAATATTAGAGGATTCCCAGCTTGACAGGAAATATTCATGAGCATGTGAATCCATGTAAGACCCCATGCTGGAGAAGAGTAAATCAAATTCACCTTGCATGTTCACCTCAATCTATTTCGTCTAGTTACCAGATTGTGAACAAAAGCAAACCACGAACTTCAGTGATTTTTGAAAAAGGTCCTTAAGCACATTTGAGGTTTAAAAATGCCCCTATGTGTTTTTTCCTAGTCTAGTTTTGAGTTTAATTAGGTTTTGTTATGCAGTTATTTTCAGTTAAGAGATCAGTTTCTTCTACTTAAAAATGTGCATTCTCCAAGGATAGCACAACCTATTTTGTTAATCTTTGAAGGATGAAAGGATAAATTGTCATTCTGACATTTTAATCACCGGCATACAGGTTACAAAAGGAGCTCTACCATTGACACTTTAACCCACAGCTATTTTAAAACTTTAAATTAAAGTTGGGACACCCTGTGAACCAAGCAGTGTAGAGAAAAAAGGAGGCAGACTAGTTTATTCATGTACCGGGACAGCTTTCCACTGACCACTTAAAACTCAACATTAGTTAATCAGAAGCCAATAAGCAAACAAAGGAGATTTCAACAATCCCAGCGAAAGTTAAATATAAAAACAGGACAAGAATAGTGGCATTAGGTTAAACCTTTAGAGAACAATATTCAAGACGCAGTATACTAACAGCCAGTCTTATTCGTGCTTTCGCCCAGATTGATAAAAGCTACTACAGGCCTTATACAGAGTGTGGGTACGGATTGAACAGGCTGACTGTCTCTTGGTCCTTTGAACATCAGAGCGGCTGAGCCAAGTACCAAACTACATAACTGCGCATTAAATAATCCTCCTATTATTTAATCCCTGTACTCACCGAAAGTCAGCAGGAAGCCATACAGCATGCTCAGGACCCACGAGTACCAGCTCTTGTGCTCCATGTATAACAGACTGTACACTGCATAGCAGCCAAGTAGTGGATAAAGGAGCCACGACAGGTAACGGAAAGCCATCTGAGGATGCAAAAGGAGGGTTAGAAGGAGTGGTATGCGTATTGAGACATTACATGGCTGAAATGGAACCTATGGAGATTAACTGCTTTGTGGGTGGAAATCATATTTCAACTGGAGGTACAGCAGACTGTAGCTTAATCAAGAGAAAAGGTTGAGCAGTCAAGGTCAACTCTTAGGTGGGCAGCATGGTGTGTGGCTGTCAACATAATGGCTTACAGCATTACGCTGAATAAAGGTATGCTCACACAGCGATATTTAAGAAAATATGTTTATCACCTTTTCAGAATGTTGGTTTACACAAACCGTGCACAGCTCCCAAAGAAAGGACCAGGGGATACTGCTCAACATCTAAGCAATGTGAGACGAGATGAAATGCTGTCCCCGTTGATCAAAAAGGTGGGGTATGCAGGGGTGTCAGTGTAGGGGCTGTTAGAATGATTTTGCTAAACCCTGCGTGTAGGGCAGAGGAACTTCAACCCACAGTATTAGGGAAGATTATTCATATGTTAAGGTCACAAATACATAATTGTTACTAGGTTAATAAGCTGTTTGCCTCTTAAGCTGCTAGAAAGGTATAGCTGTCCAAGCAACATCTTAAGAAGGATATTTAGAAAGTAGAGTCTACACATGTAATAGGCACAATAAGGGAAGGTCCACCCACAAATTTTTGTAATTAAAAACAGTACTTTATTTATAGGAAAAGGGTTCAAATGGTTACAACTACATTAGCAGGTAACTGTTCCAGTATAAAGTCTTGCAGAACATGTCAAGCCAACATGGTCACAAGAGTGGTCGTAAAAATGTAAGGTAGAAAACCCCTTTCTGCCTATGTTCCCTAGTCCCCTGAAATATTTGTCTGATTCTGTGATGCACCCAACTATTTTTCCCTAGTAGCTTCCATTCAGATCTCACGAAGACACAATTTTTTTAATGAATGTTTTTTAAAAAAAAAAAAAAGGTTTAATAAGTTTTATATCAACCGAACCACCAACAACCAAACTTGCAGTACATATTACAATATGTCGAATTTTATACAACACAATCATTGTTGACTGCTTTTCCCATTTTGCCCCCACCCCCAAGCCTACATCTCTTCGCGATGTACTTCTGCAGTTTGCAAAGGGGTTTCCTTACTCGTGTTCTCCGCCGGGTCTTGGTCACTTGACCAATCTTGCGTACACCCAAAAAAGTGTAGTTATTAGGTGTCTCCAGCTAGTCAGGGTTTCTGCTTGTTCATCCCCCCTCACCCCCCATGTTTCTAGCATCCTTACATACTACAGTTTCGGCTTCTGCCCATTTCTGGAGGTCTTTCCACCATAATTCAATCCTAGGTCTGTGACACGCCTTTCACCCCATGGCAATCCTATGCTTCGCCAGTATATACGCCAAATCCTTTAGTTTGCTTACATGTTTAAGTTTTTACGTGATCTGGGGAAAGCCCCAAGCAGGCCCGCCCACGTTATCCCTACAGTTATCCTAATCCCTTTTTCCTCCAATCTGTGGGCTATTTCTCCCCAAAATTTCTCGATTTCCGGGCACACCAACATATGCGTCATCCCAGCGTTTTCTTCGCCACATTTGGGGCCTATTTGCCTTTCTGCATTACTGAATTTGGCTATCCTTTGGGGCGTCATAAGCCCTGTGGGTTATGTACAACTGTATTTGCTGTAACCTTGCATTCCTTGACACTTTCTTGTGGTACCCTTGGGCCCGCTCCCACATTCCAAAACTAATCGGGGCACCCAAGTCCTCCTCCCAGTCCTGTCGTAGTTGTACCACTTCCTTTCCCACTGGACATTAGCAGCTCATAATCTGGATATTTCATGCCCTCCCTCTGTTATATCATATTATTTCTATGGTGGAATTTTTTTAATGAATGTTGCCCTCTGGGAGCAGTTGCTACTCGAGAGGTGGCGAGGACAGCATGAGGGTAGCACTACCAACATTACCCAGATAATTATGCAGGTTCTATTTGGTGGCAGTGTACCTTAAACAGTGGCTTTATGAGCTGTGGCCATTTTGGATCACAGGAAGCGGTTTTCTTCCTGGATTCCCTGCTAAAGTGAAAACCACCAACTATGCAACTGCACTTTGTTGGCCTCGAGTATGAGTGAATAGAGAACGGGAATGACCATGTACAGTGATTTGTTTTTTTGAATGTAACCTCGTCCAGAAGTTCACAGATGAATGTTTGGGACTACCTTGGAGTGATTGCAAGGGTTGTTTTTCTTGGATTCTAGCAGCATCCACAATCCCAGCATTTGTAAGGTTTGTGTGCTGGCCGCCGCCAAATGGTGAATGTGTGTCAAGGTGGATTTTCAAAATCAGACCTGTAAACGGATTCGGAGAGACCACCCGATTCTGATGAACAGGGACAAACACCAAGGTTGAATCAAACTATCTGGGTAGTGTGGATGAGCAGCAAGGCTTACACTTAGGGGCACAAGAGTGGTCAAGGGTTCAGTTAAGCACACACAGAGCAGTCTTAATACTACAGGTTAGGAAGGACATGCATTACTTACCCCAAAAGTATTTCTGATTGTATCTGCTCAGATTCACATGCTTTGCATATAGCCCGACATTCCGTGGAAACCGCAGAGTATTGCATCTTGTCTTTCGTGAATCGAAAGAGGACGTCGACATGGGCGTGCCTGCAACACTATCCCAACGTGACTTGTAGTGTACCCAAAATCCCTCACATGTCGAGGTCCCTCCGATTGTATTTTTTCTGCCATGAGGGAGCCTTATGACTATCGTGAGTGAGTACAGAAAAGAGAGAAAGTATTAAGACGTTTTATGTTCCTTCCACCGAGCGGGTAGGAAGGGTGGGCGTATGAGAATCTAAGCAGATACAATCATCAGAAATGCTTTTATGTTAAGTAATGCATGTCTTCTGATGCTTGTTAATCTGCTTAGAATCACATGCTGTGCACAGACTAGCAAACAGAACCCGGAGTTGGAGGTGGATTGTGAGACAGAACAGTAGTGAAAAGATGTCTTAGTACTGCTTGTCCCACCTGAAAAATCAGACCTAGAATGAGTGTAGGCAATAGTGTTTTGTAAAGGTGTACAGAACTCTAGGTTGCTGCTTTGCAAATGGACTATAGGGGAACATTTGCAATGAATGCTATGGAAGCCCCAGTGCCTCGAGTAGAATGCGCTCTAGGCTTGAAGGGCAGTTCTCTCTTAGCAAGAGAGAAACAGAGTGTGATGCATTTGACAATTCACCTTGAGATTGCTGATTTAGAGACAGGATCCCCTGCTCTATCAGCTACCACTGAAATGAAAAATTGTTTGGTCTTTCTCAGTGGTTTAGTTCTGTCCAGGTAAAACATGACTGCCCTACGGACATCTAATGTGTGTAGGCTTCTTTTGGCCATGTTAGTAAGGTTCTGGAAGAAAGTAAGCAGTTCTATTGATTGGTTCACATGAAACTTGGAGATAAATTTAGGTGCAAATCTAGGGTGAGTGAGCAGAACCACCTGATCTCTGAACTGTAACGAAAGGGTCTAGCACTGAGACGGCCTGTAGTTCACTAACCCTTCTAATAGAAGTGATAGCTACTAGGAAGGCTGTCTTATAGGCAAGATCCTTGAGACTTGCTTTATGCATAGGTTCAAATGGAGTTCCCATAAGTCTTGTTAATACCACATTCAGGTCCCACCCGGGAGCTAAATTAGAAATGGGGGGGATGAATCCTCTTGACCCCTTCCATGAAAGCCTTAATAACTGGCATCTTCCACCATGACCCCTTTTGTTGTTAATGCGATAATGATGTGTTATTTATATAGCGCCTTAATCCAAAGCGCTTGTGACGTGGTGTAGGCTGAGAGCAGCAGCTAAGTGAACCTTAAGAGAATTAAAAACCAGCCCTGAGTCAAGTAAGTGGGTCAGGTACAATATAATGTGTGTGGGAGAGCAGTCAAAGGGATTGATGCCTTTGGAATTGCACCAGACAGCGAAGCGCTTCCATTTGCTGGAATAGCAATATCGGGTGTTAAGTTTCCTCGCTTCCCTAAGTATGTCCATGCATCTCTGAGGGAGTTGCAGGTGTCCGAACTCTATGACCTCAGGAGCCAGGCCACTAAGTTCAATATTTGCAGGCATGGGTGGAGTGTCTGCCCTTTGTCCTGCGACAAGATGTTGTACGGGGGAGGTAGTTTCACTGGGCGAGAGAGAGATCTCCATCAGATGAGCGAACCAGGGTTGACGGGCCCACATGGGGGCCACCAATATCATGGCGACTGGTTCCTGGTGCATCTTGTGCACTATCTTGTTGAGTAGGGGAGTTGGGGTTTTGGGGGGGAAGCTTAAACAAATTTCCCATACCATGTGATTTCAGAGTCCGTTCACCTTGCCAACCGTCTCTGCCGCATCCAAAGTATTTTTAAAAATACTCTGATTAACTTGTCTGCCTTCTGCTACTGTGGAGAGCAGGCGAGCCCGCAGCGGTTCAGGGACTTCTTGAAGGCCCTCCTGTAGCATGGCCCATTGTGTGTCGGCATAACAAGCCAACAAAGTCGTGTTATTTGCAATGCGAGTGGAAAAAGCTGCGGCAGCCGTGACCCTTTTCCCCAGGGCGTATAGCTTCATGCACTCCTTGTCCGGGAGTGACTCCCCAGTTGATAGGGGAACCTCCGCTCTCTTCCTGGTTGTAGTTACCACCAATGAGTCTGGAGTAGCATGGCCCCTGAAGTAAAGGGGGCAGGTCGAAACAATTTTTCTACTCTAGGATTTACTGCTCTAGTTAGGACAGGTGTCAATGAAGGGGCCAACCGATTTTTGATTGAGTTTAGCAGAGGATTAGCTTGGCTGTTTCTCTTAAGATGTCCTCGACAAAAACAGCCTCTGGTACAGCTTCCTGGGTAGCAATCTGAAAATGTTCCGCTGCCTTCCTTAATATGGCATTTTACGCCGTTTGTTCGTCAACCGGGGAGGCCTGTCGAGTGGGTGTGGTCGGGCGGGGGGGTGGGGTTAGTGGGAAATCCATGCACAAGGCATCAGGTTCCGGTGTTGGATTAGGATCACCCAGGTCGGGTTGTCACCCCAACTCTCTGTGGGGTCGATATGAACATTCTCAGTGTCAGGAAAGGGATCTTCGTCCTGATTGTATTGTTCCACAGGAACCCCATCTTTCGGCGAGGGTCATAATTATATATTTCTTCTTCCTGAGAAGGAAGAAAGACTTTTTTAAATTTAGCCACAGGGGCAAAGGAACTCTCTTCCAGAGGCCTTTTGGGCAGGGACCTCAGAGTTGTACACTCCTCTCCAACCTATCCATACATCCCTCAAATGTCTCCCTGGTCCGAATAGATGCACCAGAGGAGTCTAGGGGGTGGATAAGGCTCTTGAAATGGATCTTCCCTCGCAGAAGGTCAATATTTCTCCTTGAACATCGAAGAAATCCCTGCAGTGCCCTCCGAAAAGCCCTTTCGGTGGACCCACGGTTCATGTGTGTCCTTTTGTTTGTCCTTAGGCCTCTCCGTGGGTTCCGAATAATCCTTCGGCCTATCCCTGGATTTCGACAAATCGCTAGGTTTGTCCTTGGGTATCGACGAATCCCTGGACCGTTGCTTCTGATCATCCGCTGAAATAATCCAAGTGATGCTTTCGCCAACCTCTTCAGAGGCGGAAAGGTGTCTAGTTCGGTCCGGCGGTTGCGCGGTTGTTTTCGGCAGAACCGGGGCTTTGACCGTGGACGCCTTCTTCCGATGCGTCTCAACGGTCTCCTGAGTATTGGGGGCTGCGCTCTTCTATTTAGAATGCCCGGTCGCAAGACGCACCTGCGGTTGCGGGGAGGGCTGCGATCCCAACGACTGCCGGGTAGGGCCAAAATATTCAGTGTGCCCGTTGGCGATATGGGCCATTGCAACTGTTTTGTCTAAGACGTCCCAGGGGTTGTGTCTTTAATGTGTAGAGAGTGCGTCCTCGTCACCGGGGTGTTCAGTGCCCATAGCAGGACCCGAGTCTTGCCGGACAGGACGCAGAGTGGGAATGCTCCGCCGAGAGGTCAATGGCCTCCGAATCGGAGGCCTGTTCGTCACTTAGCCCCTCGTCACAATCAGCGGTTGTGTGCAGCGGGAGAACTAGACTCGACCTGCGACATTCCGTAGGCCGCCCACCACTTAACAAAGCGCTCCTTTAGTGTCTTTGGACGCAGGAGCTTGCAAACCGCACAAGCCAACTCGTTGTGATTCAGGGGCAAACACCTATTACACTTCGTGTTTATCCTTCGAAGGAAATTTGGCCTTGCAAGAAGGGCAAAACCTAAACCGAGTCCTCACCATAGCTGAGGAAAAATACAGTGACAGAGACCCAGGGAACGAAGAGAGGAAAGGTAAAGGCATTCTCGGAAAAGTAAATGTCCACCCGGACCCCACTCTCCCTACTGTGTGGGCCGGCCAGAAGGCCCGGCCACGTGGTCGGCAGTGCCGACCGGAACACTGTCCGTCAAAAGTTTGTGGAACCGGCTTCGGCGTAGAACAGGAAACAGCCGTCGATAGAATGAAAGGCAGGATAATCATCAAACTTTACAATATACGACCATGGGTCGAAAGGATAACAATAGCAATGTCTCTGGACGAACTCCGCATAAGGAGACCAGTATGCTGGGCGGAAAAATACTATTTGAGGGACCTTGACGTGCGAGTGATTTTGGGTACACTACACGTCACGTAGGGATAGTGTTACAGGCACGCCCATGTCTACATCCCCTTTCGAGTCTCGAAAGACAAGATGCAATACTCCACGGTTACCACTGGATGTCAGACTATATGCACAGCATGTGATTCTAAGCAGATTAACAAGAATCAGAATATAAGAATACAGGTATTAGACCTTAGAAAAATATTCTTCTCAATGAAGAAACACAGGTAACACTAAAACATTCACTACTAACATATACACATTCACATTGATGTATTCTGCTACAAATACGAACACGTCACTTAAGTACAGACAGACCACCACATTTCAAAGAACTGCAAGTTTAACAAAACAAGTGAATACAGAAAATAGAACCAGGTATGTAATCAAGACTTTAAGAACTAATCAGTTTAGAATGAAGGCATAGCAAGCACCATACAAAACCATATAAATAAGGAACTAACCTTAAAAAGTCCTCCCCTAGCTAGGAAAGGTGGGGCTTTTAGCCCTTAAGACTCACATTTCACAATAAAAGTCTATTCAGGAAACAAGTAGTACATTTTAGGAAGTTGAACAAGTGTTGCCTTGAGCCAATCCAGTGAGACCTTCTCCCAAACCAGCCACCTTAAGGGAGACCCATAGGAGGCTACCATGCCAGAAAAAACCTCAGGGCTAGGCAAGAGTGAGACAGCTAGCCCATAGAACCCAATCTTGTGGCGGGGGGTGGGAGGGAGGGGGAAGAGGACCAGGAGGAGCAAAATAGGTAGGTTTGCTCATCTTGTGTACTCTGATTTTCTCAAGGACCACTGTGGAAGCTCCTAAAATTGCTGGGCCTCCTGTATTAATGCCTTCATTCAGTTGGAGGAAGCCCAGAGGTCGCAGGTGCAGAGGCCACATCAGGCATAGGGTATGAGTCTCGTTAGTTCGTGGTTCCAGGCTTCAGTGGACCGGTTCTGGACACAGACTACAGGACGACCACTCTGAACGACCTTAGAGGACCCTTAGGACGTGATGAACACCGCAATGGCCACTTGAAAAATAGAGGAAGACCACCTTCATGACAGAAACTAAGAAACTGAGCCTGCAAGGCCCCTCCTCATGGTGGAGAGCTGCAACTGCAGGCTAATCCTCAGCCTCGTGAAACATAAAAAGGGTCAATATTGTCCCTTTCCAGAACTTGAAAATGTACAGTAGTGGTTCAAATCACTACTGTACATTATGCATTTTCACTGTTAGCCTGATGTCGGAAACCAACCATTTTGTAAACAAATAGCTTCTGACATTACTGTTAGGAAAGATGTCATTTTTGCAACTTTCCTCCCTTCGACTTCAATGGGACACCATTTCTTTTTTATTTGTTTAGACTCCTGTATTAAACTTTGTGGAGGGAAGTAAAGCCTTCCACTTTACTTTCCTTGTTCTTTTGCTCATTCTTATGGGAACAATGATAGTTCATCAAGACTGATTTAACTCTTGCACCTTTGCAATTACCTCAAATAGCTACTATGAGTGACTAGTACCCCAAGATGGCCATACCACAAGGTTTTACTAATTCTTTGGCCTTCTTTTAGCGTTCAGAATTGCCATACAAGGCAAGCCCTTTCACGGGATAAGAGGTGGTTTGTGTGTGAGCCCGGATGCGGGGCTGGGACTGTCTGGTCCTACTACATATCCAGGTGCCTGAATGTCTGTTGCTGGGCAGATGTGGCCAGTGACTATCCATGACTGGATAGCCACTGCTAGTTTGAATGGGGCAGACCATTATGTACACACTTTGTTTCTATACTCTGGCCTGGTGGACAGATGTATAGAAGGCCAACCTAGTATTGTGACCGTGACAACTCAGGGAGCTGTAGCCAAACCAGTTTGAAGTAGCAAGGCTGAGTAGTCTAGGCCACGTCTCAAGAGGTGGGGAGCTTGTAAAGGGTCCCCAATGAGTACACACAGTGCAAAGTCAGGGATTACACTGATCAGTTCTAACAAATACTATTTATGGCCATATAACACTGAGAAAAATGACTAATTGGTAATAAGACACACAACACTAATAGATACACAAATACAATCACTGGAGTAGGGCAACATGCATATAAAAACGCTTGTAAGGGAAGGTGATTACTAGTATAAGCACTACAGGTACAGAGAGATACAATATTAGCTTCAGAAGTCCATTCCTAAGACGTATGGTGCCTTGTGCTCAAATGTTCATGTTTTGTGAGGCTGGAAAAAAGAAAGTAGGGTCTCTGGGGTGCAATGAACAGTTCCAAGTGGTAGAGGACAAGTTGTTCTAACAGAAGCATTACCCATGTTTGGAGTGCTTGCGCGAACGAGCAGTGGCAAAGCCAAACTATTTCAAAAGTTTATAAAAGTTATCAAAACTCTAAGAGGGATTTAGGGGTTCAGGTATGTATCATTACAACTCATCCCCCGTACTCAAGATTCTTTGTAGGGCTTGGCAGGTCTGCTGAAGAGGGTCCGAGGTTGCTTTTCCCACCATCAGCTTCAACTCTTGATCCGCAGGGGATGCAGGTTCTCTGGTCCATAACTAATGCTGCGCAAGGTCTTCCAGTTGGGAAATGCAAAAGAACTCTATGCAGAGCCCATCTCAGGACAGGACAGGGCTGGATGCACGTAACCAGTTTCGGATGACTGCCACTGATGCACGGCGATGCAAGAGGATTCACTTGCTACAGACAGACTTTGCCTCCCATCTCGGGTCCCCTGGATGCCAGGACCACGAAAGTTTGCAGTGGAAAGTCATACAGGACAAGCTGAGGATCCCACCCCCCCCCCCGCCCCCCAAGTTAAAGGCCTCAACTAGGAATGGCGATGTCTGCAGTACGGTAGCCCAAACTCTGAGCTGGTCAGCCAATGAGCGGCCCAGGGGCACTTCCGAAAATTCTTCTACATATGACTCTGTGCTAACGTCGAGAATGGATGTTCCCTCCACTCCAAGGGTCGCACCTTCTTCACTGGACTGCTGGAGATCTTTCACATGACAAGGCTCTAACAGGACAGAAGCAGAAGTTGGACGACAGGCCTTCTTCCAATGAGTCTTTGGTCTCATTGTGGGTCTTGCAGCTGGACAGGATTGTCTCCTTTGGTTTCTTCCAGAATCTCTCTACAGTGGGTGTTAGTTAAGAATTGATGAACTCACACTGTGTGGGACTACACAACCCTTATCTGCTTGGTATTAGGTAACCAACCTTTGGGTATAGGTCTGTACTACACAAGTTGGTAGTGTGACTGAGCAGCCAAGCCCATCTCAAAAGGGGTAAATGTGAGCTGTAGAGTTGTTGCAAAGAACTTCATCAATACAAGTAACCAAGTAACACTTACACTCAAGGTTTCAGTTATAAATGGTTACTTATTTAACATTCAGTTTTAAATGAGCATTACTTAAAAAGGCAATTTGTGTAGCATGTAAATATACTTCAAAAACACTTTTCAGAATCAGAACAAGTTATTGGATAATCTTTGGATATGCTTCATAGACACTTCCTACACCCTGAGGTGACTTCAATCACAAGGACAGTAACAGCCTTTATATATCACACTAGTTATACTTTGCAGATTGAGGTTGCAGGTTTAGGGAAGGAAAAAGGTTAAACAGGTTCTCAGTAGATGTGCGTACACTTGATCTTCCAATGAAATCTAGACAAGCCTTTCTCAGCAATAACAGTCTAAAACAAGTTAACACCTATGAGGTAAAAACAATATCAAACTCAATGGGCTAGAAGAGTCTGCAGGCAGCCAAGACAGCCAAAGTCAATTGCAGACAATCTATGGAGTTGTGGCACTACTTAGATAAAAAAGTCTTGCACAAAGTTTGAGCATTTGTAGAAATCACTTGTAGGGTCACAAGCTGTTAAACCTGTGCAAAGAGTTGGAATCAACTCTAAAGGTAAGCCAATGCAATTCCCAACTGAGAAAAGCACATCTAAAAGAGTGAGGTTAAGTACACCAAGTCTAAACAGTACCTCTGGTTAGAAGAGTGGTCCAGCTGGCTTCTGTCCTGTTGCAGCGATGCAGACCCTGTGTTCCTGAGCCTTAGTCGTGGAGATAAGAGGGAGGACGTCTGGAGGGCCCCTGCAGTGGCACTTTGGAGGTCGTCGGCAGATACGGGCTCTTTCTGGTTCAGCAGCACTTAGTAAACACCACAGTCGCAGATCTCAGATACCGGTTGGGCTTCCTTCACTCCTTGGGTCCTGCACTCTGGTGTGGGGCTCTAGCTCTAGTCGTCCTGCTTCTGGAGGGTTATTAGGAGACTCCTGGAGCTTCTGGTGGGATTTCAGACGTTGTACTCTGTTAAGCAGAATTGATTGCATGCAGTACCCTCTGGGACCACCACACACACAATTAGGACTTTGGTATAAGTCTGTACCACACAGTTTTTGGTAGCGAGCTGAGCGGCCAGGCTTATCTCAAGAGTGAATGTGAGCAGTACAAGTAGCTACACAGAGGACTTTCAATCACAATGGTTCAAGTAGACACTTATACTCAAAGTTTCTTGGTAAAACACTTGTTAATTTATTACAAAATCCTTCAGAAAACATTTCACTACAAGGAGGCAACTTAATATTATATGCCAATACACTTTGATACAAAACTCTAAGATTGTGAGACAGTTTGTGTTCCCCTGAAATAGGAGCCAAATTGCAGTTCAGTTACTTAGAAGTGAGCAAAAAGGCATAAGGTAAGTAGAATAGGTCACATACTTGTTAGACAGTGCAAAAAGATTGTTGGCCAGAAGAGTTCAATTCAAGCCAATAGTCCTGTGCCAAAGTCAATGGGCTAGTGTTCTGGCTAGGAAAGAGCAGTTCTGGTATCAAACAGTAAAGACTTTGAAAAAGTTCTCAGAAGTAGTTTAGGCGAAAAAGAATCATATGTTGGGTCACAAGCCGATTAGGCCTGCAAGTTGGGAAAGTTTCACAAACTTTCACCGCGAGAGTGGCGTTCTCTCAATCGGGTTGACACAGTAACTTAGTATGAAGAAACAAATGCAGCTGAAGTCGTTGGTTCCTGGCAGTTCCTGCAGATCTCACTGTTCCTGAGCCTCAGTCTTGGGGACAAGAGGGAGGACGTCGGGGGACTCCGACACTGCACGGGATTGTCAGAAAACGCAAACAAACTGGAGTCACTTCAGTTCCAGTAGCTGTAGATTCAAGCACACAAGCTGGCGTGCCTCTCCCTGGTTAATCCTAAACAGCCTTGAGAATGGTATCAAGGTGGTTTACGAGTCGATTGATCCCACCAACTCAATGGAAGTAGTCGTCCTTGAAGGGGCTTCTCTGTCGAGATGAACTTGGCCTTTCGGACCTGCAGCAGGGCTTCACCGGGCAAACCAACGGTCCAGAAGTTGCAGCAGCCGTCCTCTTCCAGCGCTTCTTTGGTTCTTTCGTTCCAGTGGTTGACTCTGCTTTCCAGTCCATAAGACTCGCCTTTTAAACAGTTCTCTCCCTTTCATTCCAGCCTAGCTGTCACTAACCGGGCAGGGTGGCTGTCCTTGCCAGAGTGCATTTGGGTCTCCTAGGAGACTAAGCACAGGGAGTGTCTGGTACCTCCCTCACTTCCTGACCACCCCAGACACTCAGTCCTGAAGCCTGCCAAAAGCATACGAACAAAGGGTCCAAACCTGGTTTGGCACGCAGAGACAAACACTAGAAGGACCTTTCCAAAAAGAAACGGGGGGGGGGGGGAGAAAGAAGACCGGGACCCGTTTAAACAAAGGGGCTTAATGCGCCATCTTGAAAAAGATGGCTCTCGTGATTTTTAGCTACCGGTGTTCGCAGTCGGGAAAAATCATGGTAGTTAGTTGTAAAACCACTGCCACCAGCATTTTCAATAGGAAAGGGTAGCATTTGACTGCTACATGAGTATTTAGACACAGGGGATACTATGTAACCCCTCCAGCACTCCGTTGTAAGATGGTATGTGCTGGGTCTAGGAATTTGGAAAGACTAGTAAAGTCAATTTAACTTTACATTCTCTGGGAAACCGTTTATACAGAGAATGTATTTAAACCTTTGGGAAGTCTTAAGACATCCCTGTGTCACTGCACTGAGGTTCTGTGTAACACATGAAAAGATGATGCATATGGAGTTATCTAAAACTCCATAATCAAAGAACACAAGTGTAAAACACACATCAAAATACATAAAAGAGTGGGAAAAAAGGCTCACACTCTTTCCAGGTAAAAAATAAAGTCCTCAAAATCCAGCAAAGTTGCTGGGGGTCTCTAAGGTGAAGGGAATTCACACATTTATGAGAATTCTCCCTAAAACACTTGACTATGGATTTCTCGACCCCTGGCACTCTGTTCTTGCAGCAGCGAACAAGTACAGCCAGTCAGGGAACATGGTCCAGTGGAGCTCATCTCGGGGTTAGTTGGTCCCACTAACCCATGGAAAGAAGTTGTCCCTTCCGGAGCTTATCGGTCGAATTGAAAAAGGAGATTCAGCACAGCAGCAGGGCTTCACAGGGCAATTCAAAGGTCCAGTAGGATGCAGTAAGCTTTGGTCACGGTTCTTCGTCGGGTGATTCTCAGAGTGGTCGACTGACTCTAGTCCTAAAGAACAAGTTACTTACCAACTGTAATGTTCTTTCGATTGGATGTTCCTCGCATGCATTCCACATCTTAGATATTCGTATCTTCCAGCTTGCTGCTTCGGAAGTTAGTCTCAGTTCCATTTTTCCGATAGCTTTGCTTCGTGTGACGTTTACGATCCACTTTAAACTGGCTGATTTAGAGACAGGATCCCCCTCTCTATCAGCTGCGACAAACGAAAAACGGGTTTGTCTTTCTTAGTGGTTTTGTTTTCTCAATAGAATATATCCCCGCTCTCCTCACATCAAGTGTGTGGAGCCTTCTTTCTGCCACTTTAGTGGGGTTCTGGGAAAAGGTGGGTAGTTCTATTGATTGGTTCACATGAACTTTGAAATAAATGTAGGCGCAAACCGTGGGTGAGTGCGCAGGACCACATTGTCCTTATGAATCGTGACAAATGGGTCTTGAACTGAAAGGCCTGCAGTTCACTAATTCTCCTTATTGATCTAACGGTCACCAGGAAGGCGGTTTTGTAAGCGAGTACTTTAAGGTTAGCCTAATGCATAGGTTCAAAGGACAGTCCCATTAGTACAACATTCAGGTCCGATCCGGAAGCTGGGTTGGAGATAGGGGGATGAAGTATTTTAACCCCTTCCATAAAAGCCTTGATCACTGGCATTTTCCACCACAAAACCTTTTTCTGGGACGTGTTGCAAGCTGAAAGTGCAGCTAAGTGGACCTTTAAGGAATTGAAAACCAGGCCTGAAACTAGTAGGCGAGTCAGATACAGGACAATGGGTTGGTGAGCAGTCAATAGGATTGATGCTCTTGGTATTGCACCAGATGACGAAGTGTTTCCATTTGTTGGAGTAACAATGTCTGGTGTTAGGTTTTCGTGCTTCTCCAAGTATGTCCATGCATCTTTGAGGGAGTTGGAGGTGCCCAAACTCTATGACCTCAGGAGCAAGGCTACTAAATTGAGAGTTTGCGGGCATGGATGAAGTGTCTCCCCCCCTATCTTGTGACAGCATGTTTAAACTGGTTCCTAGTGCATCCTGTGCACTATTCTTGTTGAGCTGGGGGGGTGGGAAGTGTAGACAAATTTCCCTGACCATGTTATATAGACCGCTCCCCTTGGAGCGGTTCTGCGGGTACCTGGAGGTGTAATCTGAGCATTGTGCGTTCTCCAGAGTTGCGAACAAGTCGATCTCTGGGAAGCCCCAGTCTGTGAAAACGTTGAGAACAATGTCTGTGTAATTGCCATTTGTACTCTACGGGTAGTGGGAAGTCACTGCTGAGCACGTCCACCAGAAGATTGCGTTCCCCTGGAATGTGTTGCAACATGAGGAATATCTTGTGTTTGAGAGCCCATTTCCATATGTTCTGTGACAGTTTGGATAGCCCTGGAGAGTGCGTGCCCCCTTGCTTGTTCAGGTAATACATGGCTGCCGTACTGTCTGTGAGGACTAGGAAGTCTTTCCCTGGAGGTGTTTTTAAGGCCTTGAGGGCCTTAAACACCGCTAGCAGTTCCAACAGGTTTATGTGGTTGGATGCCACTGCTGGCGACCAAAAGCGGTGCACCGTCTGATGAAGGTGAGCCCCCCCCCCACCCTATCACAGATGCGTCCGTGGTTAGAGTGGTTTCTACTGCGGGGGTGGTGAAGGTCTTCCCCTGCAAGAGGTTTTCCCTTGACCACCACTGCAGAGAGCAAGGGCTGCCGAGACAACCACTAGATAGTCCCATTGTCCGCTGGCCTGACACCACTGGCTCTAGAGCCACTCTTTCATAGGGTGCATGCAAAACCATGCGTGTGGAACAAGATAAATGCAGGAGTCCATCATCCCCAACAGTAGCATGGCTTTGCATACAGTCACCTCGCGATTGGCTACATAGTGAGGGATCTGGACAACATGTTTTGAATCCTCTCATTGGAAGGGAAGGCTAGCCCGTCTTTGGTCCGAATTAGAGCGCCCAGAAATTGACTTGGCTGGGATCTATGTTGGACTTTTTCTCATTGATCAAGCATCCCAGTCTGAAGAGGAGATCTACCGTCGTTTGGGTATTTGAGAGGCGTGTTCCGTACGAATCCCCTGTTATTAGCCAGTCGCCGAGGTAACGGTAGACTGGAATGGACTACCTGTGCAGGTGAGGCACTACTACCAGTACCTTCGTAAACACCCTTGGGACTGAGACAATGCCGAAGGGGAGAACCTTGAACTGGTAGTGCTTGTTCTCGATCATGAACCTTATGTACTCTATGCCCTGGGAACATTGAAACATGAAAGTATGCATCTTTCGTATCTAGTGTTGCCATGTAATCCCCGGCGTCAAAAAAGGGATTACTTCCTGCAATGCTGTCATTCTGAACTTTTGTGGCATGACAAATTTGTCTAACACAGGGCGCATGATGAGATCCTTATTGGGTACAAGGAAGTACACTGAATAAATACCCTCATTTACCTGATGAATGGGGACGACTTCTATGGTGCACTTTTCTTGAAGGATCTGCAGCTCTTCCAGCAGAATCTGCAGGTGTAGTGGCGATAGGCGTCTGTCTTCTTAGTGGATGGTATCGAGGTGGCCGGTGAAACTCAATACAATAACCGTGGGCGACAGTCTTGAGCACACACTGGTCTGAAGTGACCCCCTCCCATGCGTGAGGAAAAGATGTTAAATGTCCCCCGACCAGGAAGGCATGGGAGGGGACCCGGACTGGCGAGGTATTTGGGAGCGGAGTCCGGGGAGCCTCTTTGGGTGGAGTTTCTACCCCTACCTTTGCCTCTACCTTGCCCTCTCCCGGTATTGGCTGGTGCCAGCTGCGCCTTGTGCAGAGGACCATGAGGTATCTCCTGTGCCATACTGGTTGTTTGGAGAACGGGAAAGAGACTGGCCGAAAGGAACAGCAAGAATTTCTTCCCCGTTGATAAAGTCTAGCAGTGATCTGATTAATCCCTCATGCTCTTTTTTCGCTGTCTCCAAGGCATCATCCACAGCCTTGCCAAACAAATTTGTGTCCTCCACTGGTTTGCTTAATAAGGAGGCCTGCGTCTCCGGCTTAAACCCTGAATTCTTAAGTCAGGTGTGACTTTTAAGAAGAGTGCCTTGGGCCAGAGTCCAACCTGCTGTCTCTGCTGCATCCAATGTACTTTTTAGGATGTTGTGGGTCACCGGTTTCCCTTCCGACACAATCGCCAGTAGGCGTGATCGCACCGGTTCAGGGACTTCTTGAAGGCCTTCCTGAAGCAGGTTTCACTGTACATCACTACAACTTGCAAGAAGGGTTGCATAATTAGCAATTCTTGTTGAATATGCTGCCTAAGTGGTGATGCGTTTGCCAAGGGCGTACAATTTTTTGCAGTCTTCGTCGGTGGTGCTTCTGCGGTAGATCGTGGCACCCCAGCCCTCTTCCTGGTGGTAATGACAACCAGGGAGTATGGAGTGGCATGTCCTCGGATTTTTAACGGGACAGACGGAGAGGGGAGAAACAATTTCTCCACTGGAGGTTTGACAGACCGTGTAAGGGAAGGGGACAGCAAAGAAGGTGCAAGGCATTTGATGGAATTTAACAAGGGGATTGCCTGACTTGTGGGGGTGGGGTGGGTTCTCCTTCAGAATATCCTCACCAAAGTCAGTGACTTGCACAGCTTCTGAGTGGCAATTTAGAAACGGTCTGCAGCCCTCTTCAGGATTGCATTAAAATGACATCTGATCGTCAATAGGCGATGCATGCGTCTGGAGGCGAGGAGGGAGGATCCAGACAAATGGTGTCTTGGTCAGGAGTATGAGTAGGGTAAAGCCAAGGTGCTTCCTCTACAGGCTGATATCGACCCCAATCTGGGCACTGGTCAGGTGTGTCCTGGCCAAAAGGGTGGTCTTCCTGGCCATAGGGATCCTCAGACTGTTAGGGAGAATTCCCAGAAATGTGCCAATTCCCCTCTACCTTACAGCACTTTTGTTGGACTCTAGGACTTTCTTATTTTTTAACCTGGAGAGAGACCTTTTTCCAACTCTCTCATGTAATTTTCTGTGATTGAACAGTTTCTTTTTTTGGTTTTGGAGTCTGCAAACTCCATAGGCATCATCTTTGCATTGTGACACAGCACCTTCAATGCAGTGGCACAGGGAAGTCAGATTTCCCAAAGGTTTAAATACCTTCTCTTGGTGAAACTACTGTTTTGAAGAGCAGGGAAGTGAAATTTGCTTTACTTAAATTTTGTAAGTTTCTAGACCCAGCACACACTATCTTACCATAGGGTGCTGGAGGGGTTACTTAGTATCCCCTTTGTCTCGTTTCTCATGTAGCATTTTTATGGTACCCTATCTACAATTAATGACTGGTGGCAGTGGTTTACTTTTTACTACCATTGTGTTTTTACCGCAGGCTGCGTTCGCAGCTGCAGTAAGGCACCCATGGGTGCCCATTTTGTCAAAATGGCCCAGTTCTTTTTTCGCCATTTCTTGTTGGAACGGTCCCTCGAGAATTTACTCTGCATGACAAACCAGGTTTTGTCGCTTTGTTCGTTTTGCCTTTGGCAGGATTCACGCTTGAAGACCGCCTTTGGCTCCAATATGGCTTGCAGGGGCAGGAAATGAGGAAGGTGCCCGAAACTCCCTGTGCTTAATCCCCTTGGTTACAGGAATGCGCCCAAAGTTAATTGGCCGGCCGGCTGTCCGGCAAGGACAGCCACCCTGCTGTGTGATTGACAGCTAGGCTGGAATGAATGGGAGAAACCTGCATAAAAGGCAAGGCTTTTTGGCTTGGAAGGCAGAGTCTACCACTGGACGAAAGAATCCAAAGAAGAACTTGGAAGAGACGCCTGCTGCAACTCCAGGAGCGTTGGTTTGTGCAGTGCAGCCCTGCTGCTGTGCTGAAGGTCCAAATTCTCCTTGACTAGAGAAGCCCTGCAAGAACGACTTCTCCCTTTGAGTTGGTGGGACCAATCAACTCCAAAGTAAGCCCTTCTGGACATCCTCTCGAAGCTGGTTGTATTTCCACTGCTGCTGGAACTGAAGTGCCAGGGAGAGGAACACCAGATTGTGTGCACTGCTTTCAAGTCGGACCAGAGCGCTCGGAAGATCCTCCGGACTTACCTGAAGCAGGACGGACCAAGCCCGAGCCACCTCAACAGAGTGCTGGACCCCAGAAGCAAGGAAAGTCTGAAGTGGTATCCGAGAACCGCAGTGTTGCCATTTGCTGTCAGACGTGAGGAGCTGAAATACTGAAGGACCACCGAAATGAAATTTGCGCATTGTTGCCCCAGACCTTCCCATTGCAGAGGAGGAGTCCCCAGACATCCTCCCTCTTGTCCCCACGACAGAGGCTCAGGAACAATAGGATCTGCAGAGCTGTACAGGAACAGAAGCCAGCTGGAACCATTTCTTCTAACTAGAGGTACTGTAAAGTATAAGAGGATTTACCTGTTTTTGTGTAGCCCTACTTGCTCTCAGTTGAGACCCGTCTTGGTTACCTTGCAGAGTTGCTAAAACTTTGCAGCTCACAAGCCTCCCAGCTCGTGGCCCTTCAAGTGTTCCATTATCTACAAACATTTCTAAAAACGTTCTGCAAGACTTTTTAACCTACCTGCAAAGAATCTCTTTAGCTCCCCTAGACATTGTGCAATTAATGTTGGCTGGCCTGGCTCCCTGAGACACTCCTCTTTACCTCTGACTTTGTGCTTTGGCCTTTCCCCCAGGAAAGGGTTAATTTACTCTGCATAGGAAGGTATCAAAAGTACCTAACTGTTTATGAATCATTTGTTAACCTTTGTTTTATTCTTCTATTCTATCTTACACACCAAAGTCAGTATTGCTCTAAATTTACCAGTGAGATCAATGTCCACAATGTCCTAGCTAAGTCACTTGAGGTTGTAGGAAGTGTGTGTGTGCCATCCCCAATGGGTATCATCTGAATTAGAGTGTGTTTTGAAGAATATTATAAGTGTTATATATATTGCTCCCTTCTGAAGAAGGCTTATACAACTGTCTGTGAAATAAATAGAATAATTGTTTTAGCAAGAAACCTTGAGTTTAAGAGTTTATTTGAATAACTGTACTGTGAAACCCTGTGTCATAACATTACTGCTCACACTGACCCCTCTTGAGAAGCCTTGCTGCTCAGCCACACTACCAACCTGTGTAGTTCAGACTTCTACCAAAGGTTGGGTTTCTATTGCCAGGGGGTCAAGGTTATTGTAGTGCACCCAAAGGGTACTGCATACGATCTTGCCGAACACGGACGACAGGGAATATTAATGAGCATGTGAATCCATTCCAGACCCCATGCTGGAGAAATGCTTATACCAAAGGTTGGGTTAACTATTGCCAAGAGGACAAGGCTGGTTGCAGTCTCCCACATGGTACTGCATACAGTCTTGAAGATGGGAGCAAGCTGCGAACATCAAAAAATAAATAATGCAGTCCCAGCGGAGTCTTGTCAAAATAAAAGGGCTCATACTAAAAAAAACCTATTGCCAATCCTTACTACTAATTTACAAATTATGGTGGGGTGACGTTCAGAAAAAAGTAAGAAGTGTTCACAAAATGATCAGTCAGGATGTTCCGGCCATTTCAGCATGGGACAAGGTGGTTCACTCGAGCAAAACGGCTTCTGAGGCACAAGGCTACAGTTCTATTTTCACAGTGCAAGACCTCCTGTGTCCAAGTCTCTTTGCTTCTTGGAACTCACTTGACTCAGAGGGCCTGGTTTACACAAAACACAAACATTTTCCTCGTTTCAATATTCAATTCGGGTATTTGCCCTGGATCCCCTTAGATCCCTTTCTACCTATGTTCAGTTAACTCTTTCTCGGGTGACTCACAGTCCACCCCGGACTCCCTCAGACTGACTCAGAGCCCTTCCTTTCACTCAATTAGTCTCCCTTAGCTGGGCTCAGACAATTGTGATGTATTTTAAACAATCCAAGCATTTTGAATGTGCACAGGATTTAGCAAAACCCGTTGCATGACCACTTCGATCTTAAGAGTTCCTTTTTTCATCACACTCGGCATCAGCTGGATACCTAACAGACCTTCAAATGAGCGCCCACATGACCCACGGTCCACGTGACGCTGGACCACTCTGTGTATGGTATCTTTTCTCCCAAAGAACAAGTTACTTACCAAACTGGTAACGTTCGACTGGATGTTCCTCCAACGCACTTCAGAAACTTTTTCGGCAGAGGGCGGCCTACGTCGAGGGCGATGTTATAAATAGGACGCATGGCGCCTGCAGCCTCAGTTTAATTTTTTTTTCCCCTCAGAACGTGTGGCACATAGCCTTGCGGAAACGAAAGCTGCAATTGAATAGGAAATTCCCCAGAGGGACAGGCGGGGAGGGCAATGTGGAATACGTTGGAGGAACATCCAGTTGAAAGAACGTTACCAGTTTGTTAAGTAACTTGTTCTTCGAAGGGAGTGGGTCCTCCAACGTATTATACATCTTTGACAGACTCCCAAAGCAGTACCAGTAAACTGAGCAGGGAAAATAATTTAGCTTACCCAATTAGATTGCGGAATAAAGAACTACCTTCCCAAAGGCCATATCCTGACCATGGATTGTATCCAGGGAATAATGTTTAACAAAGGTATGTTTTGAAGCCCATGTAGCGGCATCAAATATTCCTAATGGGAACCCCCCGCTGGAGGGCAGTGGAAGTAGCTACGCCCCTAGTGAATGAGCTTGCAACCCTTCAGGGGGGTCCTTTCCCGCCAATCGGTAACACTCCACAATGGTGAAGATAATCCACCTGGACAAGGTCTGTTTGGTAACAGCCTGGCCCAATCGCTGTCCAGCATATCCCACAAAGAGTTGATCGTCCACTCTGACCTTGGACATCATAGAAATGTAAAAGCTCAGAGCTCTCCTAGGATCCAACCAATGGAGTCACTCCTCTTCCTTACCAGGATGAGGAGGAGGGTAGAAAGATGGAAGAACCACCTTTTCACTCCAATGATATTCAGAAACTACCTTAGGTAGAAAAGAGGGACGTACTCGCAGTACAACCCTGTCCTTGTGAAACACAGTAAAGGGTGGCTTAGATGAAAGTACCTGCAATTCATTCACTCTGCGAGCGGAAGTAACCGCAACCAAGAACACAGTCTTGGAGGACAGTAATCTCAAAGCACAAGAGCAAAGGTTCAAACGGAGCACCCATGAGAAATTTCAAACCCAAATTCAAATCCCAAAGTGGCACCTGGAAAGGGGATGGCAGGAATACATTAGTCAGTCCTTTAAGAAACTGAGAAATCAAAAGGGCTCTTAAAGTAAGAACATTCTTCAGACAAGCGCTTAAAGATAGACAGCGCCGCCAGGTAACCTTTAATGGTACCCCACTTGAAGGCCCATGTGGGCCAATGAAAGTAAGAAAGACAAAACCATAGGAATGGAGCACTGAAAAGGATCAAAATTGCCAATGGTACAGGGATTTTGCTGCAGGCCACCTTGCCGAAAGCAACACCTTCATCACGTCATCCGGGAGGTCCCAATCCTTATACCTCAACCTTTCAGATACCAAGCGTGAAGGTTGATATGCTGGACCTCTGGATGGAGAACTTGAACCCCCTCCCCCCTCAAGCAGATCCTCTCGGTAGGGAAGACGGCGTGGAGGGCAGATGGACATTTCTAGAAGGACCGGGTACCACGCTCTCCTGGCCCAATCTGGAGTAATGAGGATCATCTGGGAAGCGAACCTCCGCGAAACTTGAGGAATGACGGAACTGGAGAAACGAGTACAACAGTGGGAATGACCAATCCAACACGAACGCATCTCCTAAGGCTCCTCTTGGAGGAAATTCCCTTGAGCAGAATCTCACTTCGGTTGACACAGGTGGCGAAGAGATCCACTTGCAGGGTACCCCAAAGGTCGAAGACCTCCTGAAGGACTTCCTGAGCCAACTCCCACTCGTGAGAGATCATGCTCTGCCTGCTCAGAGCATCCGCCGCTGCATTTTTGTCGCCGGCTAGATAAATGCTGAGAATTTCCTGCTGGATGGCCCAGAACCAGAGCTGCATTGCCTCTCTGCACAACGGGAGTGACACTACCCCTTCCCCCCCCTTTTTTTGTTGAGGTAATGCATGGCCACTGTGTTGTCTGTCATGATCAGGACACCCCCCCTCCTCCTCCCCCCCGTACAGAAGGCAGACAAGCCTTCAGGGCTAGCCTGATGGCCCTCAGCAACAGATTGACGTGGAGTTTGGACTCCGAAAGAGACCAACGACCGCTGGCTGTGAACTCGTTGGCATGAGCGCCCCATCCTGTGAGGTAAGCATACGTCACTACAGTCACCTCCGGCCACGGTTGCCAAAACTGTTCCCCCTCATCAGGTTCTCTTCGTTGGCCCACCACAGAAGATCCTGGGAGACCAAGAGTGGAATCTGAACAGGATCCGACATCTTGCCGGAGAACTGTGACGACTGCATCTTGAGGACCCACTGCAGGAATCTCATCTGCAGCCTGTGGCACCAGAAAAATGCAGGATGCCATGAGGCCGAGCAACCTTAAGAATTCGAAAGCCGGGAGACTCTGGGCATGTTGAAACTTGTCCACCATCTGTACAATGTGACAAGCCCTTACCTTGGGAGGCAAACACTTCCAAGGACGTGTCCAACACAGCCCCGATGTACTAGAGCTGTTGGGAAGGTGTCAGATGTGACTTCTTTAAATTCCGATAGAAGCCCAGCCTGGGGAGGGTGCGGCAGGTGAGACCAAGATGATCCAACGCCTGCTCAGGAGAGCGCGCCCAGATCAGCCAGTCGTCCAGGTGTGGGTAGACCTGAATCCTCCCCCCTCGCAGGGGGCGGAGGTCAATCCGAACGGCAGGACCCGAAACAAAGTGCGAGTCGCCAGCCGTAAACCTCAGGTACCTTCTGTGCGCGGGATGGATCTGCACATGAAAGTAAGCATTCTCGAGGTCCAGAGACCCCAACCAATCCTGAAGTTGAAGGGTCTGGAGGACTTGAGAAAGAGTGACCATCTTGAACTTGTCCTTCCTGAGAAGTTTGTTCAACCAATGCAATTCCATTATGGGTCTCAATCCCCAGTCTTTCTTTGGGATCAAAAAATAAGGGGAATAACATCCCTTGTTCCTCTCTGCTACATGCACCAGTTCTATAGCGCCTTTCTCCAGCAGGGACAAGGTCTCCTGCGCAAGGAGCGGATCCGGAAACTTCAAAGAGAGTTTCCCAGGTGGATTATTGTGAGGCCGCTGAAGGAAGGGAATGCAGTAGCCGTGGGCTATGGTATCCAGAACCCACGCATCTGAAGTAATGGCCCGTCATTCTTCGAGATGCTGAGACTGTCTGCCCCCAACCAGTGAACCATGGGACATGGCCTCATGACTGTTAGGAAGTGGCTGCGGCAAATGCCTGAAGGCAAAGAGGCAGCTGCCTGAGCAGCTTTGGCACCACGATTTCCCCTGACCACCACAGGTACTTTTTCGCTGGCCCCTTTGACTGGCAGCCCCCCTCGTTCTACCAAAGGAGGATTAGTAACGAAAAGAACCTCCCCTCCACTGCTGTCTCCTAGGACGAAAAGGCGGAGGTTGACGCACTGCAGCGCTTAAAGATTTCACCACAGCTTGAGGTCTGCAACCCCTCAAGGCTCTAGTCAGCCTTGCTGCCAAACAAATGTGCGCCATCAAAGGGCACGTTCAGAAGATGGGCCTGCACATCTGGAGCAAACCCCGACTTCCGCAACCACGCAAATCCGCATATAACCGTGCTTGCAGCCATTGATCGGCTAACACTGTCGGACATATGCAAACCCGACTGAAAGCATTCGCACATGGCATCCTTGCCGTCCGGTACGAGAGCAAGGAACCCATCCCCTTCTTCCCCCTCGGGAATATGCTCAGCCGCCAAAGAAACCCAATTCCACAGAGGCACACATGGAGTTGGCCGATTTCAAAGCCATGCTCCCAGCAGAAAATACCTTCCGGGCCCAACCGTCGAAGCGCTTGTCGTCCCTATCCGGAGGTATGGTAGGGTACGCCGCCTGCCTCGAGGTGGCCGTAGTCGCCTGAACCACCAAACTCTCGGGAGCGGGGCGAGTAGATAAATAGCTGGGGTCGATAACGGAAGGGCAGTATTTCTTGGTCAATGACTTATTAACAGCAGGAAGAGATTCCGGGGACTGCCAAGCAGCTGCCACCCTTTTCTGCAAGTTAAGATGAAATGGCAAAACGGGGTCAGAGGACGGACCTTGATCTAAAATGTCCATCAGATCATCCTGCACAAAGTCTTCAGGAGGACTGGACAAGCCCAGATACTCCGAGACCCTCGCCTTGAGCTTCCTGTACAAAGACTCTGCATGAGCCCCAGGCTCAGGCCTACCGAATTCCAAGTCCGGAGAAGTGTCCAACCCACTGGCATCATGAGGGTCTGCCGCAACTCCTCCAACTGACTGCCTCCAGAAAAAAGTGTAGCCTCATCAAGGTCACCAGGATCCTCAACCTCAGACCTTTCCTCCTCTTCATGAATGTCATCCAGAGGGAGTTGAAACCCAGACCTGGGAACAGAAGAGGGCCTGGAGGCCAAAACTGGCCGCACAGACTTCCCAGTAGCCTTCCGTGGAGGATCCACGAGATCTGGGTACTCCAACGGCAAGTTTCAAGGACAAAATCCCCGAAGGTGCAAAAAGCGCAGAAGGCTTCGACGCCGAGAGCGTCAACAACTTAGACGTCACGAGCACTGAAGGCGCCGTGGGCTGGTGCAATGGTAAAGCATCGACATCCAAGTCAGACGGCCACGGCGCCGACCGAGTCGACACCTCAGTAGGTAGCTGCTGTCTCGATGGGAACGAGGACCCTAGAGACATCTCTTGCGACTTTTCGAATACTTGTCCGTACAGGACCTCGAAGGCTCCCGATGCGAGTTGCGACGTGGACCCAAGCCCGAAGGTGTGTGAGCCACGGGACGAGACCGATCCTGGCCAGCTTCGCCCTGCGATTGAAAAATCGTTAATATAGATTCTTTAAACGCCGGCCATTCCTCCGGAGTCGAGGACTTCGTTGGACACGTAACCTTCCTCGAGGCACCCTCCAAGGAGGACACGGAAGGCGACCGGTGACGGCGCTTCCTAGAGTGCCGGGACGAGGAAGACTAGTGGCGGGAACCACTCCGTGAATGAGATCCCCGGGACTCCTGACGCGGAGAGTTGCCCCTCGAGTTGTCGGTGGAAACCCCCTTGGACGTCCAGGATTTAACAGGCTTAGAGCCCCTACATGGAGCTTCCCCTACCGCAAGGCATTGGCAGTCAGGGACTAGCATTTCAAGCAGTCGTCGGTGTTGTGCGACTCGCCCAGGCACCACAAACAAATGCGGTGTAGGGCGGTGAGCGACATTTTCGGCTTGCAGTCCTGGCAGGTCTTGAAGCCAGACCGCGGAGTCGGAGGGGTTGAAGAGAAAGACATTGTAATGAACACACGAGGTGCGCCTAGTCTCACGAAGTTAACACGTTCGCGGAAAAAACAGAACTGAGGCTGCGGGTGCCGTGCGTCCCATTTATAACATCCAGTGACGTCACCCTCGACGGAGGCCTACGAGGGACATGGACCCGACGCCATCGATTCATAACGCCCTCTGCCGAAAAAGTTCCCAAGTGCACATTTGTGGACATTACATGTCAAAGATGTGGAATACATTGGAGGACACAATCCATTCGAAGTTCAATTACAACTACTTCTTTGGTTCCAATTATATCTGCGTTGCACTTTGCAAACACCTCACACACTGTTCTCCTAGTACAATGTCGACGCTTGCAACCTTGGTTCAAAACACAAGCTGGTTTGGTACCCAGTCTCTCCGACTCACTGGCTGTGTTGCCTTTTCTGATTTTTTTGTAGGAGCCAAGGACAGTACCACTGTGGCAATCGCTCCTCCCTGCCTTGATTATCGACGTGGGAAAGCCTTGGGTACCTCAGACACACTATGCAGGTTTGATCAGCCTTAGTTCCGGGTCTTCGGTGTCTTACTTGCCAAGACTCACAAAAGTAACGGACTTGGGAGGTCACAGGTACTTCCCTCCTAGCGACTCTCTGGTCTCGCAGTCTTTCTCCTTGTATTAAACTGCCATCTTGGAACTGCCGTTTCCTTGTGTGGTTTGCCTCGCTCAAAGTGTGCTTTCGTGCTCCGCCTTTTACCCGTGTGGGCAAGTCAGGTGTGTTTAATATGTAATTGCCGGTCCATGGTGTTGGGACAGGTCAGGTATACGGCTCTGATGTCAGTCCATTGTAGCTCACAGTGAACTGTCCATGAGAAAGTGTTTGTATCAGAGGGGAGGGGAGTTTAATTCCTAGGTATCCTACCTGGTAGGATGGGGAAAAGGTGTTATTGGGAAGGGGATACCGTGTCCCACTCTCCGGTGTCCCACTTCCACTCCACAAAGACTGCTCATCCAGGTGATCTCCCGCACTGGTCTACCCCCAGTAATTGGATCCAAAAGCGATGGCAGTGTCCTGGCCACCTGGATGACAGATCCCCGGGGACTAGCGGGTGAGACACCGGTTTCTCACACTTAAGGTAATTAAGAAATTCTTGCCGGGACCCCCAGACGGCCATGAAGATTTTAGAGCAAAGGCTGTTATTATAGAATGAATAGTGAATTATTATTGCTTTTGGTATTTGAAATTCATGTTGTTTACTCTGTGCCTAGGAAAACATGATGTTAAAGTAACCACTAGTGGTAATATTGCTTTCAACAATTTTCTGTTTACTAATGTTAAGTGTACTTCACGTCGGTTGGTCCTTTTGTCCACGTTTCCTACAACGGCCTAACCCATTTCTTTCCTCCTTTTATGGACTTCTTAAAGGCCTAATACTGGTTCTATTTAACCAATACAGAAATAAAGAATGTATTTTTACGGGAACAAAAACAATGAAAACAAATATTTAATTTTTATTGGGGGTCCCCTCCCCATGCCCCGTTCCCCATGTTTAAAAAACCCACTGACCCTCTCCCCACCAGATGTAAACCTTTACCCCAACCCCACATATTTAAAAAAAAATTACATTTTAAAAAAGGTCTTTTTTTCCTTTTTGTTTAAAATTAATTTTCTTTTTTTTTTATTATTCGTTAAAATCACTGGATACCCCTGCTAATCACCTGTTATGTCAGTCTCCTATATGTTTTTCCACAGTGAAGTAGAACCAATGCCTTATCCCTTTACTTTGTTTTTGCTATGCACTTGCTTTGTTGGTACATTTTAAAGTATCCTTATGTGTTTATCAATTGTTTACTGTATCTTCAAACCATCCTTCACTTTCTGAAGAGTTGCCTTAACTTAATATTCATAGTACCTCTTCAAGAGTCAAGAAAACACCTTGTAAACCAGGATTATGTTGGCTCATCTGGACCCATCTTTAGACCTGGGCCATCTTCGTGATGGTTCACATTCGCAAACAAAAACACAAAAATTACAAATAATGGTTGCCCTTCCACATCTCTTGCTTGCCACGGTCTGCTTTCTGGTCATAACCACAAGTCTTTCATCTGTCAGTTAACGGGATGTTTGGTGAATAGGGCTTCCACATCTTTGTGGTGGGCCTACACAGGGAATGGGCAGAAGGACTTCCCATGGGGAATGCAATCCTGCTTCCTTTCAAAGAGACTGTGCCCAACGGGCTAGGGGAAGGAATCACCATGGATTCACGGGTCAGTATAACACGAGTGATCACAGATCAGTTTTTGGAAAAGCACATGGCGCTCTTTGCATTGTGCGTTGGAACCCATCCCCAGTGCATCGGTACCAGTTCCCAGGTTCTGCAAAAAATGAGGATGCAAACCATTGGTTTCACTAAGAACTTATGTAGCAGAGTGTAATCTCTGCATCCAATCACTGCATTCCTTAGATATGTGGCAGCCAAACAATTACACAGGGCTGTGATATACACATTTTGATGGCTTCTATCATGCTTTCTTCCCAGGCATGGATTCAAGGATAATCCATGCACTATTAACAAAACCAGGCATATCTGGTTATGATGAATGTAGCCCTTACTCGCAGATAAAAGCAGTAACCAAGGCCATACATGACAACATAGCTATGCTCTTCACCCTTTTGTAGGAACAATGTCCAGCTGTTGGAATCAACTCTCGATGCACCAAGGAATTAATTGAGGGAGCATGCTGTAGCACATTATAATCCCCTAGAGCTGGCACTAACCACTTGAGCCCAAATAGGCAGCTACACAAGGAGACTTGCACAGGAAACCCGACGCCTACAGGGGAACAGATTGACTTAGAATTACTGATAAGGCCTTGAAAGAAGACATCATAGAAAACATTGGTAAGCAAGTAGGAGAACAAGTAAGCATCACAGCTGCCTGGAGCCAGAGATGCACATTAGGACATTCAACCCAACACGGAAATCTGTGTATAGTGTGGCTCAATGTGCCTGGGGTCTGACATTTTCCAGATTTGTCCAATCATGCAAGCACTCCATTCAATTGAACCATTAGGGCAAATCTAATCATGTGCTGTTCCTGCCTGCAGTCCCACCATCACCACTCCATAGACATCTTACTGAATCTCTAGGATGCCTTGCAGAGGCACCTTGGAGGCTGGTGAACATGTAGGTCATGACAGCTTGTGATAGAGTGCATGGAGCTCTTTCTAGCATTTCAGCCCCACCATTGAGAAAGCATTTTGACAAAAGGAATAAATCTGCAATTTAGGATGAGCATATAAAATTAACAAAAGCTGGAAAAATGTGGGAGAAGGATGTAAAAAAGGGGGAGAATGGCAGGGGTGTTTATTGGTTTGGCAGGGTACATGGGGGTGACGCTGCCCCTTCCCGTCACTTTCTAGTGACATGCTTACAGCAGGAACAAATGTTTGTACCACATTTACTACCCCCAAATCAGTCAATTTGGGAGTGCTAGCAAACTAGGATAGGGACAAGGATGAAACCTGCTGCAGATACAGAAAACTGTACAACCAGTGGTAAAAGAGGAAGCCTCAAGCATTGCATGGGGTCACAGGACGCAGGTGCAAGTCTCAAATGGAAGCGACTATACTTACTTCACTGCTGTGTTTAGTGGTCCAGATAACAATTTCTGGCACTGCCTGAGGCCAATTGACAAACTGCTTAATGCATTGCATCGATTATGGGTGAAAAAAAAATGTCTTGCTTTTGCTGAGGATTTCACTTTGAGGTTTAAAAATGTTATTTCAATTATGCCTACAATGCCTACAGTGTTTCTACACTGTGCTGGGTTGTATTAAGAGAAGAGAAAGTCAGCCAATATACTTGAGGTACATACTTACATCATCATATATTTTGGTGGACGACTGGATGTAGGTCGACTTGTCTTTACAGGTTAGGCGAGGGAAGATTCCAGCTACCTTATTTTCTCTGTCGAGCTGAGGAAACACCAAAAGCATACAGCATGAGAAAAAACTGGGCTCAGGAGTAGTAGTATAGAAGGAAGTGTACCCAAAGGTTAAGACAAGCAAGGACAAGATAAAAGGTTTGGTTATCACATCTATAGCTTTTAGGAAAATATTCTTTTTTGCAGCTATTCAATCTCTATTAATAGGGCCCCCAGCATATCTGCAGTTTGTTGTGTGTCATCTTACTCATTTTTTCAACCTTGGTACCTGGTTTAACACATGTAGTTGTGGGGCACTAATTAGCCCTTAAGCCTACTATTTCAGGGGACAATGTCACCCATTTAGGTCTATGGTATAGCACCACTAAAACCGATAATAGTTCAGGAGAAAGGTTTCAGCCCATTATCTATACCTTTTGGACCGCACCTGTTACAAAGGACCAGAAAGGTACATTTGTTTTTACCACATGACAGCCATTGGCAATATGGTGCCCCAAACGGCTGGCCTGTTATTTAAGACATGTATTTGCGCTTCACAGACCTGGTGGTCGTGATTCTCACTTGCAGAGGAAACAAAATGCCATAAGAAATGTTTCTTCCTGGACTCTGCCACAACCTGGAAAAGGGCCCTTTGTGGGCCTAGAAATGCTCTGTGGAGGTGTTCCAGAAAGTCTCAATACACTTAGCGTGAGTCATGGCTGTATCTGAGCTTGCCGTCAATGACTGGACAGCTGCTCAGAGTCTGAATGTAGAAGGTCCTTCCATTGGGGAGCTGGGATACACCAGCCCAGGATTTCCTCTTTCAGGAGGGGGGACCACAGACCATTCTGCCGTCAACCACTGGTGATCGTTAGACAAAAATGAGGGGCAGCAGAAGGGCACCAGAGGACTATTGCTTGGGTCACCACCAGCCAAAACCAATGCTGCAAAGAAAGGCTCTGCTTTTCACTAGATTGGGAATAGAGACCACAATGCCTCCCTACCTTGAACCAGCAGGGTTAACCAGATCCGGGGCATTCAGAGCAAAGCATTCAAAGTGGGAACTTCTCCTGTTGGGATCTTGTGCAGCATGGTGCTGTAACCTGTGCGAATCTTCATTATGGGCCTGGGACTATCGGTGCTCAGATGCCCTCTAATCAAGAAGGGGAGTTATTGGTGGAACTTGTGTCCCATGGTCATTCAGCCTGCTGCCTGTGCAGGGTCACTTCACCTGCTTGACATGCCTGTGGTTTTATTAGGGTCCTACAATGTGGTTGAAGCGGCTGGGAGAAGGACTTCTGAAACCTCAGCCAAGTCGAGACTGGTGCTGTTCCAAAATCAAAAGGTTCTAGTTGGGAATTCATTTTATTTTTTGTGAAAATCTGTTCATTGACCACCAGCTATCTCCCATTACTTGAAACCTGTACTGACTGAGGAAAGTAAAGGCTTGCTTTATTTCCCCTTTCTCAACTCACTTATTTTAGTGAAGTGCTGCATCCTGTGCACCCATTTTCCTTTATTTATCACAAAACTCCCAAGGTTTTTTGTTATCGGGGGATCAAATCTAAAGCGGGAGTGAAAATCTAGTCAAAAACAAGAAGGAAGAAATGATTACCCCTCTCTACACCGACATGGTGGTTTGGAGATGGGAGTGGTTTTTACAGAATGTTCACCATACACTTGACATAAAACTCACTTGCTCAGTACGTAACAGAAACACCATATGGGATACATTACTCACCGTAATCGTATTTCTGATGCTTGTATCTGCTTAGATTTGCATGCTGTGCATAGGCCGACATCTAGTGGAAGCTGCGGAGTATTACAGTTTGTTTTTCGAAACTCGAAAATGGGCGTCGACACAGGGCGTGCCAGTAATCCTATCCATAGTGCGACGTCCACTGTACCCATGATCCCTCACGCATGTAGGACCCTCAGATCATATTTTTCTGACATGAGGTAGAATGAGGAGTAGCGCGAGTACAGATTATCCAAGCAGATAGATAGGAAGATAAGACTACAAGCATCCATGCACCATCTCTCAGAGGGGAGGAAGGGTGGGTCGCATGTGAATCTAAGCAGATACAAGCATCTGAAATACGATTACGGTGAGTAATGTATCCCTTCTGAGGCTTGTGGAATCTGCTTAGGTCACATGCTGTGGATAGATTAGCAGCAGTGTTAGCAGAAGGAGGTGGGATGTGAGAAGTGTCATGAGCAAATAGATGTCTTAGAACCGCTTGTCCCACTTGAGTATCTGTCTTGGAATGAGTGTCAATGCAGTAGTGCTCTTGTAGAGTGGGCTCTTGGCGTAAAAGGCAGAGTCTTTTCAGAAAGGGAGTTACATAGTTGGATACAATTGACTATCCATTTGGAGATGGCACCTTCAGAGACGCGATCTCCTTCTCTGCCTGTAGCTACGGAGAAAAACAGTTGGTCTGTTTTCCTTAGCGGTCTGGTCTTGTCTACATAGTAGAGGACCACTCTTCGCACATCTAGAGTGTGTAGTTTCACCTCAGCAGAGTTTTTGGGTTCTTGGAAGGCCGGAAGCTCGATGGACTGGTTAACGTAGAATTTAGAAATAAACTTAGGTGAGAACCTAGGGTGTGTTTGTAGAACCAGTTTATCCTTATGAACAGTAAATAAAGGATCCTGCACTGACAGGGCCTGAATTTCACTGACCCTTCTTATGGATGTAATGGCTACTAAGAAGGCAGTTTTATAGGTCAGGTGTTTGAGATTGGCCTTATGCATGGGTTCAAAGGGTGGGGCCATGAGCTTAGCAAGCACCACATTAAGGTCCCATCCTGGTGGTGGGTTTGAAATTGGAGGGAGGAGTACCACTGGTACTTTCTGCCAGGAAACCTTGTTGTGGGAAGTGGTGTAGGCTGACAGCGCTGCCAGGTGTACCTTGAGTGAGTTAAATACCAGCCCTGCATCAAGCAGGTGGAGCATGTAAGTGACAATATTGGAAGGAGTGCAATCAACCGGGTTGATTTGCTTATTATGGCATCATATAACAAATCTTTTCCATTTATCAAAGTAACAGTGCCTCGTGTTGGGTTTCCTAGATTCCTTTAGGATGTCCATACATCTCTGTGTTAAGTTGAGATGTCCAAACTCTATGACCTCAGGAGACATGCTGCCAGGTTCATCGAGTTGGGTTGAGGATGCACTGTTTGACCTTGGTGCTGGGACAGTAGGTTGTAGCAGCACGGGAGCCTGATGGGTTCGCACACCGCTAGTCTGCGTAGGTGTGGGAACCACGGTTGCCTCGCCCACATGGGAGCAACTAGGATGAGCGTCTTCGATTCCCTGTGCATCTTGTTGACCACCTTCCTCATGAGAGGGGTTGGTGGAAAAGCGTAGGCAAACATCCCTGACCAGTTCATCCACAGGGCGTTCCCCTTGGAGTCTGTCTGGGGGAATCTGGAAGCAAATTCTGGGCACTGCCTGTTTTCGCTTGTGGCGAATAGGTATGTAGTGGGGAAACCCCACTGTGAGAAGATGTCTTCTACGACTTCTCTGAGTAGACACCATTCGTGTTCTTCTGGGAGGGGATCTCTGCTCAAAGCGTCCGCTAGCTAATTGAGATCCCCTGGAACATGTTGAGATGACAGGTAAATGTTCCATCTGAGTGCCCATATCCAAATTTTCTGGGCAAGCTTGGACAGATTTGGCAAACAAGTCCCTCCCTGTTTGTTTAGGTAAAACATTTCTGTTGTGCTGTCTGTTAAGATCTGCACCGACAGGCTCAACAGGTGGGGTTCGAACGCTTGAAGCGCTCTGAATACTGCCAGAAGCTCTAGCAGATTGATATGATTCTTGGCCACTGTGTGAGACCAGAGACCCTGAGCTGTGTGGTGAAGGAGGTGTGCTCCCCACCCTGACAGGGATGAGTCTGTAGTGACTACAGCCTGTACCTCTGGATCGTAAAAGGATTTCCCCTTTGACAGGTTCTCTCTTGTCCACCAGTGAAGACTCTGTACCATTGTTGGCGAAACGACCACTAGATCGTCCCACTAACCACTTGCATGAGACCACTGTTTTGCCAACCATTCTTGCATCGGTCGCATGCGTGGGGGAAAAGTTAAATACATGACGCCATCATGCCTAGCAAACGCATCACTTTGCGCACCCTTATTTGACGACCAGGCTGATATAGAGGAATTTGCAGTAGTAGATTCCGAATTCTTATCCCCCGATGGAAAGGCCAACCCCTCGAGTGTTTAGGACAGTTTGGAGGTGCTTGGCACCAGGCTTGATTTTCTCTCATTTATGGAGAAACCCAATTCGAAGAGGAGGTCGATCGTTCTTTGAATGTTTGATCTGCAAATTACTGGGGTCTCCCCCCGTGATGAGCCAGTCATCAGGTAAGGGTACACTGGGATTGCCTCCCTGCGTAGGTGTGCCACCGCCGCCACCAGTACCTTGGTGAATACCCTTGGAGCAGAGGCTATACCGAAGGGCAGCACCTTGAACTGGTAGTGCTGACTCTCCACCTTGAAGCGCAAGAATCTTCTGTGCGCTGGTAACATGGAAATATGAAAATAGGCATCTTTCATGTCCAATGTTGCTATGTAATCCCTTTTTTAGGAGGAGGATTACCTCTTGGAGTAGTCATGCGTAACTTTTTGGGGCTTGACATACTTGTTTGCAGGGCGTAAGTCTAATACCGGGCGCTTTGTCAGAAATTTTTTTGGCACAAGGAAGTAAATTGAATAAATACCCTTGTTTACCTGGTTGCCCGGGACGAGTTCTATCGCGTCCTTTGCTAGAAGATTGACAATCTCCTCTAGGAGAATCTTCTGGTGGTCCAAGGAATGTCCTTTTTGACGTGGTGTAACGCTCACCTGAAAACTCTGCGGGAACCTTCTGGAACTCCAACTGACTTCTACCTTCCTGGGAACTAGACAATGAATTTCTGTGGAGAAAATAACAGTTTTCCCTTCCTTAGTTTTCTCGCGTAAAACTGAAAATCAAAACTGGTAATATGGGGGCCAGCAAATATCTCACCTTGGTATTTAATTTGTTGAGCTCTCCATCCTGTTCTATACAGGGGCGCAAGTCCTGAAGAATGGGATACTGGATAATAGTTTCTTTTGAAAGGGACTAAAATGGCACTAAACAAATGACAGAAACCCTATGCTACTTGGACCTAAAGGGGGCATAAGCTGAGGTGTGATGCAAGTGTAGAATGACAGAAAAAACTACCTCACTACCTACGGGACGGTAATGGAAAAACACCTTATTACAGAGCGTAATATGAACCTTAGTGTGACCAAAATTATCTGACTAGAAATTCAGCTTCCAAGACAAACTCCACAGGAAAGGGCGCGAGCCCGCTACAAACAACGTAATATCCTGAAAATGCGTGAGGAATCCAAATAACATTTATACACTATTTCAATGTATCAGATAAGGCAACACAAACGGAGCAATTGCATTTGCACTTAATAGGTGTACTTGCGTGAGAGAAAACTGCTACGAACTGAGAGATGAGGAGACCGCTATGACAGGACTGAGCCGGGGACGGCAGTAACTGGAAGAACACAGGAAGGGAGCTGATAACTAATTAAAGTTACTCAAGGAATGAATGAAATAAACTGTGGACAAGGTCTATGGAGCAGTGACAGGGAACGGAGGTACGCGGCGAGCGTTCAGTCTGAACTCAGACAAACGACGCGAAGCGCGAGCCTCCTGAGGGGCGGAGCTTAAATAGCTGGCACATGAAAACAACTAGACCCGCTAACTAACTGACCCAGAGGCACCACCTAGCGGCCATTAAAGAAACTCAACTAACCTGTGGTCATGACACGTGGGTGGTTTCGGGGAGGCGCGAGCAGTTCTATACAGTATCCTGCGGACACTGTGGACAGCACCCATCTGTCTGAAGTTCCCTTCCCAAGCTTGGGTGAAGTTGGAAATGCTTCTCCCCTACTGGGGATGCATGAGAAGGGACCCTGAGCGCGGCGTCACCATTTAGCTGGAGGCGTGCCGCCTCTGCTGGGGCTGCCTCTACCCTTAGCACGGCCCCTTTTGTTCCCTCTGCTGTAACTCTGGGTAGACTGCTGATTGTTACCCCATGATGTACCCTGTCTCTGTGAGTAGTTGGAGCCTCTTTGTGAATTTTGGCCGCGTGGGCGATGAAAATTACTACTGCTGCTTTGATTAGGGGGCTTTTTGGTCAACTGTCCCAGGGATTTCAGAGTCTCATACTCATCTTTGGCATTTTTTAATGCGTCCTCTACCGCTTTGCCAAACAGTAGATTAGGCTCCACCGGCATGTCGATTAAGGATGCTTGTGTCTCGGGTTTAAACCCCAACTGTCTTAACCAAGCATGCCTCTTAATGACAGTGCTTTCTGCTATTAGCCTGCCTGCGTTATCTGCGGCATCAAAGGTTGCCTTAAGGATGCAACCGGACACAGCTCTCCCCTCCAACGCAACCAGGGCCAACTGGCCCTTTAAAGGTTCCAGTGCGGAGTCGATGAGGGCAGCTACTTGCTCCCACTGGTGGCAGTTGTAACTAGCCAGCAGAGTGGTGGAGTTGGCAATCCTTGCCTGGTAAGCGGAAGCGGAGGCCACCTTCCTTCCCAACCCCTAGATTTTCTTGCTCTCCCTGTCGGGGGCAGCCTCAGATGAGGATAGAGGCATTCCCGCCCTCTTCTGGGTATTAGTAACTACCAGGGAGTCAGGCTTCAGTTGCCCCCTTATGTAAAGCGGGTCTGATTGGGCTGCCCTGAACAATTTCTCGATTCTGGGGTTTACTGCCCTGGTGAGGTTAGGATTGAGAAGGGAAGTATGAATTCTCCGTTGGATGAACTTGAGAATTGGAATGGCCTGAGCAACGGGTTTCTTTTCTCCTACTAGTTCCTCAGCAAAGTCCCTCTCCTCCTGTGCCCTCTGCGTGTCTATGCGGAAGTGTTCTGCCGCTCTAGTCAAGACCTCATTTAGGAGGGGCTGGTTGTCGACTGGAGAGTCAGTAACTTGAGGTTCTTTGCCTACCGGAGAGTCTATTCTGTAGACTTCTGGGTCATCTTCCTCATCCTCCCCATAATAGTCCACCCCAGTTTGGTTGTCCAACGTTACCAAGTCTGGATCCTCATCCTGTAGTGGATCCTCACTATACTGGGTGTAAGGCTAGATGTAGAAAAGGGTCAGAAGACCGACCTTGCGCTGGGGTCTCAAACTGAGGTTTCTTAGCAGGGGGCTGCGGGTGCCTAGACCCTGAGGGAGTAGCACCATCAGGGGTATAGGAGAGTAAGTGTTCTGGGTTCTTGGAGTAGAAGTCTGCTAGGGAGGACATTCTAGACATAACCCCGTCTATGTCCTCACTGGTCCATTTTTTGGAGCCGAGAATGACCCTTCCTTGAGACAGTTCCCCTTCTATGACTTGACTGGACCTATGGGCTTGTGCAGGGGTCTTGGCTAGCTGTTTATCAGAAGACTTAGAACTGTCTTTATGTAACAGAGGTGGAGAAGGGTGAGATGGTTTCTTCTGCGGTCCCCCCCCCCCTCCCTTCCCCAAGAGTGGAAGAGTGTTTCCCTGGTGTTTTCACCCTCTCTGAGCTTGTTCGACGCCTGGCGTCGAGATTCAGGGGTAGTGTCCCTTTCCTTAGAGTGAGGGGGTCGGGATTCAGAAGCAACTGCCGAATGAACAGTCTGCCGACGCCGACTCCTGGTGAGCGGCCTGGGGCTGGCGGTCATCTTCGTCTTCTGACAAGCGTACCCTCCATGACTTTGGTGAGTGAGGCACTTTTGGCAACTGTGGATGGCTGCCTGGTGTTGTGAGGCGATCTTGACCGAGACCGCCCAGAGGACACTGATTCGTTGGACCGCTCTTTGTGTGCCTCTTTCCGAGAACTCGACATGCGTGTCGAGTCTCGGTTGGACTTCGAGTGTTTAGGAGTGGAAGTGGTGTGGGTAGCGCTCATATCGCCGGGTGTGTTCCCCATAACTGCCCTGCCGGACAGCCTTCCGAGGTCGGGGACTTGCACTTGGCTGTCTTTCGACACCTCGTTGCCCTCGCCGTCAGAAAGTATGGCGTCGCTGCCATCACTGAAGGTGCCCTCCGCTTCCATGGCCTCTCGTTGCCTGGCGTGGTGGGCCCAACGTTTGATGGAGCGGTCCTTTAGTGTCTTAGCCTTGAACCGGCTACACGCTCTACAGTTTGCCTCGGGGTGGTCCCTCGGCAAGCAGAGGTTACAGGTGGCATGTTTGTCAACCCAAGGATACTTGTGGTTGCACTTGGGGCAGAATTTGAAAAGGGGTACCCTCCATACGCACCCTGTGGCAGCGGGTAAGTGTGTGTAGGATATATGTGTAGAGTATGTTTGCACCCCCCACTCACCCTACTTGCAGGGTCGAGGCCAGAGGCCTTCCAAGGCCCGGGCCGAGACCAGAGTCCTTCCGAGGCCCAAAGTCCATCGTGCAGCTCTCGACGGTGGTTTTCTTCTCCGGGCCTGCGTCGAGCTTCGAACTTCGATGACTCGACGTGGGAATGGGAGAAACAGGGAAATATGATATTTAGCAAAATATGGCTGAAAGCCAGGGAACTCCGCGGAATGCATCCGTCAAGTATGGCGGAAAAAATAAATCTGAGGGTCCTACACGCGCGAGGGATCATGGGTACAGTGGACGTCACACTAGGGATAGTATTACTGGCACGCCCTGTGTCGACGCCCATTTTCGAGTTTCGAAAAACAAACTAACACTCCGCAGCTTCCACTAGACGTCGGCCTATGCAAAGCATGTGAATCTAAGCAGATACAAGCATCAGAAAAATATAACTATTTTAATAATACTGGTACACAATTTAAAACAAGACAGTACTTTGATGAGACTGAACAAATTAAAACATTCAAAATACAATTAAGGACACAATTTGCAATAATCTGAAGAAAAACAGGGATTTGGATCACTAAATGCACTATGTGAGGTTAATTCATAAGGCTGCTATAATTAGTAGTCCTTTTTGAAGATAGTCGACATGTTTCGGCCATGGAATGAATTAGACGCCATCTCTGGTGTTTTTTCAAAAGTTGGTATTGAGGCCATCTTCAGGACTAAGGATTTCTTCTGGAGAGACTTCAAATAAGTGATTAACCCCGTGTTGTGATGCTGCAACAGCGTCACTGATTTCTTTTTCCAGGCTGGGTGAGACAAGCCAGAGGTTGACGTAACTGCCTCTGTATTTGTGAATGCTTTTAGGGTGGCCCTATGAAGGTGGCACGGGACGTCTAGTCTTTATAATGTGGCGTCTGGGGCACCATTAGCAGTGTTGTTTTGCCCAATTTAAAAAACCAAGCATTTGTAGACAAGTACAGGTGAGAGATGCTGCTCAACTCAATACTTCTTGATTTAGAAGCAAGAACCATGCAGAATTTTGCAAGATAGAAAACAGTCGTTTTGGGGCAAAGTAAGGCCTCTGTGTTAGGTTGCTGAATCAGGTGGTCAAACGCATGCGGTTTGCCAGGAAATTTTGTGCAGCGAAGGACAAATGTGCCCGTGGCGCCACATCCGATATGCAGGCGGTGACAACAGCTGGCTGCCGATTGTCAGTAGATTGGTGCAGCTGAACAGGAGCCCAATTAGAACTTTTTTTGCCAGATGCCGGCAGAACGCCAGGTCACGAAGCGAGTTTGATGAGTAACGTGCGACTTCTAAGACCAGCCTTGGAACAGGAAATTTTCCCCTTTAGCAACATTGGTTATCTGATGTGCCTGGGATGGGCTGGTGCAGTGGTTTAAATTCCACATTTTCAGTGTAATCCCATGCATAATGCCTTTTTTGAGTACTACATACACAAAATAGCTATGCCATATGTTTTTGCCTGTGTCTTTTGGCCAGCTTCTTCTCTGGCCTTCTTCCTGCCTTCTCAGACACTGTCACAGGGATCCAGCTTAATTCCTGGGCAAAGCAAGGGTGTGTCCGACCTGGTCGAATATGGGCGATGGGGCGGTTTGTCTGAATCCACATTCCAGCTAAGGGATGTCCATTTCTAGACCGATGTATAGTTTCAAGTTGTCCATACTAAGACAGCCCTTACCTGTCTGAATGGTGCAGTTCCTTACCACTGTTGGGCTGGGGCGAGACCAGTACCAATTTGGTATAAGAGCCCTGCAGCTATTTTTCACAGCAATCACTGGAGTCACCACAGACTATTAGGTATGAATTGATGCAGTCCAACTGGTATGGGACTACACAAGACTTATTTCTTGGTATTAGGTAACCCACCTTTTAATATACACAAGTTGGTAGTGTGACTGAGCAGCCAGGCTTATTTTAAGAGGGGTAATGTGAGCTGTACAATGAAATCGGTAAATTCAGGTATCCAATAAACAGTTATAGCATAAATATTTATTTATAAATACAGAAAGCTATTTAAAGCATCAACTACTAGTAGCATTAATCCCAAGTTAAGATTCAATTCAAAAAGAATAAAGCAGGTGAGTAATTCTTTCATATGCTATACATTTTACAGCACAGTGACGTCATTTGAGGTCAGTAATAAAGCCACATGCCCCGAGCGGCGGTGGCATTACCGACTCAGGTAATGCCCCGGGGACCATAGTTATAGACCCGAGCGAAGCGAGGGCCTTAACAAAGGCCCTGGGGCATTACCAGAGTCTGTAATGCCCCCGCCGCAAAGGGGCATATAGCTATTAGTACCCCGGCCCGCAGAAACTCTGTGACAGGGGCACTAAAAGCTTTTTTTTGTCCCGAAAAGCTGCAGCGTTTCAGGAAAATAAAAAAACGACAAAGAAAATGGCCGCCGGGAAAGGGAAAACTGAGTCAGTTTTCCCTTTCCGTGGTGGCCATCGGCAGCGGATGGTGCGTTTCCAGCGCGTCCGCTCCCTTAAAAAAAAAAAAAAAAAAAAGGTAAGTGCGTTTGGGAGGGCGGAAGAAAAAAAAAAGAATTAAAAAGTACCTGGGTCTCTGGTGGGGGGACGATGGAAGCCTCCAGCCGTGTGGAGGCTCGGCGCGGGGATGGCCCTGCTCCGAGTCTCCACATGGCAGGAAGCTGCCATCGTCCCGCGCCAGGGACCTAGGGATAGAAGGTAAGTGAGGTGGGGAGGGCAGGGAGGTGGGAGAAAAAAAAAGCCTTACCCCAGTCCCCGGCAGGGGGGGGCGCACAGGTAGCCTCTCAGCCGTGGGGAGGCTCGGAGCGGGGATGGCCCCGCTTCGAGCATCCTCATTGGCTGAGGGGCAGCCATGCCCCCCCCCCCCCCGCTGGGGACAAAGGCTGTGGCATCCCAACAGAGGGATTCCCGGCCTGGTAATGACTCGGCGAGGGCCAATCAGAATGGCTCTTTCATTCTGATCGCGCCCTCGCCGGGTACTAATGACACTTATTTTATATCACCTTTGCAGTATTGAGTTATAAGGGAGGGAAAGGTTATAGTTGGATCAGAGCATACTGGTATTATGCAAAAACAGTCTCCCACAGGGGTGCAGGCAGTCTTTTATCTCAGTAATAATAGTGTTCAACAATTAAAACCTGTAAGGGAACAATGACTGCAAAAGCCAATAGGTTCAGAAGGCGGCCTCTAGGGAGCCAGGACAGCCAAAGTCAATAGGCCAGTTCAAAGTTCTGATGCTCTCTTAGAAAATGTTTTTAATTCAAATAGAAAATCACAGCAACTCAAGGAGTCACATCGAAGCAGCACAAGCTGAAAGGCCAGTGCAAGTGAGTTGAAGTCAACTCTGAAGAGGGTAAATAGCACTCCCCCAGGTGGGAAGCACCCAAAATGGCAAAAGGTTGATGTACCCCAAGCCCCACAGTACCTGTGAACCAAAGAATTTGTTCCAGCTGGATGCCTTCTGGTTGCAGTGCAGCAGACCCTTGTTCCTGGTCCTTGGTCATGGTGACGAAAGGGAGAAAGTCTGGCGGGCTTCCTGCAGCTAAACATGAGAGAGGGACTCGGCAAGAATGGATTCTCCTTGATTCAGCAGCTCTTTATGGTTTTGGCACCTTTTTCTTAGCACCAAAGAAGAACGAAAAGGTCTGGTTAGACGTTACTAGATTCATCGGTCCTGGACTCTGGTGCGGGGACTCCGGATGAAGATTTCCCGTTTCTGTAGGGTCCCCTGGATGTCCACAAAGCTTTGGCCGTATTTGCACTTTGGAAGACAATTGATGGTCAGGGGTCCCTGGATATTGGGATTCTGCAGCCTTGGAAAGTTACAACAAGTCAGGGGTTGGTCTTTAGGCTAGTTGGTCCCACCAGCCCAAGGGAGGAAGTGGTCCCTTGCAGGTCTTCCCAGTCTAAAAGAAAATGGGGTCAGCAGAGCTGCAGGGCTTCACCGGGCACTTTGCGGTCCAGGAGGGTGCTGTTGGCGTCTCTTCACATCTTCGTTGGATGTTGTCCTCCAGTGGTCCACTCTGCCTCTATTCCCAAAAACCTCACCTTTTAAGCAATTTCCCATTCATTCACAGCCCTAGGCTGCCAATCACCAAGCAGGGTGGCGGTCCTGAAAGACAGCCAGCCAGCCAATCAGAACTGGTTTCAGTCAGGCACACATATAGATGTTTGGGACCCTCTCTCACTTCCTGCCTTTCAAGACACACTGGAGCCTGGGCGGGCTTCAGGGTTGAAGCCCGCCAAAGGCAAAATACACAAAGGACTCAAACTCGATTCAAACAGAGTAAAAGTCCAGAAGAAACTGACAAGAAATGGTGAAAAAAAACACCAGGGCCATTTTTGAAAAACGGTCACCCTTGGGTGCTGTACTGCAGCTGAGGATTCAGCCTGTAGATACATGGCACAAGGAAATAAAAATGAAACCGCTGCCACCAGCCATTCAAGTGAGCTAGTGTAACAGAATGTTACAGGAGGAGTGGGATAAAGGCAGTTTGGAGAGGGCTCAAAGTCTTGACACAGAGCAGAATACAAAGAGTCTTAGAGGATTTCTTCCAGTCTACTGTTATAGAAGCAGCACACTTATGGACAATGTTGCTGGAGACCCTTAGGGTCCTCCTTTTAGATTATTTTTCTGTATCCTCAAGTAACTACAGTTCTTAATGATGACCTGCATTACTTACCGTAATAGCATTTCTGATGATTGTTTCTGCTTAGATTCACATGCTGTGCATATAGTCCGACATCTAGGGGTAACCGCAGAGTATTGCATCTTGTCTTTCGAGGATGGAAAGGGGACATCGGCACAGGCGTGTCTGTAGCACTATCGCTAAAGTGATGTGTAGTGTACCCAGAAATCCTCATGCGTCGAGGTTCCTCCAATTGTATTTTTTCTGCCGTGAGGGAGCCTTATGAATATCGTGAGCGAGTACAGTAAAGAGAGCAGTAGTAACATGTCTATGCTCCTTCCATCCGAGCGGGGAGGAAGGGTGGGCCCATGTGAATCTAAGCAGATACTGTAATATCATTTCTGATGATTGTAAGTAATGCATGTCTTCTGATGCTTGTTAATCTGCTTAGAATCACATGCTGTACATAGACTAGGAAGCAGTACCCAGAGTTGGAGGTGGGATGTGAGAAGGAACAGTAGTGAAAAGATGTCTTAGTACTGCTTGTCCCACCTGAGAATCAGCTCTAAAATGAGTATTTTGGCAACCGTGTTTTGTAAAGGTGTGTATAGAACTCCAGGTTTCCGGTTTGCAAATGGACTCCAAGGGAACAGTTGCAATTAATGCTATGGAAGCCCCCGTGCCCAGTGTAGAGTGTGCTCTAGGCTTGAAGGCCAGTTCTCTCTTGGCAAGAGCGTAGCAGAGTGTGATGCAGTTGACAATCCATTTAGAGATGGCTGATTTAGAGACAGGGTCCACTTCTCTACCAGCTGCCACTGAAATGAAAAACTGGTTTGTTTTCCTTAGTGGTTTAGTTCTTTCCCGTTAGTACATGACTGCCCTGCGCACATCCAGTGTGTGTAGGCTTCTTTCTGCCACGTTGGTAGGGTTTTGGAAGAGTGTAGGCAGTTGTATAGACTGGTTCACATGGAACTTCAAAATTAATTTAGGCACAAACCTTGGGCGAGTGAGCAGAACTACCTTACCTCTATGAATTGTGACCAAAAGGTCTAGAAAGGAAAGGGCCTGTAGTTCACCAACAGTTTGTATAGAAGTGACTGCCACTAGGAAGGCTGTCTTGTTAGTGAGTGCTTTAAGGCTTGCTTAGTGCATAGGTTCAAAGGGAGACCCCATAATCTGGTTAATACCACACTGAGGTCCCATCCGTGAGCCGGATTGGAAATGGGAGGATCATTCCTCTTAACTCCTTCCATAAAAGCTTTAATTACTGGGATCTTCCACCATGACACTTTCTGCTGGGACGTAGTGTAAGCTGAAAGTGCAGCTAAGTGGACCTTCAGGGAATGGACTTCTAGACCCGAGTCCAGCAGGTGAGTCGGGATAACACAATATGTGCAGGAGAACATTCAATGGGATTGATACCCTTGGGAGTACACCATATGAAAAAGCGGTTCCATTTATTGACATAGCAATGTGTGGTGTTAGGTTTTCTTGCTTCCCTAAGTATATCCATGCATCTTTGAGGAAGCTGGCGATGTTCAAACTCTAGGATTTCAGGATCCAGGCTGTTAAGATGAGCGTTTGCAAGCATGGATGGAGTGTAACCCCCCCCTGTCCTGGGACAACATGTTGTAAGGGCAAGGCAGGTTCATCGGAGGAAAGGGAGCCATTTCCATCAGATGGGAGAACCAGGGTTGGCATACCCACAACGGGGCCACCAATATCATGGTAACTGGTTCTTGGTGCATCTTGTGCACAATCTTGTTGATTAGGGGAGTTGGGGGAGGTGGGGAGGGGAGAGCGTAAACAAATCGCCCTGACCATGTTATCCAGAGACCGTTCCCCCTTGGATTGGTTCTGAGGGTACCTGGAGGTGTAATCTGGGCATTGCGAGTTCTCCAGAGTTGCAAACAAGTCTATCTCTGGGAATCCCCATTCTGCATAAACGTTGGAGACTATGTCTCCGTGTAGTTGCCATTCGTTTTCTAAGGGCAGTGGGAAGTCTCGGCTGAGCATGTCTGCTTGAAGATGGAGTTCCACTGGAACGTGTTGAGACAATAGAAACATCCTGTGTTTGAGAGCCCACTTCCAAATATTCTGAGATAGTTTGGACAGCCCTGGAGAATGAGTGCCCCATTGCTTGTTCAGGTAGTACATGGCTGTGGTGCTGTCCGTGAGGACCAGTTCGGTCTTTCCCTGCAGCTGCGTCTGAAAGGCTTTCAGTGCTTTGAACACCGCTAGCAGCTCCAACAGGTTTATGTGGTTGGAAGCAATCGCTGGGGGCCAAACCCTGTGTGCTGTCTGTTGAAGATGAGCCCCCCCCCCACTCCGTGAGGGATGCGTCCGTCGTGAGAGTGGCTCCTACTGCGGGGGTAGTGAAGGTTTTCCCCTTCAAGAGGTTTACCCTCAACCACCATTGCAGACATAACAAGGGCTGCCGAGACAACCACCAGATCGTCCCATAGTCCGCTGGACTGACACCATTGGCTGTTTAGCCACTTTTGCATAGGGCGCATGCGCAAATGCACGGGAGTTACCAAGTAAATGCAGGATGCCATCATTCCTAACAGCCGCATGGCTTTGCGTACCGTCACCTCGCGACTGGCTACATACTACGGGATTTGAAACAGCATGTTTTGAACCCTCTCGTTGGAGGGTCCGAGAAGACAGTCTTCCGTACAAATAAGAGCCCCTAGAAACTGCTGGACTGGGGTCGAGGCTGGATTTCTTCTAGTTTATGGAGAAGCCCAGACTTAATAGAAGGTCGACCGTCCTTTGAGTATTTGATGAGCATGTGTTTTTAGTAGTCCCCATTATGTGCCAGTTGTCGAGGTAAGGATAAACTGGGATGGATTGCCTGCACAGGTGAGCCGCTGCCATTGCCAGTACCTTTGTGAATACCCTTGGGGCGGAGGCGATGCCGAAGGGAAGGACTTTGAACTGATAGTGCTAGCCCTCGATCATGAACCTTAGGTACTTTGCTTCGGCAACATTGAAATATGACAGTATGCATCTTTCATGTTCAATGTTGCCATGTAGTCCCCCTTCATGAGAAGAGGAATTACTTCCTGCAGCGTCACCATACAAAACTTTTGGGGTTTGCCAAACTTGTTCGCTGGACGCAAGTCTAGTACAGGGTGCATGGTACACTGAATAAATACCCTTGTTTACCTGTAGAACGGGGACAACTTCGATAGCGCCCTTTTCCTGCAGGATCATGACCTCTTGCAGCAGGATCTTGAGGTGTTCCGGTGTTAGAAGCCTGGATCTTGGAGGTCTGTATCGAGGTGGCCGGCTGAACTCAATGCAGTACCCGTGGGCGACGGTCTTGAGCACTCACTGGTCTGGTGTGATCCCCCTCCCCTGCATGCAGGAATGATGTTAAGCGTCCCTCGACCTGGGAGGTACGGGAGGGAACCCGGATTCGAGTCATTTTTGACCAGAGGCTGGGGTGGCATTACGACCCCTTCCCTTTTCCCGACGTCAGCTGGGAGGATAAGTACTGGGGGTGTTCGATCCTTGTCCTGAAGACCAATTGTTCCCTAAGCCATACGGATTATGTGGGGAATGTGGATAGGATTGCCTGCGAAAGGAGCGGCGAGAACTCCCACCCCCCCCTCTGCTGGAAAGGTCTTTGAGTGATCTGGTTCAAATATCTGAGTCTCGTGTTGCTTCTTGGCAGTCTCTAGCGCCTCGTCAACCACCTTCCCAAAAAGATTGGAATCTTCCACAGGTTTGTTGATCAATGACGAATGAGTATCGGGTTTAAACCCGGAGTTCCTCAACCAGGCATGGCGCTTTAAAAGGGTACCTTGTGCCAGGGTACGACCAGCTGTCTCAGCAGCATCCAAAGTGTTCTTGAGGATGCTGCGATTGACTTGTTTAACCTCCGACACGATTGCCAGTAGGCGGGAGTGAACTGGTTCGGGAACCTTCTGTAGGTCCTCCTGCAGTAGGTTCCATTTGACATCCGAATAACTAGCCAAGAGCGTGGTAATATTGATTATGTGCATCGAGCAAGCCGCGGCAGTGGGGATTCTTTTCCCCAAAGCATACAACTTTACACTGTCTGGTGGCGATTCGCCTGTAGACAAGGGGACCCGTGCTCTCTTCCTTGTTGCCGTGACCACCAGAGAATCTAGGGTGGCGTGACCCCTAATATATAGGGGGATCGGTTGGGGCGGGACGAAAAAGTTTCTTTACCCCAGGATTAACAGCTCTGGTTTGAGAAGGTGTCAATACGGAGGGGGCGATGCGCCTCTTGTTGGAATTAAGAAGGGGAATAGCTTGGCTAGCCATAGGCTTTTCTTTTAAAATGTCCTCCACTAAATTTGAGTCTACCACTGCTTCCTGTGTGGCTATCTGGATGTGCTCAGCCGCTTTCCTAAGAATGGCGTTAAACGCCATTTGGTCTTCCACAGGAGAGGCTTGATGCAGAGGAGGAGACTAGGGAGGGTCAAGGCCAGTGGCATCTGGGTCCGGTGTAGGGGTAGGGATAGCCAAGGTGGGTTCTCATCAAATGGCTGGTCATCTCCCCAATCCGGGGTGTGATAAAGAGCATCGTTGAAGGGATCATCCCCCTGTGCATAAGGGTCAAGAGGAACCTCTTCTGCATCCGATAGGCTGAAGACCACCTCATGGAGAGGGTCTGACGTCCTCTGATATTTAGTTATCGTAGGTACATCTCGTCACAAGGTCTTTTTGGAGTGAAACTCTCTGAAAAATCTACACATTTTTCTAGCCTGTTCATACAACCCTCAAACTTCTCCCTAGTCCATATAGATGACCCAAAGGTGTCTAAAAGGGGTAAGGGTTCCTAGAGGATCCTGCATCCTAAAGACAGACTGGCGACTCTCTGTAAAGTCATGCCGCTCTTTAGGGCGTTCTGGCATCTCTCTCGATGTGTTCTTGGGCCCATGTCACTCTTCTGGGCGTCCTGATATGTCTGCCGATACATTTTATGGATTTACTAGCCGCAGAGAATCTTCGCGAGGGTTTCTTTGATGCTCAGCGTTACGGGGAGGCGTTTCGGCAGGGAGGGTGGTTGCGTAGAAACTTCGGCGCAACCAGAGCTCTTGGAAGTGCATCAGCGACCTTGATGGATTTGGTGCTGGCACCCTTAGAGTGTGCCCGGACACATGGCACTGGAGGGCTGTTGATCCTGTGAATCGGCGAGTGTCGTCGAGGAACCAGATGCACCCGTTGGCACCTTGGACCGAATCGACTGAGAAGCCGCAGCGGTACCGTGGGTTGTCTATTTAGTCTCATGTAAAGTGGGTGCGTCCACGTCACCAGGGTATATCTTACCCAGAGCAGGGCTGGCATCATGCCAAATGGGGGCTGAGGACCGCCGTCTTGGAGCGAGTATGTTCCGTCGTAAGGTCAATGGCATCCGTGTCAGAGACATGGTCGTTGCTATGGGCCTCATCACTTTCGGCGGCTGTGGCGGCGAGAGAGCTACCCTCGGCCTGCGACATTGCATAGGCCGCACACCATTTCACACAACGCTCCTTTATGGTCTTAGGCAGTGCTCCAGATAAGATTTTGAGGTGGGAGTATTTTACGCATCATTTTTCAAATTAGAGCGTAACTGCAATTTCAAGAGAGTAAAAATGAGTTTTCTCCTCTGCAAGAGAGTAAAACGTATCCAACACTTACGTTATGGGTATGAACACATTTTAAAAGGGTGCATGCTTTATTATGTTGCTCGCTTAGCTGTCACAGATTTGGTCTTTCAGTTGGAAATTCACCATCATGCATAAGAAGGCTATGCTGCTGACAAAAGAAATGCTACAGTGCCATCTAGTGGTGGAAAGTATGTTTTTTTAATGAATAAATCAAAGCGTACACGGTACGCAGTACAAAATTAAATGATCCGTATTTGCCATATTTACATGCGTAAAAGGGCAAGATACGCACGTTAACTGGTAGGCTGGTTTTAGGAGCTTACAGTGCTGACAGGAGGCCTCGACGTGATTGCGGGGGAGACACTTAATACACCGCGGGCACTTGTCTTTCCAGGGAAATTTTCCCTTGCAGGAAGGAAGTACTGTTCATAGCGCAGGTAAACTAAAGCGACGACAATACCAAAAGGGGCAAAGAGAGGGGAGAAGGAAAGATTCTTAAGAAAGGAAACCCCCGGAACCCACTCTTACTACTGTGTAGGCCGTCCAGAAGGCCCCGCCACACAGTAGACGTAGTCGACCGGAACGCCAACCGTCTAAGTCTGCTCTTCGGCAGCGGTTCAGTAATAGTCGATGAGGGAACAAATATTATATTAACGACCAAAGATCGGGATTTTAACAAATTTGCAATTTAGTCGAGAGCTCTGAATAAGGCGACCAGATAGCTGGGTGGAAAAAAACAATCCGAGTGACCTCGACATGTGAGGATTTCTGGGTACACTACACGTCACGGATAGTGTTACGGACACGCCTATGCCAACGTCCCCTTTAGAACCTCGAAAGACAAGATGCAATACCACTAGATGTCGTACTATATGCACAGCATGTGATTCTTAGCAGATTAACAAGCATCGGAAAGAGATACTTAGAAGATCCCCCAAAACTCTATAGTTGGAGAGATTGGCACACACCACCTTCAGTGGAGTGCCAAAGGGATACTTAGCATCCCCCTTCTCTCTGCTCTTGTGACTTTTTGTCACATAGACAATCTCCTAGTTATGGCTGGTGGCAGTGGACGTGTTATATCAACTATTGTGTAGTTTTTATACTATAGGCTAGGCCCATAGCCTTGGTAGTGCACAATAGAGGCATCCAAATACCAACCTTCTTTTTTCCCCCCCATTACTAGCGTGGTGGTTCTTTGTTAGCTCTTCCTTCTACCATTCTGGGAGGGGGAGGTCTGTGTGCTTTGCCTTTGGCGGGAACCCTTGGGTGTCCCCGACTAGGCGCCAGAGTGTCTGGGCAGGCAGGAAGTGGGGAGGAGTCTTCCACCCCCCCTGACCTTTGTCAGCCAGAGTGCCTGAATAAGTCCAGCTCCCTCAGGGGGTCTAGCTGTCCTCATTGGACAGCCAAACGCCCCTTTGTGCAAAATGCTGAGAGAGATTGCAGAGGAGTGTGTACCGGAACTGTATAAAAAGGTGAGCCGTCTGGAGTGAAAAAGGAAGTCGACCACTGGAAGCGGAAATAACCGAAGAAGATGACCAGAGATGCCTGCAGACCCTTTGCAACACAGTGAAGCAACACTGCTGTCCTGACCCTGTTTTCTGTAGGACGGAGGAGCTCCGAAGAAGACTCCTCCTTCCCTTTGGCTGGTGGGAACAACTAGTCCCTAAATGAACTTTGAATTGAGCCATCTCCCGAGATTCTAGGCATTTCCAGAGCTACAGAACAACAATATCAGAAGACCTGCTGCCCATTTAGAGTGCACCATTGTGGAAAGACCAAATCCATTGAAATCTTTGATGAAACAATAAGTACACTCCAGAGATATGATACAACTCGCCCAGACCACCTCATCAGTGTGTGGGACTGCAGAAAGTGAAGAAGATTGACCAGGTTATCTGTATCCTTTGTTGGTGTTGCAGAAAAGGCACCAAAACCGCAGAGTGACGCCAGAAGTTGCTGAAAGTCATGCCCCAGGTCCTCCCTTGAGACTGCTGCTGAGAGATCCCGTCCATTGTTCAGTCATCAGACCAAGGAATCCAGAGGTTGGGCCCAGAGCTGCAATATCGCAGATCATCCGGCATGACACTTTTTCTAACCTAAGGTACTTTGGGGAAAAAGGAATTGCTTACCTGATCCCAAGAAGTTACTCCAGATTGTTGGAGTGCAAGTAGAGGTGTGCAGGTTCACCCCTCTCTTCACTCAGACTCAAGACTCCCTTCATCGAGTGCTTTTACAGGTCTTCCTCGTTAGTTCTTAACTTACTGGTTCGAGAATGCTAGAAACTGGAAGAAATCCACATGAACTCTTCGTAATTCGCTGCTTGTCAAGACTTCTCCGAACAGCCTTTAGCTAAGGTTGCATTATTGGACTCAAAGGACTTACTAGGCGAAGAAACAGTCTCTAGAACTTTGAACTAAGCTTATGTTACACTAACCATTTTCCTCCCTTTAAGTGACTTTACTATATGCGTCTGCAGAGTAAGTGCATTACTGTATAAACCGTCTAAAACCACATGAGTGCGCAATAACCGATAAGATAACATGGTCTTTTCCCTTTCTAATGCTGCTACAAATGTAACCGCGAACAAAAAAAAAAAGTGAAAGTGCCCTTTGAAGTGCATCATCAAGTATGCCTAATTTTTCTAGTATAAACATTGAAGTATTTAAAGTGATGCTCATGTAAATATAATGAATATATACTTTTGATATAACTAAGTGTAAGTGCTTCTTTGTTGTGCCCGTCTAAGATTCAGTGTACTTACCTACAGCTCACATCTTCCTCTTAATATAAGCCTGACCGCTCTGCCACTCAACCAATGTCCTGAGCAAGTACAGAATGATGCTAAGAGTTGGGGATCTACAAACCACTGGGATAGCTTACTAAAGTCTGACTGCAAAAATGTATGCCATGCAGAAGTTCTCTAACCCATTCAGAATATTGGTAACCATTCTCTGGAATGTGGCAGATGCATTCTTTTAAAAAAAAAAAAAAGGCATGACCTTTGTTAGGCAAGATTGTATGCAGTACCCTTTGGGTGCACTACAACAACCCTGACCTTGTGGATAGGAACCAAACCTTTGGTATAAGTCTGTACTACACAGGTTGGTAGCGTGTTGAGGAGCCAGGCTTATCTCAAGAGGGGTCAATTTGAGCTGTAGGGGAGTTTCACAGAGATTCACAGTGACAAGTTTTCAAATAAACTCCTACACAAGGTTTCTTCATTAAACAATTATTAATTTATCAGTCAGTTAGAATAAGCCTTCTTCAGAAGGGAGCAATATAAAGCAACACACAAATACACTCCAAAAATGCACACTCTTAGTTATCTAAATCAACAAATACCCATTTGGGATGACACACAGGCACTACCTACACCCTCAGTTGACTTCAATAGCTGGGGTGCTGTTGGCATTAATATAGCACTGTTGCATTTAGAATATTCTTGGGAGTAGTGTTAAAGAGAAGAGAGTTCAGAATAAAACAAGTATTCACACAGTTATTCTTAAGTAGGCAAGTACTTCCAAAACACCCCCCCCCCCAATGCAAAGTCAGTTAGCCCTTTACTGGAAGGAAGGCAAAACACAAGCCAAAGAGAAAAAGAGTCTAGGCCAGCCAATGGTAAGTTAGCAAAAGTCAAGGTGAGCTGAAGTACTTCTTGCGGGTAAGTAGAAAGTATTTTCCAATGTTTAAACAGTCTTTGTAGAATAGAAGAAATCAAAGTAGGACCACAAGCTGATTAGGCTTGTGAAGTAAAGAAGCTGCAAGCAACTCTACACATGCAACCAAGCAAGTCTCCAACAAGGACAAGTGGCTACACAACAAGAGGTAAGTTCTTAGACTTTACAGTACCCTTAGGTTGAAGAAAAAGTGCAGCTGATGACTTCTGTTCCTGTGCAGATCTCGCTGTTCCTGGGCCTCAGTCACAGGGACAAGAGGGAGGACTTCTGGGGACTCCTGTACTGCAATGGGACGGTCACCGCTTGCAACCGGCAAACTTCAAACAACTGGCTGTTTGGTGTTTCAGCTCCTTGTGTCTACCGCAAATAGCAACACCGCAGTTCCTGGCCGTTGAGATGGGCTTTCCTTGCATCTGGGGTCCCGCACTGTGTTGAGGGGCTCAGGCTCGGTCAGTTCTGCTCCCTGGGAGTCCGGAGGATCTTCCTGGAGCTCTTGGCCACTTTAAAAGCAATGTACACAAACTGGTGTTCCTCTCCCTGGCTATCCGGTTTCAGCAGTGACTGCAGTGGATACTCGACCAACTTTGAGAGGATATCCAGGTGGCTTACTTTGGAGTTGATTGGCTCAAAGGGAGAAGTCATCCTTACATGGGGCTTTCGGCACCTCCCTTTCTACTTGCCCCCGCCAGACACCCTGGAGCCATTGGCGGGCTTCACTCGTGAATCCTGCCAAAGGCAAAAGGAACAGAGAGCCCAAACCTGGTTTGGCGTGCAGAGTGAATATCAAGAAAGACCTCTCCACAAACAAATGGCGAAAAAAGAAGACTGGGGCAATTTTGACAAAAATGGCACCATTGGTGCTTTACTGCGGCTGCGAATGCAGCCCGCTGTATAATCCCATAATGGTAGTAAAAAGTAAACCACTGGCACCAGCCATTCAGTGAGGAAAGGGTAACAAATATGTTACATGAGAAGCTAGACAAAAGTGGTACTATATAACCCCTCCAGCACCCGTTTGTAAGATAGTGTGTGCTGGTCTAGAAAGTTACAAATGTAAGTAAAGTAGTAGTTTTAAAAACCGTAGTTTATCCCAGAGAAGGTATTCAAAACTATGGGAAATCTGAAAGACTTCCCTGTGTCACTGCACTGAAGGTGCTGTGTGGCCAAATGTAAAAGATGCCTATGGAGTTTGTCAGACTCCACAACCAGAAGAAACCGTGTACAAAACCACATTAATACACATGAGAAAGTGGGGGGAAAGGGTCTCACTCTCTCCAGGTTAAATAAAATCAATTTTTCAAAATCCAGCAAAGTTGCTGGGGGTCTCTAAGGTAGAGGGAATGACAATGCATTACTTACCATAAAAGCATTTGATGGTTGTATCTGCTTTACATGTGCATAGTCCGACATCCAGTGGTCACTGCAGAATATTGCATTTTGTTTTCGTAGTCGAAAAGGGGACGTCGACAAGGCGTGTCTGTAGCACTATCCCTATAGTGACGTGCATTGTACTCACAATCCCTCACGCGTCGAGGTCCTCTGTTTTTTCTACCCTGAGGGAGCCTATTAGATGTGAGTGAGTACAAAAAAGAGAGATAAAGGATGTCTGTTCCTTCCATCCGAGCGGGGAGGAAGGGTGGGCGCATGTGAATCTAAGCAGATACAACCATCAGAAATGCTTTTACGGTAAGTAATGCATTGTCTTCTGATGTTTGTTAATCTGCTTAGAATCACATGCTGTGCATAGACTAGCGAGCAGTACCCGAGTTGAAGGTGGGTTGTGAGAAGGAACAGTAGAGAAAAGATGTCTTAATACTGCTTGTCCCACCTGGGAATCAGATCTAGAGTGGGCATCTAGACAGTAGTGTTTTGTAAAGGTGTGTACAGAACTCCAGGTTGCCGCTTTGCAAATGGACTCAAGAGGGACATTTGCAATGAATGCTATGGAAGCCGCAGTGCCACAAGAAGAATGTGCTTTCGGCTTGAAGGGTAGTTCTCTCAGCAAGAGATAAACAGAGTGATGCATTGGACAATCCATCTAGATATAGTGGATTTTGAAACTGCATCTCCTTCACTTCCTGCTGCCACCGAGACAAAGAACGGATGTGTCTTTCTCAGAGGTCTAGTTCTTTCCATATAAAACAGGACGGCTCTGCGCACATCTAGTGTATGCAAGCTACTTTCTCCTAAATTTGAAGGGTTTTGAAAGAACGTTGGTAGTTCCATTGACTGGTTGACATGGAATTTAGAAATAATTTTTGGTGCAAACCTAGGATGTGTGCGTAGAACCACCTTATCCTTGTGAACTGCTACAAAGGGGTCTAGTATAGAGAGCGCTTGTAGTTCACTCACTCTCCTAATGGAGGTGATAGCTATTAAAGCAGTTGTAAGAGCAACGTTCTTAAGGGATGCTTTGTGCATGGGTTCAAAGGGTGAGCCCATAAGCATGGTAAGTACCACATTAAGGTCCCATCCGGGAGCTGGGTTAGCTATAGGAGGGTGTATCCTCTTTACTCCCTCCATGAAGGCTTTAATAACTGGGACTTTCCACCATGACACTGAGTTGAGAAGTGGTGTATGCGGAAAGTGCAGCTAGATGAACTTTAATAGAATTAAATACCAATCCTGATTCTAATAAGTGAGTCAGGTAAAGAACAATCTGTGTGGGAGAGCAGTCAATGGGGTTGATGCTCCTATTTCTACACCAGATGACGAATCACTTCCACTTGCTAGAATAGCAGTAACGAGTGTTAGGTTTTCTAGCCTCCCGGAGAATGTCCATGCATCTTTGAGGGAGCTGTAAATGGCTGTCAAGCCCACATTGGGGCCACTAGTATCATGGTGACTGGTTCCTGGTGCATCTTGTGCACTATTTTGTTGAAAAGGGGAGTCGGGGGAGGGGGGGGTAGCGTAAACAAATTTCCCTGACCATGTTAATCAGAGACCGTTCCCCTTGGATCGGTTCTAGGGGTACCTGGAGGCGTAATCTTCGCATTGGGAGTTGTACAGAGTTGCGAACAGATCTATTTCTGGGAACCCCCATTGTGTGAAGACATCGAAGACAATGTCTTCTTTTAACCGCCATTCGAGTTTGTCTGCTAGCAGATTGAGTTCCCCTGGTACATGTTGTGACAACAGGAACATGTGTCTGAGAGCCCACTTCCAGATGTTCTGGGACAGCTTGGACAGTCCTGTGCCCGCTTGCTTGTTCAGGTAGTACATGGCTGTGATGCTGTCTGTGAGGACCATCATCGTCTTCCCTTGCAGGTGTGCTTGGAAAGCCTTCAGTGCTTTGAAGACCGCTAGCAGTTCCAGCAAGTTTATGCGTTTGGACGCTACACTCCGAGTACAAACTCCATGTGCAGTCTGATGGGATAGGTGAGCCCCCGCCCCATCCTGTGAGGGATGCGTCTGTGGTTAGAGTGGCTTCCACTGCGGGGGTGGCGAATGGTTTCCCTATTACAAGTTTTTCGTTTGACCACCACCGTAGCGAGAGAACCAAGGCCTGCAAGACCACCACTGGATCATCCCAATGTCCGCTGGCCTGACACCACTGGCTGTTGAGCCACTCTTGCATTGGGCGCATGCGCAGGCGTGCACGAGGTACCAAATATATACATGACGCCATCATTCCTAGCAAACGCAGTGCTTTGCGTACCGTCACCTCTCGACCGGCCACATATTGAGGGATCTGAAACAGCATATTTTGGACCCTCTCGTTGGAGGAGAAGACGAGGCCGTCCTTTGTTCGAATTAGAGCCCCTAGGAATTGTTTGATCTGGCTGGTGTCTAGGCTGGACTTCTCGTTGATGGAGAAGCCCAGTTGGAACAAAAGGTCTACAGTCTTTTGGGTATTTGAGAAGCATGTCTCGTAAGAATCCCCGGTTATGAGCCAATCGTCGAGGTAAGGGTATACTGGGATGGACAACCTGCGCAGGTGGGCCGCTGCCACTGCCAGTACTTCCATGAATACCCTCAGCGCTGACGCTATGCCGAAGGGTAGCACTCTGAACTGGTAGTGTTTGCCCTCTATCATGAACCTGAGGTATTTTCTGTGCGCTGGCAACATTAAAATATCAAAGTATGCATCTTTCATGTCCAGTGTTGTCATGTAATCTCCCTGTGAAAGTAGGGTGATTACTTCCTGTAAAGTCACCATGCGAAATTTTTGAGGTTTGACAAATTTGTTCGCTGGGCGCATATCTAGTACAGGGCGCATGGTTAAGTCCTTTTTGGGTACAATGAAGTACACTGAATAAATACCTTCCGTTACCTGTGATCGAGTCACAACTTCTATTGCTCCTTTTAGTAGCAGCAGTTCCACTTCTTGAAGAAGGATGGCGAGGTGCTCCGGTGATAAGCGTCATCCCCTTGGGGGTCTGTACTTGAGGGACTGACTGAATTCTACGCAGTAACCACGGGCTATAGTTGACAATACCCAGCGGTCTGATGTTATTCCCTCCCATGCTGGTAGGAAAGATGTTAACCGGCCCCCGACCGGCGATGCGTGGGAGAGGACCCGAACATTCGGGTCATTTGGTGTTGGAAGCCCGGGATCCTCTGGGAGTGGGGCCCCGACCTCTACCCTTGCCACGGCGTTGTCCTCTTTGAGTGTATTGGCCATTGGTTCCCTGAGTAGAGGACCAGTTGCCTGCAGTGTCCTGCTGTTGTTGCTGTTGACGTTGGCCTCGAAAAAAGCATTTGTTGCCGAATCCTCGCTTATTGGGAGGCCTTGAGATCTGGTCTAAAGTCTTTAGGGTGTCGAAATCCTTCTTTGCAGTCTCCAGTGCGTCATCCACCGCTTTCCCAAAAAGGTTAGAATCCTCTATTGGTTTATTAATGAGTGACGCCTGGGTTTCTGGCTTAAAACCTGAGTTGCGGAGCCAGACGTGACGCTTCAGAAGTATCCCCTGGACTAAAGAACGGCCAGCCGTTTCTGCAGCACCAAGAGTGTTTTTAATGATGCTCTGGTTAACCAGAGTTCCTTCTGTTACCGTGGTTAACAAGCGAGTTCTTAAGGGCTCAGGGACTTCCGAGGTCTTGGCATAATTTTCCCCATTGGGCATCAGCATAACTTGCCAGTAAGGTATTATTATTGGCAATTCTGGTGGAAAAAGCTGCCGAGGCTGTAATTCTCTTGCCCAGGGCATAGAGTTTTTCCTTTCTTGTCTGGGGGTGCTTTGCTAGTTGATAGCAGAAACCCTGCTCTTTTCCTTGTGGTAGTTACCACCAAGGAATCTGGTATTGAGTGACCCTTAATGTATAATGGGTCCGAAGGAGAGGGAGTAAACAGTTTTTCAATTCTTGGGTTGACCCCTCTGACCAACGCAGGTGTAGACAGCGATGGGATGATTCGTCTCTTAACTGAGGCGAGGAGGGGAAGGGTCTGGCTAGTGGGAGGTTTCTCCTTAATTATTTTTTTCTACAAAATCAGTATGGGGAGTAATTTCCCCAGTCTCAATTTCAAAGTGCGCTGCTGCTTTCCGTAGTAGCGTGTTGAAAGTGGTTGCTGCTTTCCGTAGTAGCGTGTTGAAAGTGGGTTTGTCATCTATCGGTGACGGATTCCTAACCGGTGAGGTCTGAGAAGAGGAAAGGTTCAGGATCTCGGGGTCTGTAGACGCTGTTTGTGACTGCCAAGGCTGTGAGCCACCTTCATCTGGCTCTTCTTCGAAGAACCCCCCCCACCTATGTCAGGGTTTTCCTCAAAACCTTCAAGGTTCTGTTGGTCTTCACTATTTAAGAACTCTGCATCCTCTTGGAAGTGGGAGTCTTCTTCAGTGAGGTCATAAGTATTAGTCTCCTCTTGAAAGGGGTTAAATAGTCTAGGATATTTAGCCCTGGGGTCCTCATGAAGTAACTCTCTTGGCCTCTTGGGTGTTTTATGTTCAGTAGTGAACATAATTCTATCCAGTTTGTCCATACATGATTGGAATCTCTCAAATGTCCAATGTGGTAACCCAGAACCGTCTGGAGGCGAAAAGGGAGGCTCTTCTGCCTGTAGCCGTCTAGAGCTGTCCCATAACGTCAAGGATAAAGTCCCTTCGCCTTCTGAGAAACCTTCTCATAGGCTAGGGCCTTCCTTCGACGGTGGGAGCGGTCCCTGCCTCCCTTCCGGCATGCTCGGCGTCTCCCTGGCCTTGTGAGCGGTCTTCGGCGTATCACTCGCCATCCGTCTCTGGCCGTGAGTGGAAACTATATGAGCCAAGCTCTCGACGATTAATTTCTCAGTCGAGGGTTCATCTGGCATCATGCTGGGCGGTGCAGAGTCTTTCGGCGACGGTCGCACTCTTACGAGGCGCGTCGCCTGGCATTTTGGTGGTAGCGCCCTTGTCTGCAGGTAGCCCAGTCGCTAGTCGCATCTGCAGTGGCGGGGAGGGGAGGGCTTGCGACCCTCACGGTCGGGAGGACGCTTGTGGGTCTGGCGTCTCTGTTGGCACTAGGGCTTTCTTCGTTGAAGATGTGCCGTGGGTTGTGTGCTTATGTTTATGCTTTCTGTGTTCGTCAGTGTCGCTAGGGTGTTCATCCCCATAAGTAGGGCGTGAGCCGAACTTGTCGGGGCCGGGACAGACACTGAGGAGCGGGTACGCTCCCTAGAGAGGTCTACAACCTCCGAAACGGAGGTCGGGTTATCACTGTCCTCGTCACACTCAGCGGCGGCGGGTGAGGAATCAGCTCTAGACATAGCATAGGCTGCCCACCTCTTGACCCTGCAATCCTTTAATGTTTTTGGGCGAAGAAGTTTACAGGCCGCACAGCCATCCTCGTTGTGGTCGAGGGGTAAGCAACGGTTACACCGCTTGTGCTCGTCTTTCCATGTGAATTGCCCTTACAGCGTGGGCAAAATCTAAACGAGTCCTCTACATAGCTGAGGATACAATTAAGAGTGATAACAAAAGGAAAGGGGGGTGAAAGAGAAAGGCATCCTTAGAAGTAGAAGAAATGTCCCACGACCCCCTCTCTCCCTACTGTCTTAGGCCGGCGAGGCCAGGCCACGTGTTTGGCAGCGCCGAAGGATCTCCTCCGTCTAAGTCACCGCCGTTGAAGTTCTTACTGGTCAAGTGGCACAGCGAGTAGAGCGCTCGCTTTGACATCAGTGCAGAGCCTGCGAACGCAGGTTCGAATCCCGGCAGCGCCAAACTCAGCGTTTCATCCTTCCGAGGTCGATAAATGAGCACCACACACCGTGGGTAATAATAAGCAGCGCTCAGATACCGAGGGTTCGTAGCGCTATATAAATGCCAAATTATTATTATTATTATTACTCGGCGGTGAAACAGCTTCGCCGTCGAAGGAGGGAATCTAATGTAATGTGTAATAAATAACGACCAAAGGGTTGAGTAAATGTTTTGCAATTTCTCTCGAAGGAGCTCCGCGTTAAGGCGACCAATATCTGTGCGGAAAAAAACAATCTGAGGGACCTCGACGCATGAGGGATTGTGGGTACAATGCACGTCACTATAGGGATAGTGTTACAGACACGCCTTGTCGACGTCCCCTTTTCGACTACAAAAACAAAATGCAATACTCTGCAGTGACCACTGGATGTCGGACTATGCACAGCATGCGATTCTAAGCAGATTAACAAACCTCAGAATGGACATTTCTGAGAATTCTCCCCAACAACCTTAAACTGGTACAAGTCTTCTGGAGTTGAGAAGGCCGTCTTCTCCTTGGACTGGTCAGTCATGGCAATCTGCCAATAACCACTCGTCAGGTCAAAAGTACCAAGGAATTTTGCTGAGCCCAGCTTATCCAACAGTTCATCTGTCCTTGGCAAGGGATGGGCATCAGTCTTGGTAACTGCATTTAATGCCCTATAGTCCAAGCAGAATCTAAGTTATTTAGTTCCTGCCTTTGGTACCAACACAACTGGGCTAGCCCATGAATTTGTGGAATGTTCAATCACTCCAAGGTCAAGCATCTTGTTTGTGAGGTCTTTCGTGGGTTTTACTCTGCGCACCAAGCCAGGTTTGAGCTCTTTGTTCATTGTGCCTTTAGCGGGCTTCAGTACTGAAACCTGCCTCTGGCTACAGTTTGTCTGGAGGCGCAAGAAGTGAGGGAGGTTCCCGAAACTCCGCTGTCCTTTGTCTTTAGGAATGCCTGAATGCACCCAATACTGATTGGTTGGCTGGCTGTCCTTGCAGGACAGTCACCCTGCTTTGTAAGTGACAGCTAGGCTGTGCATCAATGGGAGAAACCTGCATAAAAGGCCATGTTTCTTGAACTAAAGCCAGTCGACCACTGGACGAAACAGACGAAGGAATCATGGAGAAGCTTGATGCATCCTCCTGGACCTTTGAACTTCCCAGTGAATCCCTGCTGCTGCGCTGAAACTTTTCCGAATCGACTAGAGAAGCTCTGAAAAGGACGGCTTCTTCCCTTGGTTTAGTGGGCCCAACTAACACTGAGACTAACTTTGCTGGAAGACCTTGCCCAATTGGCTGTACTTTGCTGCTGCTTGAGCCAAGTGCCAGGGGTCGAGAAATCCGTAGTCGAGTGCAACATCTTTCAACCAGACCGAAACTGCCGGAAGATCCTGAGGACCCTCCCGAAGCAGGATGACCCAAGCTCAAGTCACCTCACAGTGCTGGACTCAAGGAATGAAGGAAGCCCATACAGTGTCCAAGATTCGCGGTGGTATTTGCCGGTAGCTGAAACCGGGAAGTGTTGTTGAATTGAAAAGAGCCCGTAGCTGTATCCGACCTCCGTACTGCTCTGTAGGAGTCCTCCAGACATCCTCCCTCTTGTCCCCACAACTGAGGCCCAGGAACACAGGATCTGCAACACTGCAACCAAGACAGAAGCCAGCTGGATCCTCTTCTAACCTAAGATACTGTGCTGACTAAGGGGTATGTACCTCTTTGTCTGTAGCTTGGTTTTCTCAGTGGAGACTTGCCGTAGCTGCGTTTCTAGAGTTGATCTCAGCTCTAACTTTCACAAGTGTAACAGCTTGTGGTCCAACATAGATTTTCTACAAACTAACTTTGTGCAAGACTTTTTACTATCCAAGAAGTGCCTCGGCTCCATAGACTCTGCTCCAATTGACTTTGGCTGTCTGGGCTCCCTGTAGACTCTTCTAGTCCATTGACTTTGATTCTAAACTGTCCCTCATAGGTGATGCATTGATGTTTAATATTGCTGGGAAAGGTTTTATCTAGACTTCAGTGGGAGATTTTAAAAGTGATCACATGCTGAGAACCTGTTAACCTTTTTCCTTCCTTTAACTTTTCCTTTTTACCTACCTCAGAATTTTATCAAGTACAAATGTGATGTATAAATGCCATTACTGTCCTAGTTAGTGAGGTCACCTCAGAGTATAGGAAGTGTGTATGAAGCATCTCTAAAGAGTGTCTGCTTGCTTGTCTTGATTCTGATAACATATTTTGAAGTGTATTTTTATTGTTGCACATTGCCCTTTTTAAAGAATGCTTATTTAAAACTGACCGTTGAATTATTTTTACTAGAAAACCTTGAGTGTAAGTTTTATTTGGATAATTGTATTTGTGGATTTCGATGCTACAGCTCACATTTACCCCTCTTGAGATAAGTATGGCAGCTTAGTCACACTACCAACTTGTGTACTACAGACCTATAGCAATAGATGGGTTTCCCAATACCAAGATGACAAGGGTTGTGTAGTCTCCCACATGGTTTCTACTCCTATTCTTGCCTAACAAGGACGGCTTAGACTGGAGCGTAGCTAATGCCACCACCGTCTATGAGGGGAGTGGACATGCAGTTAAGTGTATTTCTTCTGACGCGTGTAGCTTGTAGCGAGCATCAATTTTTCTGTTCATGTGCTGCCCGGAATTAGATTTTTCCCCAGACCTTGCAGGTTTTGGCCATGACATCCTTTTAAAGAAAAAGGACTGTGAGCTCCTTTGTCGACACAGTAAAGGCTCCAGAAAGTACACCTTCCTGTGGAGCCGGAGGCTCAGGTATTTGAACATCTAGCAACGCCATCATATCCACTACCCGGTCATGAAAGCTGACAGAGCGGGGTCAGCGCTATCCTGGTCCATTTGATCTTCATCCAGTGAGACAGGAACAGAATCCTGGTCCGCAGCACATGGCACCTCAGATCCAGTGGTCAGACTTGACTGCGCAATGGGAGTTTTAAGCACAGGTGAAAGTGGAGGCAGCAGTGGTAGTGGAGGAGGAGGACCCACTGCAAGAAGAGGTGTCACTACCGGGACCTGCAGAGGAGTAGCCGGAGCAGGTGGCGGCTCGGGAGGCTTAGGATGAACGTCTTTGAATAGATCCTTAAAGTATGCCTTCATCGGGTCAGAGTGCATAAGGGTCTGGAACTTGCCAAAAAACACATCCTCTGAAGAAGGCCTAGTCACAGGAGTGGGTAGAGGCCGGTCTGAATGGGCATGCCCCCAGGATTGCAAAGAGGCTGGTCGCCAGGATGGCCCTCCACCAGCTGGATCCACGTTAACCAAGGAAGCGGATGTAGGACGGAGCAAGACAGTGGCTGCAGAAAAAGAGCATGCCAATCAGAACGGATTCCTATTATCCACATTACATGGAAAAGGTTGCTCAGCCCCAAACACAGGCCCCTCGGTACCAGCCGTTGAGAACGTTGGTGTGAGAGGTAATCCAAATCGCTGCTGCAGACCACGGGGGTTGGACCGCCATTTTGTTACTGCCTGAGATGAAATGCGTCACAGGTGTCAGTGAGGCTAACCACATGGCTATCAGGGGACCTCTGCTCCATTTTAGCCTTGTGACAGGGATCCTCTGCAGAGCCGGTGCTAGCTGGTCTAAAGCGCTTTTGCGACTCCTTAGAGTCGGGTGAAGAATTAGCCCTCAGTGAGAGAACCTCAGCAGAGCCGGTACTTCAAGACTTAAGGTGTTTGCCTGCCTTCTTTGCCCCCTCAGAAGGATCGGTTCGACCACTCGATTGTGTGTGGCAAGGCTTAGGGATAACCCCCCCCCCCCTGTAGCCAGAGACCTCACAGGGGCATGGGGGGGGGCCCGCTCGATCCTACCGGTTTCAGATATAGCTCATAGTCTGGGATCCTTGAGGGTAACCCCAGTGGTTTTAGTCGCTTTAGTACACTTACTTCCAGATTTGGAAACCTCAGAGACTACCCCCGGTGAAATTTGGGCCAGAAATGCTGGGCTTAACTCTAGCCCCCAGATGGGGAACCTCGGATGAAGATCCAGTCTTGATAGCCCCTTTACAGGAAACCTCACAGGAAACTACGGAGTCCAGGTTAGATCCCTTTTGGGACACTTCAGGGAGTGCCCTGGTACCAGAGCCACTTGGGCCTCTAACGGAACCAGAAGGCCCAGGAAGGAGTCCCCTGGACGGGGTGCCCTAAAAAGGAAGGAACTTACCAGACGCTTCCTTTTTTCTTCAATGAACTGCTGTAAATGCAGAGGAGAAATCCGCTGGAACACCCCCTCCCACCTGACAAGCCGACGGAGTGCACAGACAGAGGGAGTCGAAGCAAGAGTATCACTGGTGTTCTGGGCCCAAAACATTCTAGACAGAGTGGGGATATGTCGTTGCGGAACGACGTTTGCACGGACAGGACACGAATCCCGGACGCTCCGGCACAAACCGACGACGACTGTGCAACCAGAGCAGGAATATGAAGGACAAGTTGTCATGAACCGTCGCCTGCGTCCATTCTGGACTTTGTGGTCCCTGACCCATAGAGGACTGAATGCTGTGATCCTCCCAACATGGCCGCTTGATACGGAACGCAGCTTGCCAGTCTTTGCGCACCACGCTCAACGTTCTACTAAACAGACATGCCCCCGCGCTCTGCGCATCTCAGCGCTACCGCTTGCTGTAGTTAGACGTGTGTTGCCGGAGTTCGCTCGGGGCTTTCTTCTGAATCCTAATTCCCGATTCGTTGAATCCTCCTCCCTTTCCTTCCTTTCCTCGAACTTACCTTAGAGCTTCTTCCTGGATTTTCGCCTGCACTCGGGCCACGGCGTTCCGTGCCTGGACACTGTTCTTTCCTGGTTCCCATCCTGGACATCTGAACGTCTCCTGGAGTTGGGTTGCTATCCTCACGCTGGAACCCGCAGACCAACACACGAGTTTATATAAATCCCGGACCGTGCGAAAGAAATCAAAGGTGGTCGCAAGCAAACAGGAAAAACAGGTGAGAGACTTTCGAAAAAAAAGAAAAACTTCCCCAAGATTCAAGTGAGTCCGACTGCGCAGAGAAAAGGACTGAAGGGTGATGTGTGAGGCGGAGCTCAGGAAGGCAGGGCTGCGGTCACGTGCGGTGGCACCGTGTAAAAATAAAAAGGACAAAAAAGTTAATTTGTTGATGCTTACAAAGTGCTCTGGGGAATCCAAGATGGCTGCTGCATCCTCACGACATGTGTGCGGAGTGCTCCGACAAACCCTACAAATCAAAGAGCATTGGCCCTCCAAAACACGCACTCAGCATGAGTAATGTCAGTGGGAACCCAAAGGAGCTCTCGATAAAGACCCTGCGTGGCAGCTTGAATAAAGCTGAGAATTCGCTCCTGGCAGGGCGTGGCCCGCAGGACCCAGAAGCCTACAACAAATACAATTATGGGTAAGGACCGTCACCCCCCCGTTAAGGGTCGATTCATTGGCAATATGCACCCCGGATTGGGCTTGTGAGGCGGAGGTCCGGCGCAAGCAGAGTGGGGGAAGCGCTCCTGTAGGGGAGAGGCCCACAGACCTGTAAACTGGTAAACATCAGGGCGATAATATATGCATTACTCACCGTAATAGCATTTCTGATGATTGTATATGCTTAGATTCACATGCTGTGCATATGGTCCGGCATCCAGTGGAAACCGCAGAGCATTGCATCTTGTCTTTTCGGGGACCGAAAGGGGACGTCGGCATAGGCGTGTCTGTAACACTATCCCTATCGTGACATGTAGTGTACCCAAAAATCCCTCACGTGCCGATATCCCTCCAATTGTATTTTTTCTGCCATGAGGGACCCCAATGACTATCGTGAGCGAGTACATGAAGAGAGAAAGTAGACAGACGTCTATGTTCCTTCTACCCGAGCGGGGAGGAAGGGTGGGCGCATGTGAATCTGAGCAGATACAATCATCAGAAATGCTATTACGGTGAGTAATGCATGTCTTCTGATGCTTGTTAATCTGCTTAGAATTACATGCTGTGCATAGACTAGCGAGCAGCAGCCAGAGTTGGAGGGGCGTTGTGAGAAGGAACAGTAGAGAAAAGAGGTCTTCATACCGCTTGTCCCACCTGAGAGTCAGATCTCGAATAAGGGACTAGGCAATAGTGTTTTGTAGAGGTGTGTACAGAACTCCAAGTTGCCGCTTTGCAAATGGACTCAAGGGGAACATTTGCAATGAATGCAATGGAAGCACAAGTGCCCCTGAGTAGTGTGCTCTAGGCTTGAAGGACAGTTCTCTCTTAGCAAGAGTGTAACACAGTGTGATGCATTTGACAATCCACCTTGAGATTGCTGATTTAGAGACAGGATCCCCCCTTCTCTACCAGCTGCCACTGAAACGAAAAATGTGTTAATTTTCCTCAGTGGTTTTGTTCTTTCCACATAGAACATGACTGCCCTGCGCACATCTATTGTGTGCAGGCTTCTTTCAGCCATGCTTGTGGGATTCTGGAAGAAAGTGGGTAGTTCGATCGATTGGTTCACATGGAACTTCGAGATGAATTTAGGTGCAAATCTGGGATGAGTGTGCAGAACTACCTGATCTCTGTGGACTGTAACAAAAGGGTCTAGGACAGAAAGGGCCTGTAGCTTGCTAACCCTTCTAATAGAAGTGATAGCCACTAGGAAGGCTGTCTTATAAGTAAGGTCTTTTAGACTTGCTTTATGCATTGGCTCAAAGGGAGATCCCATGAGTCTGGTTAAAACCACACTTAAATCCCATCCCGGAGCTGGGCGAGATATGGGGGTATGGATTCTCTTAACCCCTCCATAAAGGCCTTAATAACCGGTATTTTCCACCATGACACTTTCTGCTGTGACGTGGTGTAGGCTGAGAGAGCAGCAAGATGAACCTTTAGGGAATTGAAGATCAGTCCTGCGTCTAACAAATGGGTTAGGTACAGCACAATTGTGTGGGTGAGCAATCGATGGGATTGACACCCTTGGAATTACACCAAATGACAAAACGTTTCCATTTGCTGGCATAGCAATAACGTGTTGGGTTTTCTAGCTTCCCCGAGACTGTCCATGCATCTCTGAGGGAGCTGAAGGTGTCCAAACACTATGACCTCAGGAGCCAGGCTGCTAAGTTCAGATGCTGTTGGCATGGGTGTAGGGTCTCCCCCCTGTCCTGAGACAACATGTTATATGGGCAGGGTAGTTTTACTGGTGGGGAGAGGGACATTTCCATTAGATGAGCGAAACAGGGTTGGCGGGGCCCACACAGGGGCTACTAAAATATCATGGTGACTGGTTCCTAGAGCATCTTGTTGAGTAGGGGAGTCGGGAGGAAAGCGTAAACAAATTTCCCTGACCATGTTATCCAGAGTCCGTTACCCTTGGTGCGGTTTTGAGGGTACCTGGGGGCGTAGTCTTGGCATTGGGCGTTCACCTGAGTTGCGAACAGGTCGATCTCTGGGAAGCCCCATTATGCAAAGAGGTTGCAGACGATGTCTTCGTGCAGACACCATTCATATTCTACAGGCAGTGGGAAATCGCTGCTGAGCACGTCTGCCAGAAGATGGGAGTTCCCCTGGAACGTGTTGGGACAACAGAAACATCTTGTGTTTGAGAGCCCACATCCAAACATTTTGGGACAGCTTTGATAGCCCTGGAGAGTGTGTGCCCCCTTGTTTGTTTAGGTAATACTTGGCTGTGTGTAACGCTCACCTGGTATCCACGGGGACATCACTCAGCCTGTTCTGACCTCAAACCCTTCCCTGGAGGCTATTTGACTGGAGACTGGGCCTAAAACACAGGATTAGAGTTTAACTCCCTATTGTCTGTGTGCTTGAACCCCTTCTTCCCCGGGGTCCAACCCTTCCCTTTGATCCACAGCTCACCTTGTTTTCTTGGATAGTGTGCTCTCAGTCCTGCTTTCAGTACAGGGGCACATTGATTGATGCAGGCTCGTTGCTGCCTAGTTACTTCACTGGCAAGAGTCCGACAGTTAAGTATAATGAGTCTTTTGAACAGTTCTCTAACTTCGTACCTTTCCTTCCTTAGATGATGGCCGGCGTCCAGGGATGGCGGCGTGCTGCTGAGATGAGTAGCGCTGAAGGTGAACGAGAGCGCGATGCACCCCTTTTGTATTTGCATTACACGGAGTTCTTTTTCTGTGTCTTTTAGGTGCTGCGACGTTTTCAGCATGGATGCCTTTTATGAAGAAGAAATGCGGTGGGTAAGCGCGGTATGCGGCACCTCTAGATGTTTCCACGCTAACCTGGAGTGTCTTTTCCCTCTTGCAGATGGATGAGAAGTTCCGGAGACAGAGTTCCCCCAGAGCGGCTGGTATTCAGGTAAGCGTTTGAAGCTTGTACAGTATTTAAAAATAAGCGAAGATTGGCAGAATGCTTACTAATGCCTTTTTTCTGTTCTTTTCCCTTTTCCTTAGGAAGCAGCGTTCCGGGATGGGAATGACACCGCCGAAGATGCCCGTAGAACAGAAGGAGCGATGAATGATGGGCAGAAGCGCCGCAAGGTAAGGCTGTTCCAAACGGTGTTCTTGCAGGAGCTGAGCTCAGAAGAAAGATGCAGGCCTACTGGAGACTGATCCGAACACGGTGAGTGTCACGCTGCAGGTGCAGAAAACGCAAAGCATGTTTCTCAGCCTAGGTGTGGCTTAAATAGTCTCTGGATATCCCAGGTGTCTCTGGGCTGAACCACCCCCCAAAGATTAGACCGCACATGCAGTTCTGGGAACCGAAATATGTGGGGGCATCCATCTTGTCCCCATCAATGCACTACAAGTCCAATCCCCAATGTTATCCTATGGGAGTGAGTGAGTCTGGTGCCACAAGCGCCAAGTCTGACTCAAGTGGGTCTTTGGAGGATGGAGAGGCCCTTGAGGGCCATGTAGGTGATCATGCCTGGCTCCAGCCTGACATCTTGGAGGGCTGGGGACATGAGGGGCAGGAATCATGACACTGTGGTGCCGCCTGTCAGAACCAGAGCCGTCTTCCCTTGTAGTTGAGTCTGAAAGTCTTTCAGTGCCTTGAAAACTGCTAATAGCTCTAGCAGATTTATATGGTTGGATGCTACTTATGGGGCCCACACTCCATGCGCCGTCTGCTGAAACAGGTGAGCCCCTTCCCCCTCCTCACCCCATGAGAGATGTGTCTGTCATGCGAGTGGCTTCCACTGCGGGGGTGGTGAAGGACTTCCCCCTTCAAGAGGTTTTCCCTCAACCACCATTGCAGAGAGAGAACAAGGGCTGGCGAAACAACTACCAGATCTTCCCATTGTCCGCTGGCCTGACACCACTGGCTGTTGAGCCACTATTGCATGGGACGCAGGCGCGTGTGGGGAACCAAGTATATGCATGACGCCATCATACCTAGAAGCTGCTTTCCTTGCGTACCGTCACCTCCCGACTAGCTGCATGTTGAGGGATCTGAAAAAGCATGTTCTGAACCCTCTCGTTGGAGGGGAAGACAAGGCCATCCTTCATCCGGATTAGAGCCCCCAGAAAAACAAGTTACTCTCTTACCTGGTAATGTTCTTTCGATGGGATGGTCCGACGACGTATTCCATATCTATGACAGTAATCACCACAGCTGTGCTGCTTCGGAAAATCTTCGGGGTCTGCGTCCTGCATCAATGACGTTGATACGCCTACCTCGAGGACCTCCTCCGACGGCCGACGTCACTGGATGTTATAAGTAGGACGCACGACGCCCGTAGCCTCAGTTGTAGTTTTTCCCCAGAACGTGTGCAACCAGTCTTCTGCCAGTCTGACACACAAAGCCTTGCAGAAACGTAAGCTGCAAGCAAGTAACTTGTTCTTCGAGGGGATTGGGTCCTCCGACGTATTCCATATCTATGACAGACTCCCAAAGCAGTACCAATGCAAGGAGGTGGGAAAGGAATTTAGAAAATGGAAATTTTGCATGCGCAATCAAATTGCGGAGTAAAGGACCGCCTTGCCAAAGGCCAGATCCTGACCCCGGATGGAATCGAGGGAATAGTGACGTACAAAAGTATGTACCGAAGCCCAGGTGGCTGCATCACAGAGGTTACGAATAGGAACACTCCTCTGCAGGGTAGTAGAGGCAGCCATACCCCTGGTAGAAAGGGCCCGTAAGCCGACCGGTGGGTCCTTACCTGACAATCGGTAACACTCCGAGATAGCCAAAATAATCCAGCGAGACAGTCTGTTTCGTCACAGCCCGTCCCAAACGCTTTCCAGCATAACCAATAAAGAGCTGATCATCCACTCTGACCCAGGACATGCGTGAAATATAAAAGCTTAACGCTCTCCTAGGATCAAGCCTATGGAGCCTCTCCTCTTACTTAACAGGATGTGGAGTAGGATAAAATGCCGGAAGAACAACCTTCTGGCCTAAATGAAATTCTGACACCACCTTCGGGAGAAAAGAAGGACAAACTCTAAGGACAACCCTGTCCTTATGAAACACAGTGAAGGGTGGCTTCACTGAAAGTGCCTGTAACTCACTCACTCTGCGAGAGGAAGTGACCGCAACTAAAAATACATTTTTCAGAGTTAACAGTCGCAAAGGACATGAATGCAAAGGCTCAAACGGAGCACCCATCAGAAACTTGAGAACAAGGTTCAAATCCCAACCGGGCACCTGGAAAGGTAACAGAGGGAAACACATTAGTGAGCCCTTTCAGAAACTGAGGAATTAAAGGAATTTTAAAATAGGAACACTTCAGACGAGCGCTTAAATATGGACAGCGCCGCCAGGTAACCTTTAATGGTACCCACTTGAAGGCCCCTGTGGGCCAAAGAAAGCAAAAAAGACAGAACCATGGGAATTTCACATGAAAAAGGATCCACATTCTTAACCCTGCACCAGTCGCAGAAATGTCTCCAACGGCAACGGTACAGGGACTTTGTTGCAGGCTTTCTGGCCGAAAGCAACACCTCCATCACGTCTTCAGGGAGGTCCCAATCCTTATACCTCAACCTTTCAGAAACCAAGCGTGAAGGTTGAGGGATCTGACCTCTGGATGGAGAACCTGACCCCGCCCCCTCCCGTGCAAGCAGATCGTCTCGGTAGGGAAGACGACGTGGAGGGCAGATGGACAAGTCGAGAAGGTCCGGGTACCACGTCCTCCGGGCCCACGCCTGAGCAATGAGGATCATCCGGGAACCGAACCTCCATAACCTCTGCAGCACTTGCCGGATGACGGGGACTGGAGGAAACGTGTACAGCAATGGGAATGACCACTCCACCACAAATGCGTCTAAGGCTCCGTTTGGAGGAAATTCCCGCGAGCAGAACCTCTCGCACTTCCGGTTGACACTGGAGGCGAAGAGATCCACTTGAGGGGTCCCCCAAAGGGCGAAGATCTCCAGGAGAATCTCCTGAGCCAACTCCCACTCGTGAGAGATCGCGCTCTGCCTGCTCAAAGCGTCGCCGTCTCGTTTTCGTCTCCTGCCAGATGAACTGCCGAGATCGAAACTTCCTGCTGGATTGCCCAGAACCAGAGCTGCATCGCCTCCCTGCACAGAGGAAGTGACCCTGCCCCCCCCCCCTTTTTGTTGAGGTAGTGCATGGCCACCATGTTGTTCGTCAGGATCAGGACATTCTTTCCTCGCACAGTCGGCAGAAAAGCCTTCAGGGCCAGCCCGACGGCCCTCAGCTCCAACAGATTGATATGGAGTCTGGACTCCGACGGAGACCAACGACCGCTGAAGGTCAACTCCTTGGCATGAGCTCCCCATCTCGTGGGGGATGCGTCCGTCACGATCTTCACTTCCGGCCAGGGCAGCCAAAATGGAGCCCCCCCCCCTCATCAGATTGCCTTAGTCGGCACACCACAGAAGGTCCTGGGCGACCGAAGACGGCACCTGACCAGGGTCCGACATCGTGCTGGAGGACTGAGACCACTGGAGCTTGAGTGCCCATTGCAAAGATCTCATCCGCAACCTGGCCTCTGGCACCAGAAGAATGCAGGATGCCATGAGGCCGAGCAGTCTCAAGAACTCGAACGCTGGGAGAGTCTGGGCAAGTTGAAACTTGTCCACCATCTGCTGAATGTGATGAGCCCTCACCTGGGGAGGAAAACACTGCCCCAGGGACGTGTCGAGCACTGCTCCGATGTACTGGAGCCTCTGAGTTGGTGTCAAATGGGACTTCTTTAAGTTGAGGGAGAAGCCCAGTTTGTGGAGGGAGTGGCAGGTGACTGACAGATGATCCAGGACTTGCTCGGGAGAGCGCGCCCTGATGAACCAATCGTCCAGGTAGGGGTAGACGTGAATCCCCCCTTTCCTGAGGTGCGCTGCCACCACTACCATGAGCTTGGTGAAGACCCTCGGGGAGGAGGTCAATCCGAACAGCAAGACCCGAAACTGAAAGTGCGAGTTGCCAACCGCGAACCTCAGGTACTTCTTGTGCTTTGGATGGATCGGCACATGAAAATAAGCGTTCTTGAGGTCGAGAGACACCGACCAGTCCTGAAGTTGAAGGGCATGGAGGATTTGAGAGAGTGTAACCATCTTGAACTTGTCCTTCCCGAGGAGTTTGTTCAAACCGCGCAAGTCTACGATGGGTCTCAATCCCCCGTCTTTCTTGGAAATCAAAAAATAAGGGGAATACCATCCCTTGTTCCTCTCCGCTACAGGCACCAGTTCTATGGCGCCTTTCTCCAGTAGGGATTGAATTTCCTGCGCAAGGAGCGGATCCGGACTCTTCAAAGAGAGATTCCCAGGTGGATTGACCTGAGGCCTCTGCCGGAAAGGAAGACAGTAGCCGTGGGTTATGATCTCCAGAACCCACACATCTGAAGTAATGGCGCGCCACTCTGCAAGATGCTGCGCCAGGCTTCCCCCAACCGGCGAACCATGGGACATGACCTCATGACAGAGCTGAAGCGGCTGCGGTGTTGCCTGAGGGCAAAGAGGCAACAGCCCGAGCGGCCTTGGCACCTAGAGTACCTAGTTTTCCACCTCTGGCACTCTTACGGTGGCCCCTTTGACTAGCAGCTCCTTTCGCTTTACCAAAGGATAAGTAATAACGAAAGGAACCTCCCCTCCCTTGTTGTCCCCTGGGATGAAAAGGCAGAGGTTGTCGAACTGCAGCGCCCAACAATTTCACTGCACCATTCGAGGTCTGCAACCTCTCAAGGCTCTCGTCACCTTGGCTGCCAAAGAGATGTTCCCCGTCAAAGGGCATGTTGAGGAGCCGGGCCTGCACATCAGGACCAAACCCCGACTTCCGACAAACCTGCGTATCACAGTGCTCGCCGCCATGGACCGGCTGACGCAATCTGCCATGTCCAAACCCGACTGAACGGCCTCACACATGGCATCCTTGCCATTCTGAACCATGGCAAGGAAACCATCCCGTTTGTCCCCTTCAGGAATATGTTCAGCCGCCAAGGAAACAGTTCCACAGAGTGTGCGTGAAACGTAACAAGGCACATATGGAGTTGGCCGTCTGAAGCCCCATACCCCCTGCTGAAAACACTTTCTTCGCCCAGCCGTCAAAACGCTTGTCGTCCCCATCAGGGATGGTAGGGCACGACGCCTGCTTTGCCGGGGCTGTAGCCGCCTGCACCACCAAACTCTCCGGAGTAGGGTGCTTGGACAAGTAGCAGGGATCAATACTGGCTGGGTGGTATTTTCGCAGCAAAGACTTGCCCCCTGCCGGGAGACTCTCCGGAGCAATCCAAGCCGCCGCCGCCACCCTTCTCTGTAGAGCCATATAAAACGGCAGTACCGGGTCAGTTGGTGGACCAATGTCGAGGATATCCGTAAGGTCATCCTGAACAAACTCCCCCAGGGGAGCAGACCATCCTAAGTACTCGGTGACCCTTGACATAAGGCGCCGGTACGAAGAATCGGCATGAGTGCCAGGCTCAGGCCTACAAAACTCCACCTCCGGAGAGGTGTCCAGCCCACTAGCATCATGCAGGGACTGCCTCAAGTCCTCTAACTGGCTATGGCCCGAGAGAATCTCGTCTGGCACCGTGTCAGGCACCATGCCATCATCAGAGCCCTCATCCACCTCTGAAATAAACTCCCGGTGGGAGTAAGAAGGCACAGAACTTGAACCAAAGCCATGCTTGACCTTGGCCACAGCCTTTCTAGGGGGTTCCACTGAGCCACGGGGTACCCCTGTCGACAGCCTCGAAAGGCGTTGAGTGAATCGGCGTTCACACCGAGCGCGGCGTCGACAGCACCGACAGTCCTCGAGGCCGGGGCCCCGAGCGTGTCCCTCAACGGCCGAGACACCGATGGTGTCGACGACTTCCTCGAAGGCAAGCCCTCGAAAGTGTCTGTCGACCACCTCGGCGCCGACGTCTTCCGTGAAGACACCACAGGTTCACACAGTCAAGCGCGTCGAGGACCGGGAACTGGACCGGGCATGCCGAGAACGATTTCCTTGTTCGAGCGGGACCTCTCCCACAAATCGTGACGACCACCCGAGCCCGAAGGTGTGCGAGCGGTGTCTCTCGGCTGATCACGACCGACCCCACTTGGAGGCACGGACAGACCAGTTCCCTGCGATTCGAGAATCTCCAACATTTTCTTCCCGAAGGAAGCCCATTCCTCCGGTGTCGCATGCTTGGTTTGGTAAGCGACCCGCCGACGGGCGGAGTCCTCAGATGAGGACGGAGAAGGCGACCGATGACTGCGCTTCCGGGAGTGCCTCGAAGAGGCAAAGGAGTGGCGAGATCGACTCCGGGACCGAGACCCACTGGACTTCCGACGACGACACGGAGAGTCGCCCCTCGAGTCGTCCGCCGAAAGCCCCGCAGACCTCGACTTCCGGGGCTTGGATACCTTCCCTACCGGTAACTTCTTGCGCTCCCGCAAGGCTTTCGACATGAGTGACTGGCAGTCGACAGTCATCGGCCTCCCCGAGGCACCAGAGGCAGGTGTTGTGCGAGTCCGTAACCGACATCTTGGACCCACAGTCCGCGCACTTCTTAAAGCACCGACGCGGTGTGGAAGACGCGGTAGACATCTTCACGAAACATACTTCACAAACACCAAACAGGTTCGAAGAACCGAGAAACAACAAACTCCAAAGAGTCGAGGCACGCCGAGATTCCCAAAGCGAACACATTCGCAGAAAAAACAGAACTGAGGCTACGGGCGTCGTGCGTCCTACTTATAACATCCAGTGACGTCGGCCGTAGGTCCTCGAGGGCGGCATATCGACGCAGGACGCAGACCCCAAAGATTTTCCGAAGCAGCACAGCTGTGGGGATTACTGTCATAGATATGGAATACGTCGGAGGACCCAATCCCCTCGAAATTGTTTTACTTGACGGGGGGACTAGACTTGACTTCTTCCCATTGATAGAGAATCCCAGACTGAACAGAAGGTCTACGGTCTTCTGGGTGTTCAAAAAGCATGTGTCTTAAGAGTCCCCTGTTAGGAGCCAGTCGTTGAGGTAAGGGTAAACCGGGACGGGTAGTCTGCGCAGGTGTGCTGCCACTACTCTACTGCCAGGACCTTGGTAAACACCCTTGGCGCTGAGGGAAAGCCGAAGGGGAGCACCGTGAATTGGTAATGCCTGTCCTCTATCATGAACCTTGGATATTTCCTGTGCACTGACAACATTGAAATATGAAAGTATGCATCTTTCATGTCCAATGTTGCCATGTGGTCCCCCTTTTTCAACAGTGGGATCACTTCCTGTAGCATTACCATACAAAACCTTTGAGGTTTTATACATTTTTTGCTGGACACAGATCTAGAACAGGGCGCATGGTGAGGTCCTTTTTTGGGTACAAGGAAGTACACTGAATGAATACCCTAGTTTACCTGAAGAATAGGGACGGCTTCTATGGCGTCCTTTCCCAGAAGCGCTTCCACCTCTTGATTCAGGATCTGCAGATGGTCCGGCGAGAGGCATCTTGAACGTGGCAGTCTGAACTGTGGTGGGCGGGCGAATGCCACGCAGTACCCGTGGGAGACCGTCTTCATAACCCACTCTTCTGAAGTTATCCCCTCCCATACCGCGAGGAAAGACGTTAAATGCCCCCTGACCGGTATGACATAGGAGGGGGACCTGGATCCGTTGGTCATTTCTGACCAGAGGCTGCGGCTCTTCTGGGGTTGGGGCCTCTGCCTTTGCTGCGTTGTTGACCCCTAGGTGAGTAGTTGGCGGGGCTTCCAGATGTTTGTCCAGAGTTCCAGTTTCCCGTATTGTAGATTTGACCTGCACAGGATTGGCCTCGAAAGGACCGACGAGAACCGCCTCCCCTTTGGGGGGTGGTGGGGAGAGGCTTCAGAGTTATTTGTTGCAAGGATTTAAGAGTCTCATGCTCTTTCTTGGTCGTCTCCAGAGCATCATTGACCGCTTTCCCGAAGAGATTGGTCTCTTCTATTGGTTTGTTATTAAGAGCGGCCTGTGTTTCAAGCTCGAACCCCAAGTTACGGCGCCAAGCATGCCGCTTGAGTAGTGTGCCCTGGGCCAGGGACCTGCCTGCCATCTGAGCAGTGTCCAGAGTTTTTTAAATTATATTCTGATTTACCTGCCTGCCCTCGGCCACAATGGTGAGAAGTCTGGACCTAGCGGGTTCAGGAACCTCCTGTAGACCTTCTTGTACAAGGTTCCATTGTGCATCTGCATAACTTGCAAGTAGCGCAGTTTTATTCGCTATGCATGTAGTGTATGCAGCTGCCGAGGTAACACGCTTACCTAAGGCGTACAACCTTTTAGATTCCTTATCCGGAGGTGCTTCCCCCGTAGCAAGGTGTACCCCTGTTCATTTCCAGGTGATAGCGACTACCAAGGAGTCGGGGGTGGTGTGCTCTTTGATATATTGAGGGGCCACAAGAGCTGGTCAAAATAGTCTTTCCACTCTTGGATTCACTGCCCGGGTCTGAGCTAGCGTGACCAGGGAGGGGGGCCAACCTTCTTTTAACAGAGTTCAGGAGAGGAATGCCTTGGCTTGAGGGAGGCTTCTCTTTGAGAATGTCCTCCACAAAATCTAGTTCCGCTACCACCTCCTGGGTGGTGATCTGAAAGCGCTCTGCTGCCTTCCTTAAGATGGCGTTGTAGGCCATTTGATCGTCTACAGGTGAGGCCTGGCGGGCCGGAGTGGTGGGAGGAGAATCCAGGCATAGGACATTTGTGTCCCGATCTTGCGAGGGGAGCGTCCATGGTTCCGTCTCCACTTGCTAGGTTTCCTCCCAGTTGTCCATGGCATCCGCCTGGTCGTCAGGGTAGTCTTGCAAGGAGGAAGGGTCTTCTTCCTTGTCATAAGTGTATTGGTAAGTGTCCATCTGGACCACATCTTACTGCTGGACAGAAGCCAAAGGCGGAGAGTCAAGATTTTCCTGGAAACGTGAAGCTGACCCCAAAAACGAGTCTTCACAAGATCTTAGAGGAAGGATGCTCTGAACTTGAGACAATCCTTTCTAGACGGTCCATGCATCCTTCAAACTTTTCCCTGGTCTACTTAGATGAACCAGAAGGGCCCAAAAAGGTGGAAAACGTTATCTTCCTTTCTTTGGCGTCGAAATTTGGATAGAGGCTCCTGACTGTCCTCGTAGGTTTCGGGAGAACTGGGGCGCCATGGTGTGTCTTTAGACTTGTCCGCGGCACGATCCATGCGTTTTGACAGTGTTAGGCGTCAGCCCAACTGCCGAAGTAATCCTCGCGATACTATCCTCAATCTCTGCCAAATTGGCGTGAGTCAATGGGCCTAGCGGTAGATTTTTCGCCTGTGGAAAGGCTAGGAGGCCTAGGAATAGTTTCGGGCCTAGTGGGGCCTTAGGGGGTGCCGGAGCCTCGGATGATAGCGCTTCAGTGTTCAAACCCAGTTTAGAGGTAGCGCTGTTAGCTTTGGAGTGCCCAGTCGCAAGATGCTGCTGTGGATGCGGGGGAAGGGTGAGGATACACCAGATCAGAGGATTCCATCTGAATTTTCGGCGGTCCTGTTGGCGCTTTCACATTTTTCAACAGAACTGTCAAAATCGGTGGTGGGGTTGTGTGCATAGCGTGTTTCTGTACGCCCCTGTCGCTGGGTGTTTTCCCTGAGGCGAGACTTGCGTCCGCCTCAAGGTCGATGACATCCGACACGGATGTATGGTCATCAGTGCCCCTGTCACTTTCGGTGGGGGAAGAGGGTTCATCCAGTGACATACCGTACGCGGCCCATCGCTTTACAGGGCGCCCCTTAAGGGTCTTAGGCCGAAGGAGCTTACAAGTTCCACACCGCTTCTCGTCATGATCTAGGGGTAGACAAGAATTACACGTTCTGTGCTAGTCTTTCCACGGGTACCTGACCCTACACTAAGGGCAGAACCTAAATGGTGTCCTTTCCATGGCTAAAAGGTATAGACAAAGATGTCCAGACCTAGAGGGCAAAGAGGGGGAAAGAGGAGAGACATAACGAAAGATATGGCCACCCAGACCCCACTCTCCTTACTGTGTAGGCCGGCCAGAGGGCCTGGCCACATGGATGACTCAGCCGCCAGATGTTAGGCACCGAAATCCACCGCCATAGAAACTTCCCGCAGTCTTCGCCAAAGTTGCTTGAATCGCTGTGAAAGTGACTTATGGGGAAATAACCGACAAAGTCGGTATAAAGATAAACAAGGTCTCTTATGAAGAGCTCCACTATAGGGTGACCAGTTATCTGGGCGGAAAAAACAATCTGAGGTTCCTCGGCGCATGAGGGATTTTGGGTACACTACACGTCACTATAGGAATAGTGTTACAGACACGCCTATGCCGACGTCCCTTTCGGTCGCCAAAAGACAAGATGCAATACTCTGCGGTTACCACTGGATGTCGGACCATATGCACAGCATGTGAATCAAAGCAGATTAACAAGCATCAGAAATGTGGATTTGCGCCCTCTCCGTCCAACCCCAGCAATTGACAGCTGTTTGGCATCTTGACCTCCAGATTGCGGAAGAGAGGCTTCGCCCCCCCAAGGACTTTAGATCTGGGCATCGCTCGCCCTTGTTGTAAGTGGGACCCCAACGTGAGCGCAAGCGTAGCTCTCAGGGTGGAGTCTGGGGCTTCTCCAACGGAAAAGTTATAAGGCCGGTATCATGTCGCAGTATCCTTGAAACTAGGATTGAACATCTCTAGGATCAACAAGTGTCTAAGTGAGACTCAACACTATTTATTTATATAGTGCACAAGACCCAGAGGTATCTAGGCGCTTATGCTTAAGAGATTGGTTACAGTACTTCTGGTTGTAGAGAGGAAGCGATTACATCATAGAGAAACTTAAGAGGTAATTGAACACAAAAAGTGCAAAAGAGTTCAAAGTGAGCACATTAATGGAGCCTAACCCCATGTTGCAGGGCGGCTGACAGAAGCAGGAGATGAGGTGTAACGGCGCAGTGAGGTTTACAGCGACTCACCTGGGAACGTCCTGGTAGCAGACAGGGAGCCAACAGGAGCCTTTGTCTTGAGCCTTGATAGTCCTGGGCCGGCTCCCGCCTCCCGCCTCCCGGTTGCCCTGATTGGCCTTTCAAGGCCAAGCAGCCAATGGGAGGGGGAGTGAAGCCAGGCAAAGCCAGGCAGAACAGTGTGGCCATTTTAGCAAGCCACAGAAACAATGAGGCACAAAGAACAAACGTTGCTAACAGAACGAAAATTCAGGTAAAGGATTAGAGGCAGGGCAGGGAGTTGTGCATTCTGCAAACCTCAGGATGCCTTTAAATGCATGCAGAATACTGCGGCTCCTGGTACAAAGCAGGAACGTCCACTAATGAAACCCTGCTGTGGAGAAACAAAATCTGCATGCGGCCAGACGTGGACCCCTGCGACACAAACTGCGATGCATCTTTCAGGTTAGCAGAATCTCAGCAGACTAAACACTGGCCCCAAGGTACTGCTCCCATAACATCACATGCCATGCTGAAGGGGGGAAAAAGAAGCCCACCTTAGCAGGAACCACTAAAGACCTTCAGATCAAATCGAACCCGCTACAAAAACTTTGCGCACTGGGCCAGGCTACAGCCTTAGCAGGAAACACACCGATAATTACCCCCAAAGGGGAGCCCAGTAGTCTTGACTTAGAGATGCAGCTTCTAAAGAAGACTTTGCAATGAGCTTTCAGGAGTTCCAGGACACATTTGTAGCTTAATTTAAACAGTTCACTACAGAAATCAGACCGTCACTTTCTGACTTCAGCAAGGACATTGCGTCCCTCGGGGAACGAGTAGACATTAATGAGAGGGCTATTCAGGAACTAACACGGGAGAGCAAACAATGACATTGCTATTGAAAAACTAGCCAAGCTAACACAACCTTGAGGTACAGTGTGAAGATCTTGTAAATAGCTCACATTGCTCTAATATACGCATAAGAAATTTACCAGACTCCATCACTGATGCTGATCTGAGGACACTGTAGCTCACATCTTTACTGACTTAATTTCAGGTGAGGACACTGCCACAGTCTTGCTAGACCGTACTCGCAGAACAGGCCCGAAAAGAACTGACCCTGGGGCTCACCCACGGGATGTCCTGGCAGCATGCACTTCATACCCGCAAAAAAGAGCAGAAGAGAGGAGAACGCAGGTGGTGGTTAAGCTCAACTAGGGGAAACAGCTGATCGCAGTGCTCAGGCAGACCACGAGCCCTCACTGCATCAACCTTTGCTTTCCCGAGTACTGGTAAGCCCGTGGATGGCTAAAAGGAGTGTCGCGCACCATGCGGATCAACATTTCCATGAATTTTATCTGAAATGTTGACTAAAGAAACGCGTTGCCTGTCGTGACAGGCAATCAAGCAAATTACACCTTTACTGAAATTTGAAATGAATGGGACGTGAGCAAGATTGCAGTAATTCATTTGCGTGCGGAAAGATATACTTAACAGCCGATGCAACTTTAAAAAGAGCTACAAGACGAATGACTACCTTTCCGCCTGCCCGGTCTGCTTCTGCAGGCCTTCTCAAGACGGCCGTCCTCATTTGTGCAGTCTGATGCACTCTGTGGCTTGAGCCTGCTCCCTCCCCCATTGGCTGGCTTCTAGAACAACAGCCAACAGTGTGAACCGGAAGGAGGGAGCCGGCCTTTACATCAAAGGCCTGCATCTAAGACCCTGTCTGTTCCACCATCCATTGCCTGGCCGGGACTGTGCCCCCCCCCCACCCCACCTAAACACAGAGAGGCAGAGGAGATCATGCACACCCTCAGTCCACTGGAAAAAACAAACGCGACTTCCCCTCAACTAAAACCCTCATCATCTACCTCACACCTTTGTCTGACCCACCCCTCACTCCGTCTCACTAGGACCCCCTTCAATACCTCAAAAAATAAATAAATAAGAATAAAGTTTTGAATCTAGCTGTGCCCTGTGGCTGCATTGTGTTTTCATATTGCTCGACTAAAATCAAACTTACCTGTGGCCCTACCCTCTGTCCCCATCCCTTGTTTCTCCCCCGTTGTTAGGGAGAATTCTCAAAGATATGCTAATTCCCTTCACCTTAGAGACACCGAGCAACATTGCTGGATTTTGAAGACTTGATCCTTTTTACCTGGAGAGAGTGTGACCCTTTTCCCCCCCACTCACATATTTTGATATGAGTTTTACTTCAACGTTTTGTTGGTTATGGAGTCTAACCAACTCCATAGGCATCATCTTTTGCTGTTCTGTCACACAGCACCCTCAGTGCAGTGACACAGGGACGCCTTTCAGGCTTTCTCAAGGTTTAACTACCTTCTTTGGGATAAACTACTGTTCCCCAGAGTAAGTAAAGTAAAATTGACTTTACAAGTCTTTTAAATTCCTAGACCCAGCACACCAGATCTTACAATAGAGTGCTGGAGGGGTTACTTAGTATCCCCTGTGTCTAGATATCATGTAGCAGTCAAAAGCTACTCTTTCCTCTCAGAATGGCTGGCGGCAGTGGTTTTACAACCAACGACCATGATTTTTCCTGACGTGAACTATTCGTAGCTCCGGTAACGTTAAATCGCAGGAGCTATGTTTTTCAAGATGGCGTCTGTGCCCCCTTTGTTAAAACAGGTACTGGTCTTCTTACTTCACCATTTCCTTGTGGAAAGGTCCTTCTAGAGTTTCTCTGTGCGCCAAACCAAGTTTGGTCTCTTTGTTCATTTGCCTTTGGCGGGCTTCAGGAGTGAAGACCGCCTCTGGCACACGAGTGTCTGGGGTGGCCAGGAAGTGAGGGAGGTGCCCGAAACTCCCTGTGCTTAGTCTCCTAGGAGACCCATATGCACTCTGTGGTGATTGGCTGGCAGACTGTCCGGCAAGGACAGCCACCCTGCTGGGTGACTGACAGCTAGGCTGGAATGAATGGAGAGAACTGAATAAAAGGCGAGTCTCTTGGCTTTGAAGGCAGAGTTGACCAAAGGAATCGAATAAGAGCTTGAAGAGGACAGCTGCTGCAACTCCTGGACTGTTCGTTTGCCCTGGTGAAGCCCTGCTGCAGGTCCGAATCGCCAAGTTCGCATTGACAAAGAAGCCCTGCAAAGGACGACTTCTCCCTTTGAGTTGGTGAGACCAATCAACTCCAAAGTAAGCCACCTGGGCACCCATCTCAGAGCTGGTTGAATTTCCTCAGAGTTGCTGCAGGAAACCGTGGGGCCAAGGAGAGGGACACCAGCTTGTGTGCGTTACTTACAGCCACCGGAATTAAAGTTTGCAAGTTGCTAGCTTTTGACCAGTCCCAGTGCAGAAGTCCCCCGACGTCCTCCCTCTTGTCCCTACGACTGAGGCAAAGGAACAGCGAACTCTGCAGGAACTTCCAGGAACAGAAGTCATCAGCTGCCTCTTTCTTCATTTTAAGTTACTGTGAAACAAGACTGAGATAACTTACCTCTCGCAGTGAAAGTGCTTGAAACTTTTGCAACTCGCAGGCCTAATCAGCTTGTGATCCAACATATCATTATGCTTTTTACAAACTACTTCTGAGAACTTGTGCAGAGACTTTACCGTTTACTTACCAGAACTGCTTTATCCTATCCAAGATTTAAGCCCATGGACTTTGGCCTAGCCTATTGAATTGAATCTTCTGGTGAACTCAAAGTATTTGCACTGACTAAGAATAATTGTAGTCTTATGTTCTGATTACCTTTACCTTTTACTCCTCTTGAAATGAATAGAAGTATATTTGTGTGTTGTTCTAGAATTGCCTCCTTCTAATGAATGTTTTATAACTGACTGATAAATTAATAAACATTCATCCAAGAAACCTTGAGTGTAGACCTCTATCATTACTGCTCACATTCCCCTCTTGAGATGAGCCCGGCTACTCAGGCCCGCTACCAAAACTGTGTAGTACAGACTTATACCAAAGGTTGGTTTGCTTACACCTGTAGTCATAGTTGTGTGTAGTGTTCCCAGCGTGTACTGCATACAAACTTTGCCCAACACCCCATTCCCCACCCACCCATCCATCCTCCTTGTGCCTCAGTACAAAAGTCTGGTAAGTATTCTCCTCCCCACTGCAGCTAGCTAGGTAGGTCACTATCCATCTCTCCTATCTTCTCTAACTGCTTCTCTATCTCCTGTCCCTCTATCACTAAATCTTGCCAGAAGTAATTTAAGGACCTACTGGGCTCCATCCCAGGCCTTCCTATTGCAGACACCTATGTCACGGCTTCTGCCAGAGAGACTCTCACCTGATCTATTGACTTGCTACATGATCAGCTTTCTCTCACCCATCACCTCTTCTCCCATTAATGGTGGTACTCTTCTCCTTGACCTCTTTGCCATTTCCAGAGTCATCATTAATGTCTATTGCAATGGAACCACCTTGGTTCAGGTTCCTCGTTAGGCAAGATTGTATGCAGTACCCTTTGGGTGCACTACTGACCTCCTGGCAATAGAAACCCAACCTTTCGTAAAAGGCTGTACTACACAGGTTGGTAGTGTGGCTGAGCAGCCATGCATATCTCAAGAGGGGTCAATGTGAGCTGTAGGGGAGTTACAGAGATTCACAGTGACGAGTATTCAAATAAACTCTTACACACAAGTTTTCTTGATTTAACAATTATTAATTTATCAGTCAGAATAAGCCTTCTTTAGAAGGGGCAATATAACAGGAACTCAAATACACTTAAAAAAACACACTCTAAAGAGATTTCTAAATCAGTAAGTACCCTTTTGGGATGGCCCACAGACAATACCTACAGGGTGATGGGGGACCTTAATATATCACTGTTGCAGTTAGAATCAGACTTCAGAATATGTAAAAAAAAAAAAAAAAGAAAGAAGGTTATTAGAACAAAGATCACACAAATATTCTAAAGCAGGTAAGTACTTTTGGTAACCCCCAATGCAAAGTTAGTTAACTCTTTCCTGGAAGGAAGGCAAAAGACATAAGCAGAAGTGTGATTCAGGGAGCAAAGCCAGCCAATGTTAAGTTAGCAAAAGTCAAGGTGGACTGAAGCACTTCTTGCAGGTAAGTAAAATTCTTGCACAATGTTTTAGTAGTCTTTGTAGAATAAAAAGGAATTCAAAGTAGGGCCACAAGCTGATTAGGCTTGTGAGGTAAAGAAGCTGTTAGCAACTCTACAGAGGCAACCGAGACAAGTCTCGAACAAGGACAAGCAAGGTGGCACAACAAGAGGTACATTCTCTCAGACTTTACAGTATCTTTAGGTTGAAGAAAAAGTGCAGCAGATGACTTCAGTTCCTGTGCAGCTCTGCAGATCCTGCTGTTCCTGGGCCTCCGTCGTGGGGACAAGAGGAACTTATTACCAACGTCGCTCCTACGGCCCCTGCCAAGCACAACTGGCAGCACTCCTGAGCCGGTGGGTGGCGAGGGCAGGGGGGGCCCATGTCCGACAGAGGAAGGTGGCATAAATCCAGTATACACCAGCAAGCTGCAGGGACCGGCGCCGCTTGCAAACTGTATACTTGCCCTTGTGGAACCTACGCCCAGTTTTCATTGCTGATGAAAGGCAAAGAAAAATCCATCTTCCCCAATCCTGGTTCGTGCCATCTCCATAGGGTCCATGCTTGACATCAGCTGACAAACCTGGAGAGAGACGATCACAACATACCCTTGGCTGCTGGCCTCCCAGGGGGCTATGCTCACATAATCCCGGAGTATAACCAGCAGGCCCGGAAAACCCCGTCCCTCAAACCCCGTAAGCAGGATTGGGCCTACTCCCCAACCTAAGTAACGTGGTACGTGGGAGGACATACAAAGGATCACCGCCCTCTCCGGGAACAACACAACCCTGGGAACGAGTGGAAACGTGGGAGGACACAGTCCACTCCGTGGAACGCTGTTGGGACAAGTCAGGCAAACCTCCAACATAGACTAAGCAAGCACTGTCTGTACCCCCCGGAGCACCTCACACTGCAACCTAAACCACTCAGAACTTGCGGTCACTCCACCTGACCACAGAAGCCCGGACAGCCGAACATTGAAGGGTAAGGGAATGTGAGAGAATCGGAAAGAAACATTGTAGGACAGCAGATCTCGAGACCACATTCCAGTTAATCTGGACCCACACCTGGCAGGAGTCGTTTTGACTCTTACCCAGCCATTCATCCTCATTAACGGGTATAAGTTGCACTAATACCCGAACAATGCCAGGTGAAAATGTGGTCAAGGGCAGAAAGACTGGACCGATGGACTCCTTTACAAACTCGCAATCGCCGCCCCCCCCCCCCCCCCGCAAGAGCCCGGTCCCACCGACAACTGCCTCATCCTCAACAACAGAAGACACGAAATTTGATCATCTCTTAACCACGGTACAAAATGGGTTCCTAGCGATCAATGTTAAGCTGGATGACATTGTCTCAACAATAGGCTCCTTCAAGGCCCGAGTTGACAAAGAAAGTGCCAGAATTACGGAGACTGAAAATAGAATTGGCACAAACAAAGACTCAACTCGGCAAAATACTCACGATATAACGCTCCTAAAAGGGGAAATGAATAAACTCTGAGACATGTGTGACAACTGGGAGTCGAGATCGAGACAACATCCGTATAGTCGGCCTGTCGGAAACCTTCTGCAAGGGCCCAATGAAATCCCGGATCAAAACCCTTAAGTCCCTCCTGGGCGATGACGCATGCTCACCACAATTTCTACTACTAAGTTACAGGGACAGAGACACCGTCCTGAAATTGACGAGAGAGAAGGGTCCCCTGAAGTTCAGTAATGATAATATTCATATATACCCTGACGTCTCAGCAGGAGTCCAAACCCAGAGACTATCCTACAAATCCATCAAGCGTCAGCTATGACTGAGGCAGGTTCCCTACGCTCTTCTGTTCCCAGCAAAGCTGTGCATACAACACGGCGGACGAGCGCACTTTTTTAAAACTCGTAGAGCAGCACTGGCCTATGTGGAAGCCTCAATACCCCTCCCTCCTGGAAGACATGAACTGGATCAAAATGATCTGCAGCAACCTGTATATGCCTCAAGAGTCCCTCTGTCCGACCACAGTTCTACCTACCTCCTACCTTTTATCTACATAGGTGGAAATGAAGTAGCAGAAGGGAGCATTACAGCTTCCTAACCCTGAATGCAGCCGGATGAGATGCGCTCGACAACGAAGCGGTGTTGCAGCACTCAGCCCCCTTTTTGGAAGTAACCACAGGTTAGTAACAAGGGATCATCATCAATTTGGGTTTGATGGTGTGGGTGGGGGTGGGCACAAGTAACACGGGACTATTCTGTTCAAGAACAATGTTAAAGCCTCAGAAGGCCCCAGTTGGCCATCAGGCACAGAGTTCACCTAGTTCACCTACTGTTAAAATTGCACTCACTGGTCCACTCGCTGCCCTCCTCTATTGAGAAAATCCACCCTTCCAAATCCTATTGACACGCACGGAAATGGCGCAACAAAAAAAAAAAAGTACATCCATGAGGCTAAAACTTAAATTGCTTATATGGAACATTTGTGGGTTGAACAATAGGGTGAAAGCCAGCAAAGTAGGGGCGTACATCAACAGACACCATCCACACATCGCCATGCTCCAAGAGACTCATGCATTAAACGGTACCAACGAGAGTATCTTGCGACAATGGGGCAACAATAGACATTAGACAGAATATTCCTCTCAGAATAGAGGTGTCATCACGTTAATACACCCCTCACTGGGGTTCTCCACCGAGAAAAGTAAAATCGACCCACTGGGTAGATATGTCGTGATCTGGGGCACCGTGGCAGGCGAAAAACTTATATTGGTCAACACATATGGTCCAAATCTAGACGACCCAGAGTTTTACATACATCTCCTTGGTGAAATTGCCCCGACAGCGAATGTGTGGGTCTTTTGGGGAGGGGACCTCAACACTATCCTCGATACCACACTGGACAGGTCCTCAAGTAAATCTAGACCTCTTACTAAAGCGGCTAACGTCATACGCCAAGCTCAAGAGGAACTAACCCTGACCGATGCCTGGAGGGGGATTCATCCAATAGATAGGCAATACACGTTCTATTCCTCAGTCCATGACACTGAATCTAGAATAGATTACTGGCTCATCTCGTCCCCTTTGATCAATTCCGTCGAGAGTTGCGAAATCCTCCCTCGCACACCCGGACCATTTCCCAGTCATTCTCGGAGTATCATTTCCCGATATCAAACGCCCAGCACAACGATGGAGAATGCCCCCCAACATATTAAAAGACCTGAATGTAGTAAAGACACGGCACACCGAGATGGAAGAATTCTTCCAACTTAACAAAGGCTCCGTAGACAACTGGGCAATCATATGGGAAACATTTAAGGTTTGGGCACGGGGCAACTTGATGTCCAAAACGACTGGCCTTCTCAGATCCGTTAGAGCCGAATTGGATAACGCAGAAATACACCTGAAAGCACTTGAAACTGACTACAGCATGACTCATGACAAGCATACGTTGGCCGAAATTAGCTTACACCTCCAAACTTTCAAGGAATTAGCAACCAAAGAACAACAATACATGGCGATCCCTGACGGGGCGCAGATACGGGGAGGGCAACAGGGCGGGTCACCACCTAGCACGCATACTACGAAACGACTATCATCATACCCCGATCACAAGCATCCCGACAGATGAGGGAATAGCTGTACACGGGGAGGAAGAAATAAACTCAGTTCGCAGAATACTACAATAACCTCTATGCCAATCACGATAGATGCACACAAGACGATATAAAGACATACTTGAGTAAGATCGTCCTCCCCAGGCTAACATTAGAAGACAACTGGGCCCTGGAACAGCCCATTATGACCGACGAAATTGCTGAGGCGATTAAATCATTGGCAACGGGTAAAACTCCAGGACCCGACGGTCTGAATGCCGACCTATACAAGGCATACTCCTCAATACTTGCCCCGATACTAACCCTCGTATGCGAAGAGGCTATGAACGCTGGTTCGCTCCCAGACACAATGTCAGATGCAGTCATTAAAGTGCTACTGAAACCCAGAAGCCCATCCCATGAACGTTCCTCCTATCGGCCCTTATCCTTAATTAATGCAGATGCCAAAATCTACACAAAGGTACTGGCCACTAGACTGTTTCCCAAAATGACCACCTTAATACACCCCGATCAGTGCGGATTCATCCCAACGAGATCCACGGCCCTAAACTTGCGCAGATTATTTAGCATTCTGGCGCAGATCAAGCCGGAGGCGCAAGCAGTAGCCATATCACTGGACGCCGAGAAAGCGTTTGACTCGGTTTCATGGCTGTACATGTTCGAGGTCCTACACAAATTCAGATTCGGCCCATACCCGATAGGGTGTGTCAAACTTCTTTACTCCTCACCTAAAGCCAGAGTCCTAACCAATCGAACCTTAACTGGCCATTTTACTTTACGCAGAGGTACCAGACAGGGATGCCCCTTCTCCCCTATCCTCTTTGCCCTTACGATAGAACCAGTGGCTGCTGCAATTAGGGCCAAGCAAGATCCGAGGGGTATAAAAATGGCCGGTGTATACCAAGCCATCTCACTATATGCAGATGATGCACTACTATATATTCGGGAACCAGAAAAAAACCTATCCCCTATACTAGCCGTGATAAGATAAACAGGATGAAATGGGATAAGCTGGTTGAACCCTACGAAATGGGAGGCTTTGCCGCCCCGACTTCGAACTATACTATTATGTGGCACAGGCACATTACGCTACTATTATGTGGCACAGGCACATTACGCTAAGTACTGGCAAGACCCCTTGGACAGAACACCACATATCCCTATCGAGCAACACTCAGTCCGCCCAACTGATCTGAGATCTATAATATTTACAAAAGCACATAAAGACGACTACGTTCGATCCCGCTTCCTGCACTGTTGCAGCATGGGCCGCAATTAGCAAGCGGCTCCACATAGACACCCCCTATGATTCCCAGGCCCCGCTTTGGAACTTCCCAGTTATCAAACCAACATAAGACATCGGCATTCAGAAAACTTGGAACCCGGAATATGATCTTACAATGAAAACTAGGTTTCCAAATGGCAAACCCGTAACCCCAGAAGATTTTGCAGATTTGGTTGGGAGAAACCAACTGGTCACCCTACAATTCCACCGTATGAAAGCAGCGTTTAGGAAAGGTGGCCAACGTTCCCAGATGAACCCCCCGAACATGTATGTTACCAGTCATTGCACTCACAGGCGGGCACCGGGTATCCAAACTATACAATATAGTCCAAACACACAAAATCACTGAACACCATTAAGACGTCTTGGGAAAAGGACATGGGCATAACAATTGAGACAGGGAAATGGTCCATATAATGTCTCCTTTCTAAGAAGACTTCACTAAACGCAGGCCTAAGACTAATACAATTCAAGATCCTGAATAAGCTACACTTCACTCCAGCAAAAATGGCAAAGTTCTATAACACTATGTCCGATAGTTGCCCGAAATGCCATACTCCCTTTGCGGACTCTTTTCATATGTACTGCGCCTGTCCCCAGATAGCAGGATTCTGGCGTGCAGTGGCTAACGTCCTTGTGGAAATGACAAATCCCTGCACACCTCAACCCTCCAAAATACCTGTTCGGTGACATTGGAAAGGTCCCGGAAAAAACGAGGAGACCGTTTAATGTCAACTGCGCAATAGCCAAAAAACGCATCCTTCGGAAATGGAAGAGCAACCATGCCCCGACCGTAGAACATTTCCTCACAGCCTTGACTTGCATAAATTAATGTGAAGAATACTATGTAGGAATGGTGTAAACCAAAGGACATTTGGGCCTTGTTCAGAACATACCTAGACGAAGCCTCATCAGACATGGAAAACTCAAGACAGCGAAAGTGCGAATGATACAACTCACCAAACTGTTACCCTAATGTAATTTTACACTGCAAATATGTGCGAAGGTATACGCCAGATGTAAGGGATTAAAAGGGGAAGTGGGTTATTAATGTGTAATATACAATTGTGTTATGTAGATGAGAATTGCAGCAAGTGTGATGTGACATGCAACCAAAAATAAAGTTTTTTAAAAAAAAAATTCAAGTCTTCAAAATCCAGAAAAAGCTGCTGGGGGTCTCTAAGGTAGAGAGTAATTAGCACATTTCTGAGAATCCTCCTAACAGTCCTCAACCCAACCTTTTCGACAGGTTCCTCCCTCACCTCTCCCTCCGGACAGGCCACCTTGCCTACTGTGCCTACTTCCTCCTCTGCATAGGCTCCCTTGCCCACTGTGCCTTCCTCATCCTCTTCAGCACAGGCACTGTTGCCTACTGCGCCCACTTCCTCCTCTGCACAGGCTCCCTTGTCTACGGTGCCTATTTCCTCCTCTGCACATGCTCCCTTGCCCACTGTGCCCTCTTCCTCCTCTGCAGCAGAGCAAGGGCACCTGTGCATTGTGCCCGCTCCCCTGTCGGCCTTGGCCACTCTGCAATCCACCACCATCCCTCTGGCTCTCTTGCCATCCTCAGGGGGGGGCAGAGTGGGGCCGGGGGGGGGGGGGTGGAGAGTCCGCCGTCCCCTGCGCCCCCGCGAAAGTCCTTCAATGGCAAGCTGCCCCAAATTGCAATGCTCAACTCTCGCTCTGCTGTCAAACACTCCTCTGACATTTGAAACCTCCTTGAACGCATGGATCTTGATGTGCTCGCCATCACGATGAAATGGTTCAAGGACAGCTCTGTCACAAACTTTGACACTCCTACCTGAAGGATACAAGATCCCCTTGGTGCCCAGGCCCAAGAGGTCAGGGGGAGGAAGTGGCATTTGTCTTCCAAGAATGGATACCTGGGTCCATCATCCCCACTCAGGCTTACTCCTCCTTCGAATGGCTAATCTGCAGGCTTGCCCTCTCTCCTAAATCCTCGCTTCTTATGGCCACCAGGACAGTCGACGCTCTTCCTCTCGTAATGGGCCGACATGGCCTCCTCTCTACTCTTCTCCTCTAAATCTCACCCTGCTGGGTGACCTCAACATCCATCTGGACTCTACTGTTATCTCTCCTTGCCTCTCCTCTTGCATCGACACACTGGGCGCAGCCACTTGGCTTCATAGTCACCAGACCCATGAAAAGAGTGACAGCTGATGCCTTTAACTACTCTCCGCCTCCTACTCCCGAGGCAGACTCTCACCCCGACAGAGCCCTCACTACCTTCAATCTCTACATCACTAACACCCTTGACACTCTTGCCCATGCTATGAGGGTCCGACTGAAGTCTTCCAAAAAGTGCAACTCTTGGTATGACTCCGATCTGGCTGCCCTCAAACGGAATTCATCAGGTGTACCCTGTGACAAACTGGCCTACTGTCTCCTTCAAAGGAGATATCAACACTGCATCCACACCAAGAAAAGTCGTTATTCAAGAGTCCATCTCCATGGCATCAAACACGGCCAAACTTTTCAAAGTCTGTAAGGAACCGGAACCAGAACCACCACCACCAGAACCACCACCACCGGATCTTTGCTCGGTCCTGGCTGCACACTTTACTGCAAAAACCCAAGGTAACATTTCCTCTCTCACTTCCACACCACATCCCACACCTACACCTCTGCAGCCTGCCTAGACATCTCCACCACCTCCTTCCTCCTGTCACACGTGATGAGGTCCCCAGACAAGTCTGATTTATGAAGGCACCATCCAAAAAGGTGGACCCTTGCCCATCCAAAACCATTAAGGACAAAATTGACTCTCTCGCTCCAGCCTTGGCTGATCTCTGCATCTTTTGCCACTGGATGATTCCAACTTCTATTAAGCACTTCCTTGTGCACCCTCTGTTGACCCCTTCATTACAGCAAACTACCGCCCGATCTCGATCACCCAATTCCTGGGAAAACTCCTGGAGAAGCGGACTATCTCAGCTCACCCTCCACACAATCTGCTGGTTGCCTCCACGACCATCAGTCTGGCATTAGAGCATCTAGAGGCACAGAAACCGCTCTCCTGAACATCTGCTCTTAAATCTCAACACCAACACTCCCTCTGTCCCCATTCTTCTCGACCTCTCCTCTGCCTTTGACACAGTAAACCACAACATCCTGAATGCACATCTCCAGGACACCCTGGGAACCACAGGTCAGGCTCTGGCGTGGTCAACCTCCTTCCTCGCCGACCGCCCATCCCAGGTGGAACTTGGGTCCTTTCTCTCCTCAGACACTCTCAACCTGTGGCGTGCCACAGGGCTGTAACCCATCAACCTGGTTCTTCAATGTCTACATGGCTGTCCTGGAACGTGTGATTGCCACCGTCATCTCCAACTTCCACTGTTACGCGGATGACATGCAACTCTACTTCAGGCTACCCTCAGCCACCTCCTCTTCCCCTCTCATATCAGACTGTCCGTAATTCAGTCATGGTGTGTTGCAAACAACCTCTGCCTCAACGCCAGTAAGACTGAGATTGTGCGCAATGGACTCCTGTTCCTGCTTTCCCACTCTCTGGCCGGCCTCCCTTGGCCCTGCGCCCGCACACACCTGCAAGGCAAACAATCTTGGGGTCATATTCGACCACTCATCGGGAATCTCTAAGAAGTCCAACTATCAACTGCACCTCCTCAGAGGTGCTCTTTCTTTTCTCACCTTCTCCCAGCAGCTCACTGTCTCCAGAGCCCTGGTTCTCTCAAGGCTGGACTACTGCAACAGCCCCTTTCTTAGCCTCCCTGCCTCTGCCCTGCGCCCTCTGCAACTCATCCAGAACAGAACCGCAAGACTTATCCTTGGCCTCAAGCCCAGGGACTGCATATCTCTGGTGCTGAAATCTCTCCACTGGCTCCCCATGGCTGCAAGGATCAAGTTCAAGACCCTCTGCATTGTCTACAAGGCATGGGACCTACGCATCTGAAATGATGCCTACCTACCTAAATCTCCTCCTTCCCCTACCTCCCTCCCTCTACCATGCTAACCTATCTCTCTACTCTCTCCCTCATTTTCCGTACAACTTGCTGACTGGCCGCCTGGTGTACCTCAGTCTCACAGGTCGCAGGCCTCCCTGCTAGTCATCTCGCACTTGCCTCCAGGCCTTGCACTTATCACTGCACTTGGTCAATGACCCAAGAGAGTGGCATCTCTCTGCACTTACCCCAACCACTACCAACTGAGCGCACTTGCACCCCCCCACCTCAATCTCTACCCCCCCGTAACCATCTGTGCACTTCCGCGATCCAAAAGTACCATGCCTGAAGATCACCCATTCTTGTTTTCCCAGTCTTCACCTACCTGCACGGCAGCGGCTTAAGGCACTTGGAAAAAAACTGCAGAATTGTCAGACATATTTGCTACCATCTCTGAATGGTTCCCGCCCTCCTTGAGCGCTTTGAAACACTTGCTTTGTGTATAGGCGCTTTACAAATAAACATTACCATAATATACCATACCCAAGGAAAGCACAGGAGTCATCAACAATTACTAACAATGGGACCGACATTCAACTTTTTCAAGAACACCCGCAGATTACCCTCCAAAAACGACGATCGATTCAGCTGGTGTCAGAACACTCTAATCAAGAAGAATTAAATGTAAATGAACGTTCCCCTTTGGCTTGACTTTTTCCTTACAAAGCAGACTGTTGGGGAGAATTTTCATTTATGTGCTGACTCCCTTCAGCCTTAGAGACCCCCAGCTCTCACTCATGTGTTTTTTACCCGATTTGGATTTTGTATTTTCACTGGTTTTGGAGTCTGACAAACTCTAGAGGCATCTGCTTTTTGTATGCGACACACAGCACCTTCAGTGCAGTGTCACTGGGAAATCCTTTGGATTTCTCTTAAGGTTTAAATACTTTTTCTTGGGCGAAATGTTTCCAAGAGAAGTGAAGTGAAATGAACTTTACTTACATTTTGTAACTTTCTAGACCCAGCACACACTATCTTACCAAAGGGTGCTGGAGGGGTTACTTAGTATCCCCTTTGTCTAGTTTCTCATGTAACAATTTTATGTTACCCTTTCTACAATTAATGGCTGGTGGCAGTGGTTTACTTTTTTACTGCCATTGGTTGCTTCTACCGCAGGCTGCATTTGCAGCTGCAGTAAAGCACCCATGGGTGCCCATTTTGTCAAAATGGCCCTGGTATTTTTTTGCCATTTTTTGTTGGAAAGGTCCTTCAGATTTACTCTGCGCGGCAAATCTAGTTTGGTCTCTTTGTTCGTTTTGTCTTTGGCGGGATTAATGAGCGAAGACCGCCTCTGGCTCCAGTATGTCTGGCAGGGGCAGGAAGTGAGGGAGGTGCCCGAAACTCCCTGTGCTTAATCCCCTTGGTTACAGGAATGCATCCAAAAGGCGATTGGCCGGCAGGCTGTCCGGCAAGGACAGCCATCCTGCTGTGTGACTGACAGCTAGGCTGGAATGAATGGGCGAACCCTGCATAAAAGGCAAGGCTTTTTGGCTTGCAAGGCAGAGTCGACCACTGGACGAAGGAATCCGAAGAAGAACTTTGAAGAGCTGCTTGCTGCAACTCCTGGACCGTTGGTTTGCCCAGTGAAGCCCTGCTGCTGTGCTGAATCTCCGAATTCACACTCAACTAGAGAAGCCCTGCAAGGACGACTTCTCCCCTTGAGTTGGTGGGACCAATCAACTCCAAAGTAAGCCCGTCTGGACAACATCTTGGAGCTTGCTGTACTTCCACTGCTGCTGTTGCTGGAACCGAAGTGCCAAGGAGAGGAACACCAGATTGTGTGCATTGCTTTCAAGTCGTACCAGAGCGCCAGGAAGATCCTCCGGACTTCCCTGAAGCAGGACTGACGAAGCCTGAGCCACATCAACAGAGTGCTGGACCCAAGATGCAAGGAAAGTCCAGAGTGGTATCCAAAAACCACAGTGTTGCTATTTGCTGTCGGACGCGAGGAGCTGAAACACAGAAGAACCGCTGAATTGAAGTTTGCCCATTGCTGCCGCTGACCTTCCCATTGCAGAGCAGGAGTCCCCAGAGGTCCTCCCACTTGTCCCCACGACTGAGGTTCAGGAATAAGCAGGGTCTGCAGCTCTGTACAGGAACAGAAGCCAGCTGGAACCATTTCTTCTAACCAGCGGTACAGTAAAGTCAAAGAGAACTTAACTCTTGTTGTGTAGCCCTACTTGCTCTCAGTTGAGACCGGTCTTGGTTACCCGAGAGTTGCTAAAGCTTTGTTCCTCACAAGTCTCCCACCTTGTGGCCCTTCAAGTGTTCCATTATCTACAAACATTTCTGAAACCATTGTGCAAGACTGTTTACCTATCTGCAAAGAAGAGCTTCAGCTCCCCCACACATTGTGCAATTAACATTGGCTGTCCTGGCTATCTGAGAGACTCTTCTTACCTTTGACTCTGTTAGGCAGAATTGCATGCAGTACCCTTTGGGACCACCACATACAATTAGGACTACAGGTGTAAGCAAAAACCAACCTTTGGTATAAGTCTGTACTACACAGTTTAGTGGTAGCGAGCTGAGTTGCCAGGCTTATCTCAGTAATGTGATCAGTACAAGGATGTTACACAGAGGTCTTAAAATCCCAACGGTTCAAGTAGACACTTACACTCAAGGTTACTTGGTAAAATACTTAAATTTATTACACAGTCATTTAGAAAACATTCACTAGAAAGAGGCAACTTATTATACACAAATCTACTTCAATACCAAACCAATAAGTTTGAGTAAATTGGGCTCCCTGAAATAGGAGCAAAATGGCATTACAGTTACTTTGAATGGGAGAAAAAAAGGCACAAGTTAGCAGAATAGATCAAATACTGTTTTAGGCAGAGCAAATAATTTAAGTTAACTCGATTCAGTGCAATAAGCCTAGGCCAAAGTCAATGGGCTAGTGTCTTGGATAGGAAAGATCCAGTTCTTGAAGTAAACAGTAAAGTCTTTGCCAATGTTCTCAGAAGTAGTTTGTATGAAAAAGAATCATGTTGGATCACAAGTTGATTAGACCTGTAAATTGGGAAAGTTTCACAAACTTTCTCTCAATCGGGTTGGCACAGTACCTTAGTATGAAGAAAAAGATGCAGCTGAAGATGTTGGTTCCTGGCAGCTCCTGCAGATCTCGCTGTTCCTGAGCCTCAGCCGTGGGGACAAGAGGTAGGACCTCGGGGGACTCCTGTACTGCACAGGGACGAGTCAAACAAGCTGGCAAAATAGAAGCTCTTCGGTTTGATTAGCTGTCTTCAAGCACACAAGCTGGTGTCCTTCCCCCTGGTTAATCCTAACCAGCTCAGAGAATGGTGTCCAGGTAGCTTACCAGTTGATTGCTCCCACCAACTCAAAAAGAAGAAGTCGTCCTTGAAAGGGCTTCTCTGTCGAGATGAACTTGGGCATTCGGACCTGCAGCAGGGCTTCACCAGGCAGACCAGCGGTCCAGGAGTTGCAGCAGACTTCCTCTTCCAGCTCATCTTTGGGTCTTTCGTTGCAGTGGTCGACTGCTTTCCAGTCCAAGAGACTCGCCTTCTAAAATATTTTCTCCCTTTCACTCCAGCCTAGCTGCCACTAACCCAGCAGGGTGGCTGTCCTTGCCGGACAGTCAGCCAGCCAATGACACCCGAGAGCATTTGGGTCTCCTAGGAGATTAAGCAGAGGGAGTTTCGGCCACCTACCCCACTTCCTGCCCACCCCAGACACTAGACGCCAGAGGCGGTCTTCAGTCCTGAAGCCCGCCAAAGGCATAGAAACAAAGGGACCAAACCTAGTTTGGCGCGCAGAGAAACTCTAGAAGGATCTTTCCAAAAAGATATGGCGAAAGAAGACTTGGACCCGTTTAAACAAAGGGGCTTAAAGCGCAATCTTGAAAAACATGGCCCCCGCGATTGAACGCTACCGTTGTTCGCGGTCGGGAAGAATCATGGTAGTTCGTTGTAAAACCACTGCCACCAGCCATTTCGATAGGAAAGGGTAGCGTTTGACTGCTACATGAATTTCTAGACACAGGGGATACTATGTAACCACTCCAGCACTCTATAGTAAGAGAGTATGTGGTATGACTAGTAAAGTCAATTTAACCTTACATTCTCTGGGAAACAGAAGTTTATCCGAGAGAAGGTATTTAAACCTTTAGGAAGTCTAAAAAGACATCCATGTGTCACTGCACTGGGGGTGCTGTGTAACACATGAAAATATGCCTATGGAGTTATTTTAAAACTCCATAATCAAAGAACACAAGAGTAAAACACATCAAAATACATGAAAGAGTGGGGGAAAAAAGGCTCACACTTTCCAGCTAAAAATAATCAAGTCCTCAAAATCCAGCAAAGGTGAAGGGAATTCGCACATTTATGAGAATACTCTCCAACACTCTGTGCTTTATCTTTTCCCCAAGAAAGGGTTAAACTTATTTGACATTGGAAGGTTTCTAAAAGTACTTACCTGTTTGTGAATTATTTGTTAACCTTGGTTTTATTCCGCTCTTCCATCTTTTACACCAAACTCAGTATTGCCTTAAATGTACCAGTGATAAATCAATGTCCACAGTGTCCTAGCTATTTAAGTCACCCGAGGGTGTACAAAGTGTGCGTCATCCCCAATGGGTATCATCTGATTTTGAGAAACTAAGTGTGTTTTGGAGTGTATTTTGATTGTTACATATATTGCTCCCTTCTGAAGGCTTATACAACTGACTGTGAAATACATTAATAATTGTTTTATCAAGAAACCTGTTTTATCAAGAAACCTTGAGTGTAAGTGTTTATTTGAATAACTGCTACTGCGGTACTCTGTCACAACATTAGTGCTCACATTGACCCATCTTGAGATAAGCCTTGCTGCTCAGTCACTACCAAGATGTGTAGTTCAGACTTATACCAAAGGTTGGATCCCTATTGCCAGGAGGTCAATTTTATTGTAGTGCACCCAAAGGGTACTGCATACAATCTTGCCTAACACTTCCCCTGACTTGCTGCTAGCCTGTCCAAAAGTAATGTGTTGGTTTCACCAGATTATTCCTGTTGGGATAACTGTATGAGTGTTCCCCAACTGGGTCTTGCTTCCCCTGACTTACTGTTAGCCTGTCCAGAACAAGTCTGCTTTAGGTTTTACCTACCTAGAATAACCGAGTCATTCAGTAAAGTGTAACATTGGGTTTTGCTTTTCCTGTGCTGTTTAGACACAAAAAGAGTCTTCGGTTCATACCTGCCCCAAGTTGCTGATAGTCCTTTGAAAAAGTATAAGGGTTTTACTTGCCTGGAGTTAGCTGTGTGCCATGCCGGAAGTTAGAGTTACTGCACATCTCAATCTAAGTTTCACTGATCTCAAAAGCACCTGTAATTGAATATTACATCCTTCAGTTTTACTCACCTAGTATAAATAAGTTGCTCACCATAGTGACTAACGTATTCTTAGTCCACTTTCCTCCATACTGCAGGGGCATCCCCGTTAGGCAAAGTTTTATGCAGTACCCTTTGGGACCGCTACACACAACTAGGACTACAGGTGTAAGCAAAACAACCTTTGGTATAAGTCTGTACTACACAGTTTTGGTAGAGCTGCTGAGCAGCCAGGCTCATCTCAAAAGGGGAATGAGCTGTAATGATGTTACACAGAGGTCTACAATCACAGGTATTCAAATAGACTCTTACACAAGGTTTCTCGGTAAAACACTTATTAATTTATTTCACAGTCCGTTATAAAACATTCACTAGAAGGAGGCAATATATCTCACACAGAAATATACTTCGGTACTTCACACTGTACCTTTGAGGCATTTAAACTACTTTGAAGGGGGAGCAAAAAGGCATAGGTGAATAAAAAGAAGCTGACAGTTATTCTTAGACAGTGTAAATACTTTGAGTTCCCCAGAGGAGTCAATCCAATGCAATAGGTTAGGCCAAAGTCAATGGGCTAAAGTCTTGTATAGGATAAAGCAGTTCTGGTAGTTAAACGGAAAAGTCTTCGCCAAAGTACTTGGAAGTAGTTTGTAAAAGAAATATTCATATGTTGGGTCACAAGCTGACTAGGCCTGCAAGTTGCCAAAGTTTCATGCACTTCCGCAGTGAGAGGCAAGTTCTCTCGGTCGGGTTTTCACAGTATTTTACAATGACGAATAAGATGCAGCTGAAGACTTCTGTTCCTGGCAGTTCCTGCAGATCTTGCTGTTCCTGAGCCTCAGTCGTGGGGACAAGAGGGAAGACGTTGGGGGATTACTGCACTAAACTGGGACTGGTCAAACAGCTGGCAAATGGCAAAGCTTCAATTCCAGTAGCTGTGGTCAAGCACACAAACTGGTGTCCCTCTCCCTGGTTATTCGGTTTCCTGCAGCACTCACAGAGGAAAATACAACCAGCTCAGAGAATGGTATCCAGGTGGCTTAGTGTCGAGTTGATTGGTCACACCAACTCAAAAGGAAGAAGTTGTCCGTGTGGGGGCTTCTCGGTCGAGATGAACTTGCTGATTCGGACCTGCAGCAGGGCTTCACCGGGCAAACCAACGGTCCAGGAGTTGCAGCAGCCGTCCTCTTCAAGCTCGTCTTCAGTTCTTTTGTTCCAGTGGTCGACTCTGCCTTCCAAGCCAAGCGACTCGCCTTTTATTCAGTTCTCTCCCATTCATTTCAGCCTAGCTGCCACTCACCCAGCAGGGTGGCTGTCCTTGCCGGGCAGTCAGCAAGCCAATCACGCCAGAGTGCATTTGGGTCTCCTAGGAGACAAAGCCCAGGGAGTTTCGGGCACCTCCCTCATTCCCTGCCCACCCCAGACACTCGGGCACCAGAGGCAGTCTTCAGTCCTGCAGCACGCCAAAGGAACAAAGTGACAAAACCTGGTTTGGCACGCAGAGACAAACTCTAGAAGGACCTTTCCAAAAAGAAATGGCGAAAAAAAAAGAAGACCGGGACCTGTTTAAACAAAGGGGGCTCAGACGCCATCTTGAAAAACATGGCTCCTGCGATTGAACGCTACCCTTGTTCGTGGTCGTGAAAAATCATGGTAGTTTGTTGTAAAACCACTGCCACCAGCCATTTCGTGAGGAAAGGGTAGAATTTGACTGCTACACGAGTTTCTACACACAGGGGATACTAAGTAACACGTACAGCACTATTGTAAGATAGGGTGTGCTGGGTCTAGGAATTTAAAAATACTAGTAAAGTCAATTTAACTTTACATTCTCTGGGAAACAGTTTATCCCACAGAAGGTATTTAAACATTGGGACAGCCTAAAAGGATTCCCTGCATCACTGCACGGAGGGTGCTGTGTGACAAATGAAAAGATGATGCCTATGGTGTTGGTTATACTCCATAACCAAAAGAAAAACACATTGAATGGAAAGGTTTAAAGTACCAAAGTTTAGCAAAAGAGCTGGAGGGCTCCAAGGTAGAGGGAATGAGCACATTTTTTAGAATTCTCCCTAACAGTCCCTTCCTAGGGATGGGGGAAGGAACCTTTTTCACCCGTAAAAAACACCTTCCCCTTTAAATTTAGAGGTGCGGCCATGCATGCGCTACGCTGACTCCTCACCTCAGTCCCCATTGACGAGTCAACAATATTTAACATTGCCTAATGACACCAGTATTATTAGGGGGGAGGATGGTAGCACATATGGCGGAAAGGGCACTAAGTAAGTTGGTCACTATGGTGAGTAACTTCCAATTACTCTTACGTCCCTGCTCCTTTCCTCCATACTGCATGGGCAATTTCAACGGAATATAGCCCTAGGGTGGAGAGGAGACCCTCCTTAAGAAAACCGATTCCTTAGAACCACCTATCCGAAAGCTGTGCCTGACTTTGAGCCGGCGTCCAAACAGTAATTCTTGCAGAAGGCCGAAGGGGTGGCCCAGGTGGCCGCCCTGCAGATGACCTGCCACGGAATCTGCCGTTGGAATTGAATGGACGTGGCCCTGACCGCATTGGCGTGCATGTTAGCTGGAAGTAGCTTGTGCTGCCGCTTGTAGGACCTCCTTGATGGCCGACACCATCAATCGTGCAATAGATGCCTTAGATGCTCGATACCCTGGGCCTTGAGCACCGCCCTCCTTCCTGAAAGTGACAAACAGTGCGCCAGACTTGCGGAAGCCCTTGGTCCTGTCTAGATAGAATTTCAGAGCACGTCTGACATCCAGACAGTGCAAAACCCTCTGAGGCTGGTCATTAGGGTCGGCAAAAAACATAGGTAAGACTATTTCCTCATGTAGATGCAAAGCGGAGGGTACCTTAGGTAGGAACGCAGGGTGTGTCCGCAGGGTGTGTCCGCAGGACCACCTTATCCTTGTGAACGGTAGTATAGAGCTCGGAGGCCACAAGAGCCTGCATCTCGCTGACTCTGCGAGCAGAGGTGAGCCCCACCAAAAGAGATGGCTTAATGGTGATCAGCCTGATGTCCGGGGACACCATTGGCTCGAACGGCTTGTGCACCAAGGCGCCCAACACTACATTGAGGCCCCACACAGGGTGTGGTCTTTTGATGGCCGGGTAGAGTCTGGTGAGGCCAGTCAAATGTCTCTTGACTATCTGGTTGGAGAAGTCCTCCTCTGAATTTCTGTAGGCTCTTATGGCCGCCAAATACGTGCGGCATGTGTCCAACTGCATGCGTGAGTGAGCGAGGTGTGCAGAGAAGCAGAGCATGTCGTCCAACATGCACGTAATGGGGGCTCGGTCTCCTTCCGTCCAGTGACCAAACTTAGTCCATTTACTCTTGTACTGGCTCCTGGTACACTGAAGAATCTCTAGATTAGCATGTGGTAGGCTAAGGTGCTTCAGCATGACCAGCTCAGCAACCACGCTGCTAGGGCCAATTTCTGTGGCGCGGGGTGGATTCCCTGTCCCCCTGTTGCGCCAGAGGAGGAGCTGGACTCAACAGAAGGTGAATGGGTGGACTGTCCGATAGTCTGAGAAGCTCCAAGAACCACAGTCTCGCCGGCCACCACGAAGCTATCAGAATGATGTGGAGGTGGCAAGACTCCTTTATCTTGCAAATCACCCTGTGGACCAGGGGCTGGGCAGGAAGGCGTATGCTGTCATGCCGTTCCACTGTATCTAGAATGTGTCGCCCAGGAAGCCGGGGCCCTGTCCCTGCCAGGACGCAAACTGATGGCACTCCTTGTTGTGCCAGGTGGCGAAAAGATCCACCTGAGGATGCCCCCATCTGCTGAAGATCTCAAGTAGCACCTGGTCGTTCAGTTGCCACTCTTAATTGTCCACCCCCAGTCTGCTGAGCCTGTTCGCTTCCAAGTTGGATTCCCCCGGAAGGTGGATGGCCGTCAGGTAGATGTTCTGCAGGGCCCATACCCATATGCTGATTGGTAGGCTGCATAGTGGAGGAGACCTGATCTCACCCTGCTTGTTGATATAGTACATGCTGGTGGAGTTGTTGGTCTGGATGAGGGCGACCTTTCCCCAAACGAGCGATTGGAAAGAGAAGGAGAACGCTGACCAGCTACGCTTGGGGGCCCCGCTCCTGATTCCAAGAAGCTGCGAAGTGCAGCTGTAATCTCGTCATCCTGAGTCTTGTGTGGGGTACGGCCAGTAGGACCAGTGCCATGAGACCTAACAGATGCTGGTACCACCATGCCGAAGCCACTTGTCGGGTGAAGTGAGTAGTGACCCTCTTGATGGCCGTGATCTTGTCCTCCGAGTGGAAAACTATCGGAGCTCGTGTCCCATATGAGGCCCAGGAAAGTCAGTCTCTGCGTGGGCTGCAGCTGAGACTTCCTGAGGTTGAGCAAAAATCCCAGGTCGTGGAGTGCGCTCATAAAGGTGGTGCACCGAGCCAGTCGACCAGGGGTGGCTAGAGATGGTGGCCCCGAGGAGGGGTGCCACTGCATTCATGAGTCTGGTAAACACCCTGGAAGCCGAGTTGAGGCCGAAGTGTAGCACCTAGTATTGGAAATGGCGGCCCATGATATTGAACCACAGGAAGGAACAATGCAGCTGCCAAATAGGGGCGTGTAGATATGCGTCCTTCAGATCCAAGGAGCACATCCAGTCTGCCCTCTTCCCTCTGCCTCTCTGAACCCTGATGGAGCCCCTTCCCTCTGCCCCCCAGCACCGGACATCAATGCGCAGGATCCCCCACCAAATCATGAGTGATATTAAAAATGCTTTTAAAATTGCACTTTCTGATGGTGCTTGACTTTCATTTGGTCCCGCGTGGCCAGCATGACGTGCTTTGTGTAGAACCCACTTGGGTTCATCAACATTCTATTCTTGCCGTATGCTGCCTCTATACTTGGAGGCCCTCTAAGATGGCCGTTGTGTTTTCATGTTCTCGATGCATTTGTTGTCCTGATGTGGTCCAGCCCCTGCCCCCCTCCCACTGGCTGCCATGGCCCCTTTAGCCAATGGCTGCAGCCAGGAGGCGGGAGCCGGCCACACCACCTAAGGCCCACAACGAAGGCCCAGTCTACAGCTGTCCACCGCGGTACGCCGGATCGCTGCCCCTTGTGAGTGTCTGTGTGCCCCCTTGCCCCCCGTGAGTGTCTGTGTGCCCCCTTGCCCCCCGTGAGTGTCTGCGCCCTTGCCCCCCGTGAGTGTCTGTGTTCCCCCTAACCCCCCTAAACTGCCTTTCTGCCCCTTAACCCCTCCACTAATCTCTTTCTTTCACCACCTTCCTACACCTCGCCCCTCTATCTTTCTTGCTCTTCTCTTACTCCCCCCCCCGACTTAGCACTTACTATTATTTGTTCCCGTGACTTTTGATAGCAGCTTGTCCGTCTCCCCTCCTTGTCTTCTCCTTCCTCCCACCTCCCCTGCTCTATTAATTTGTCGCCGACAAATGTGCACAGTAGCGTGTCTTGTTATTCCCTTTCTCACCTCTCTTATCCCCCCCCGTCCCCCCCACCCATCGTTCCTCTTGTTTACCTCTTGCACTACATCAATTGTCGTCGGGCATAGTAATGTTACTGCTTGTTTTGTTCTCCTTTTCCTTTCCCTCTTTGCCTTATTTGTTCTATGCACTTGCACTATCTGAAATGTCGTCAGGCCTATTACGATCGTTATTTTTCACATTCTGTATTGTTTCAAGGACTTTTATTGAATGTAACTGTATTTTTCCTATGTTCACTCCCTCCTTGAAGCGCTTTGAAACACATTGTGTATAGGCGCTATATAAATAAACAATCAATCCCCTACATGAAGTCCCCGCAATGAGTGCTGGCGTAACCATCTTGAATTTCTGAAGAGGGAGGGAGAGGTTGAGGGTGTGTTTGGCACATTTCTGAGAATGCTCCCTATTCCCTCCACCTTAGAGACCCCCCAGCAACTTTGCTGGATTTTGAGGACTGGATTGTTTTTACCTGGAGAGAATGAGACTCTTTTTCCCCACTCTCTCATGCATTTTAATGTGATTTCTGAACTCCGTTTCTTTTGGTTACTGAGCCTGACAAACTCCTAGACATCTTTTACATTGTGTCACCCAGCACCTTCAGTGAAGTGGCACCGTCAAGTCTTGCGGATTTCCCAAAGGTTTAAATACCTTCTCTGGGATAAACTACTGCTTCCCAGAGCAGTAAAGTGAAATTGACTTTACTTACAACTGTAACTTTCACATGATGGAGGGGCTACTTAGTATCCTCTTTGTGTAGCTTCTCATGTAACATTTTTAATGTTACCCTTTCCTCACTCCTTTGTCAAAATGGCCTTGGTCTTTATTTTTCATCATTTCTTTGTGGAAAGGTCCTTCTTGAGATTTACGCCAAACC